>NC_138561.1:17809042-17831542 GCF_964273705.1 Natrix helvetica | reverse complement strand
TTTCACCAGAAAGGAAGACCTGCTAAGGCAGGATTTGAGAAACTTGGAGTAGATTCAGAGTAGAATCCATAAAAGAGATTGCTGATAGAAAACAATAGCAAAACAAATGCAAATAACTAAAAGCTAGACGGTTAGAAACAGTGCTAATGTGTCTCATTATTTTATTTTTGGCAAAGTTTTTATTAAGTTTCAAAAAGAAAAAGTTAGACAAAATTCAAGTAAAAAGGGAAAGGTCGGTAAGAGAGACAACAGGGAGCGTTTTAAAAGTGACACAACCCTTCCAAAACACACACACACATATGTAATGTATGTATGTATGTATGTATGTATGTATGCATGTATAAACCAAAGTTACTTCTACCTCTCTTCAATACAATACACTTATACAACAAGGTACTCTCTTGTTTTGGTTTAAAAGAAAACAGATACAAAACTAAAATATAAAAGATACACATAACAAACAAATAATGACAACGGTGTATACATAATGTCTCATTATTAAATGTCCCTCTGAGTTTTTTTTAAAGTTCCTTTGATCTTTCTCACTGTTCACCACAAAAGAATGGTTGAAATATTTCTGGAACTAAAGATAGACATACTGTTCCATACATGTTTAGGACAATTCAAATGGTTAACAAAGATACAATTAAATATAGTTCTCTGGTTCCCATTTCCAGCTTCCCATTTTCTGAGTCTGGTCCTTTGCTACATTATGCAACACATACGAATTTAGGAAGATAAGGAAAAGCATCAGCTAATTTCCACGTGTCAACCCTACAAGTAGGATGCTATAAAAGCATTTATAACCCTGAAAAGATCCTAATTTAACCTTACTGATCAATAAAAACATTGCAACTTTCCCTTTAGGTTTATCATCTACAAAGCCAACATATAGTAAGTAGAAGAAACGGGGGAGGCCGGAAGACGCAGGGATCAATTTTTAACTTATAAAGATGTTGACTTCCCACTTCACAT
This sequence comes from Natrix helvetica, assembly GCF_964273705.1. Classification (NCBI taxonomy): domain Eukaryota; kingdom Metazoa; phylum Chordata; class Lepidosauria; order Squamata; family Natricidae; genus Natrix; species Natrix helvetica. The sequence continues at coordinate 17,830,567 of NC_138561.1, read as the reverse complement.
CAGTCTATTGGAACAGCTTCCAGATAATTCCTGGGAAATATATTCTATGGATCAGGATCCTGGATGCACCCTATAATAAACAAGGTTTGGACCGATTCTGCTTGATTTCAATTTAATATACTGCATGAATCAAGCAGGGATGATCTGTAAATCATCATTTAGAGCAGAGTGCAGAAAGTGACCCCTCCCCAGCTATTTAGTTTATTCAACCAAACCTGGTTAATGTATCCCGCTAAGCCATAAACAAGCAACTGCCTTTCGATCTACAACAATATGTGTGTTGTGGCCCACAACACACAGTGGAGCTGATAGCAGATTCAGACAGTGAGGAGGTTGGGGAGGAAGATGGGCCAGTCCTGGAGTCTGGGGGAGGCTCTGATGAGGGCTCTGTGTCGGAGGCAGAGAGAGGGCCAGAGCCATATGCCAGTTAACAGCTGCCTTCAGACATCAGTGAGGCAGAAGAACAGCTGGAACCTGTTCCCAGTGTGCGCATGTGCAGAGTTGCTAGACGAAGGAAACAGCTAAAGAACAAGGGAGGAAGGCCACAGGTGGACGATGAATGGCCCCTCCCAGAGGAAATAAAACAAGAGTGAAAGGGGAGTGGAGTTTGCAGGAGACAATTAGTTCGATTAATTGGTTCATGACTCTCCGAGACTCCTTGCCAAGTTTTGCAGATATCAGCCTGGCAGCTCTCAAGCCAAAGGTCTGCGACTGTAAATCCTCCCTTGAAAGATTTTGCTGGATGTGAATGAGCAGAATTCACAGTAAATTAATAAAAGGGGTTTTTGTCAGAACAAGAAATTTGCTTCATGTTCTTGAGAAGCCTAGATCAGAACAATGTGAATCCAGACAAAGAAAATAAAAAATGAGAAATTAAGGAAATTATTGCGGGTTGGGAGAATACACCAACAACCACATTCTTACCCAAAGTTTGGGGATAATTGGGTCTTATGCTAAATGGCCTGGTTGGATTTCAAGGAGGAAAAAAACCAGATTCCTTTAAAAAAAGGTACTGGAGCAAACAAAACCAAATTCTATTACCCAACTTCTCCAAATCGGAGGATTGTGATTATATCTCAAATAAAACAGAAGACCTTGTTATCGGATTATTTCTGAGGAAAAGTTTTGATGCTGTTAATCATGTGGGAACAACGTTTTTGGTTTGGGGTTGTGTGTATGTGTGTATTTCCTTTTTAAAGGGGAATCCTGGGAGAAGCTCCGACAAATAATGGCTTTGAATTGCACATCTGTCAAATAATGAATAACTAATCATGAATTAGTGTCAAATCTCCCAGGGTGTTCACTTAAATTCTCGGTCGAATTATCCAAAAGGGGATGACAGTAAATGTAGAAAGAGAGCCAGTTTGGTCTAGTGGCAAAAAGCACTAGGCTACTAACAAGGAGACTGTGAGTTCAAGTTTTGCCCTAGGCATAAAAACTGGCTGGGCGACACTGGGCCAATCACCAGGGGCCTGTGAATTCTAGTCCTGCCTTAGGCATAAAAGGTGATTTGGTGATTCTGGGCCAATCACTAGGGGATGGTGAATTCTAGTCCTGCCTTAGGCATGAAAGCTGTGATGACTTGAGGCCAATCATTCTCTCTCAACCCAACCTACCTCACTGGATTGTTGTTGTGGAGGAAAGAGTATTGGCTTCCTTCTCTCCCTTGAGTTCTTTATAAAATCATAAAGGCGGGATATAAATAAATAATATTCAGAAAGGCGGACATAGAATGATGTGCTATTAAAAACCGGTAGACAAATCAAAACAAACTTGGAACTCGGTCCACTTTTCTGAATGTTTGGAACATGTCAATGCTGGTTCAATACATCAGCCTATACAAATACAAAAACTTCATATTTTGCAAAAGCTTCCACCACTGATACTAAAATGCTGCTTTCTTTCTTTTTTTCCTCGTTTTAAATATTTTTTATTCTTTTTATTTCCCAAATTCCATTTCTAAATTGAACAATGTATTTTCTAACAAACAAAAGTATTATAATTTAAACATCTCCATAATCATTATGATCATATCAACATATGAACATATGGTAAATACTATCATTGTTATAAAATATACTATCTTCCATATGGACATCAATCCTATAAGCATCAAAATGTTTACTAATCCATTTTTCTTTCTCATATAATCCATATTTTCACATAGATCCATCCGATCTCCATATCTATCAACTAACCATTCGTGAAAAAAGTTCCCATGTCATACAATATTCAGAATCATCTTCTTCTTTAATTTTTAGCATTAACCTATCTATTAGTTTCCAATGGGTGGAGAGAAGCAACTTAGAACTGAGGAGAAATTTCCTGACAGTGAGAACAATTAGTCAGTGGAACAGAAGTTGCCTCCAGAAGTTGTGAATGCCCCAACACTGGAAGTCTTTAAGAAGATGTTGGATAGCCATTTGTCTGAAACGGTATAGGGTTTCCTGCCTAGGCAGGGGGTTGGACTAGAAGACCACCAAGGTCCCTTCCAACTCTGCTATTGTATTGTATTGTATTTTTCCACATTCCTTTATTATTATTATATTCTCATCGGGTGTGTGTGTGTGTTCAATGCTGCTTAAAATGCTGCTTTCCGGGCAACTGAAAGAAAGACTAAGCCGAGCAGTTATTCTGTGCAAATGTTCCAGCAAAAATAAAAATTTTAAAAAAGGAACATGTTTCTTTCTGCTGGTTCTTCTGTAGAAGCCCCTTTGATGTCCTCCAATACATCACTGCATAATGTTTTCCCTCCTCTAATGGGAGCACTGGGATTACATAGTGGAGATTTACAATATTTGCTTGCTTGTTGAGCCCCTCCAGGGCAGAAGGGAAGGATGGTGAGATCTATGTGTGTGTGTGAAGTGTGCTATGACCCACTGCCTCATGCCCACCCACCCCCCACTGCCCAGATCCACCGGGGAGCCCTTCCTCCTTGGTCATAGCTTCAGGGTGAAATATCGTTTCCGAGTAAGTTTAAATTAGGTAGACTGGAACCTCCTGCGTGAGAGATCCCTGAAGCTTTGCCTTGCCTTCCCAAAGGATCTCCAGCAAAGCTTGGAAGATCGATTGTCTGATCTCTCCAAGATATTCGCTGGAGAGGAAGCTTGGTAATGGAATCGGAAGGGTGCGATAATCCATTCCAAGCGCGCACGATCCTCAAGGTGGATGAATGGTGGCTGCAAGGTGGTGCCACTCGTCCCAGCGCCAACACAATGAATCACACACCTCTCCCCACGTTGTGAGTAATTAGATTTCTCCCCCTCCCAAGCAGCCTTTCCGGCAAAGAGGCCGTCACAATGTGAATATTAAAGAAGGCAGATCTTGGGCAAAAGTTAGAGGTCACACACACTGTAATTCCTAACGCACGGAGAGAGTTAATCAAAAAGACGAGTGAGGCGGAACAAGGAGAGGGATAAAAATACTCAGCATATTATTTCTGATGGAATTTAATTAGAAAGGAGGTATTAATACTGCATGTGGTTATGTGACTCAGATCTCTCTCTCTCTCTCTCTCTCTCTCTCTCTCTCTCTCTCTCTCTCTCTCTCTCTCTCTCTCTCTTTCCTTCCTTCCTTCTGTGTCCTTCTGGGTTCAGTTCCAAGTGGGGAAAAAGACGCTGGAAACCCGGAGGCTGCTTGGAAAGATGGTTTTAATGGTGGACAGGATCACATGGCTTGAGTTCCAGAGCATAAAAGGGGGATCACATGCCTTAAAGAAAAAAGGGCAGAGATGCTGAAAGTCCCTGGTTTTATGCTTTCTCTTGGCTTTTGAACTTGAGCTTGTATTCTGATTGGTTGTCAGACTCCCATGGGGCCATCTCTGTAGGTTGTCTCCCAGGCTTGTTTGACTTGCTGGGTGATGATGTAATCTTCCCAGGTGCCATGTGGTGACATGTGTAAAGGGCTAATACTATCATAACCTAAGGCCCATGTCTTAATCCCATCACCCTGGAGCTGAAGGGGGAGATCTTTATTATGCAGAATAGACTGGCTCAGGCCTTTTAATGGCCCATTGGCAAAGGTGGGGGCAGCTGAGTTTCTGCCTCTCTTGAGTTTCTACTTCTCTTTTTAGGGGAACTTTTCTGCCTTTTTAATATTTCCCAAAATATTTCATTTCTCTAGTAGAGGGGTAGGTTTAACTTCCAACACTTTTTTCTTTCTTTCTTTCTTGGTACTTTTCCCCATTATCCATATGTTTTAGAAATCCATCTGAATCCTTTGCTGTTGTTATTTTCCTCCTTGTTTGCTATTTCAAAAAGAACAAAAGCAGGCTTATTGAGCAAAATAACAAGAACTCAGAGCAATAACAAGCTTGTGGCATCCATCCCAACCAATGGAATTTTAATTTTTTTCCAATTTCTCATTGGGGCAAACAACCCGAGTGGGTTTTGTTAGCTTAATTGCATTCACCTGTTTTGTTTAGCTAAGTGGGGTTTATGGAATAGACCACAATTTGATCTATGTCTATATCAAGGCACCCAAGGGAGAGTTGGATTTTTGTGTTTGTTTGTGGCTACATTAAGGATTCTAGGCCTGTTCCCCTTTTCACCCCACCTTTGTGTCCTGCTATTCCTTCTCTTATAGCTACTTTACTTTACACCCGGCCAACAAAAGTGTGTATAGCCAGGGCTATGGTTTTCCCAGTTGCAATGGATGGCTGTGAAAGTTGGACCATGAGGAAGGCTGAGCACCAAAGAATGGAGGCCTTTGAACTCTGGTGCTGGAGAAGACTCCTGCGAGTCCCTTGGACTGCAAGGCGATCCAACCTGTCAGTCCTAGAGGAGATCAACCCTGACTTCTCTTTAGAAGGCCAGATCCTGAAGAGGAAACTCAAATACTTTGGCCACCTAATGAGAAGGAAGGACTCACTGGAGAAGAGCCTCATGCTGGGAACCATGGAGGGCAAAAGAAGAAGGGGACAACAGAGAATGAGGTGGCTGGATGGAGTCACTGAAGCAGTGGCGTGAGCTTAAATGGATTCTAGAGGATGGTAGAGGAGAGGAAGGCGTGGAGGAACATTGTCCATGGGGTCGCGATGGGTAGGACACGACTTCACAACTAACAACAACAACAATAGTTACTTTCTTCTGCAAATCTGGACAGATATGAAAAGGAACAGCTTCTTTGGAGTTTCTTCTACAAAGTCTGAAATGAATTGAAAGGGATGACCAGTCTCTTTCTTTCTCTCTCTCTCTCTCTCCATTGAAGGAACTTCTGTGGCCTTTAGAGAAACTGCAGTGCTGTTCCATCAGTCCTTCATTCCTGGTTCCCAGCCTCCTGCAAACACTTGGGCTCCAATTATTCTTGTATCTTGCTCTCAGACAAATTAAAGTTTCATAACCTTTCCGTCAGCCTTGGCGGGCAAAAATGCTGGACTAGACTAGGTCAAGCAACATTTTCTAGCCACAGCACTTCTACGGGAAGTTTTAAAAACCCAGGAGAAAATTATATCTCTGGGGAAGCCGGGGGAGGGGGGGGAGCCTCTGCCCAACACTAACACCTACCTGAAGCATCTCCTTTGGAAAGAAAAAAAGGTTGGAGGGGAAGAAATTAATCTTTGAAATATGGGGCACAAGAAAGGTTAAAGGTTTCCTTAAAACTAGAATAAATTATATTCTGATGTGAGCATGTGTTTGTTTTTGTCTCTGTGTGTAATACTTATAAGGGATGCAATGGCTCAGTGGCTAAAACACTGAGCTTGTTGATCAGAAAGGTCGGCAGTTCGAATCCCTAGCATGATGGAGTGAGCTCCCGTGACTTGTCCCAGCTTCTGCCAACCTAGCAGTTCGAAAGCACGTGAAAATGCAAGTAGAAAAATAGGAACCACCTTTGATGGGAAGGGAACAGTTCCGTGATCCTTTGGCATTTAGTCATGCCGGCCACATGACCACAGAGATGTCTTCGGTCAGCACTGGCTCTTCGGCTTTGAAAGGGAGATGAGCACTGCCCCCTAAAGTTGGGAATGACTAGCACATATGTGCAAGGGGAACCTTTACCTTTATAATACTTATGAAACTTCTTTTTTGCTTCATGCAATTTCTTTGGCTGAAATGACACTTTGTGCAAAAAAAAAAAAGGGGGGGATAGGGAATCATATTGAAATAGTTTTTGGCTAGTACTTTCAGTTTGCAGACCAATGTATCAGGGACTACGGTTAAATCAGAAACTTGCTCTTTATTTGTTTTTTCTTTTTTAACTCTTTGGACATGTTAACTGGAAACAAAGGGCATTGTAGTCCAGAGATGGGTTGCTCCCAGTTTGGCCCTGATTCGGCGAACCTGTAGTAGCTGTGGCGGGAGTCTCTGCCCACTCGCCCAGATGCTTCTGTGCTGGCAGAGTGCACCGGAACTGGTAGTAAAAAAATTGCCAAACCACCATTGTTGTAGTCCAGCCAATTGGCTGGAAAAGGTGCTTTCAGTGGATAAAAACTTTTTTTAAAACATCTGGTTTTGTAAACAAAATATACGGGCAATCCTTGACTTATAATTGTTTATCGACCGAAGGGACAGTGGAACTGAAAAAAAAGTGACTTATGACCATTTTTCATACTTATGACCGTTTCTGTACCCCATGCTCACATGCTCAAAATTAGACGCTTGGCAACTGACCCATATTTATGATGGTTGCAATGTCCCAGGGTCATGCAATCCCCTTTTGCGACCTTCCAACAAGCATGGGGAAGCCAGATTCACATAACAACATAAGAACCCTGTTGCTAACTTAACGGCTGCAGTGATTCACTTAACAACGGCGGCAAGAAAAATCGTGAAATGGGGCCAAAATCCACTTCCCAGGTGTCTCACTGAGCCACAGAAATCCCGGGCTCAATTGTGGTTGTACGTTGAGGACCACCTGTTGACATGATCAGGGGCATGTGATCCAAAACACACCAAGAGCATACGATCGCCAAGAAAACATTTCCGCTCCCAAATTCTCCTTCGTTTGTCAAATCAGACTCATTTTTCAGGATTTTTTTTCCCCACAACTTCGCAAAAACTTTGGGCACCCATTTTCCTCTCGGATGGCGATAAGGTTGATGACTTACACCATCAGCAAAGATGATCTTTTTTTCTAATAGAAAAAAAAAAGCTTTCTCCATCTGAAACCCACCTTTGAATCTTCGTCTGGATGCAGCCATAAAAAATAAATTAGACAAGAAGCCACAGGGATAAGTGCAGGGTCCCATTGATTTTCCACCCCCACCTTCTTCCTCCCCCCCTCCCCGGGGAATCGACCGTTCCCGGGTCATAAAAGACACACATAAAAAGCACTATAAAGCCAGCCTTGTCCTAAGGACCGGAAGACAGACTATTATCATAATTGCACCGTGGCTACAGCCTGCTTTGATCTATTTGGTGAAGTCAGCTACTTCTGTTGGAAGAGTAATCGCACGTTCGGATGATGGCATCTTGCACGAGCAGCATTTCCGGAGCCTGACCAGCGTTTTCGAAGGCACTCTGCCCAACAAGAGGCAGATCTACCGAATTTAGGAATTCTGGATGGTACAGATCTTGAGGAAATAGCACGGGTAGCCCTGACTTACCAACCCCAATGGAGCCCAACATTTCGTTCAATTGTTTAATTAGTATCCTAGTATGATTTACGTTCATTGCTTACTTAGTATCCATGGCTATCACAGTGTTGTATCTAATGTTTTATGATGAATGTGTTTTTACAATTGGTCTATCACTATTGTTGTATGTACCCTGAGAGCTTATGCACTGGTGACAAATTCCTTGTGAGAATACAATAGAATAGAATCTAGTAGCATAGGATAGGGTAGGGTAGGTAGGGTAGGGTAGAATTAGAGTACAGTAGAATAGACTAGAATATAGTAGGGAGGGTAGAATTAGAGTAGTGTAGTGTAGTGTAGTGTAGAGTAGAGTAGAGTAGAATATAGTGGAGTAGGGTAGGGTAGAATTAGAGTAAAGTAGAGTAGAGTAGACAGAGTAGAATAGAATACAATAGAATATGGTAGGGTAGAGTAGAGTAGAGTAGAATAGAATAGAACAGAACAGAACAGAACAGAACAGAACAGAACAGAATAGAATAGAATAGAATAGAATAGAATTCTTTATTGGCCATGTGTGATTGGACACAGAAGGAATTTATATTTGGTCCACACTTGGCCAAAAAGAATTCTAATATACTGTAATGTTAAGTGAGACATTTCTTATGTGAATTTTGTCCCATTTCAATTATCTTTCCTTGCCACGCCCGTTAAGCAAATCACTGCTGTTGTTAAGTTAGCAACACGGTTGCTAAGTGAATCTGATTTCCCCATTTTACTTGGCTTGTCAGGAGGTCGCAAAAGGGGATCGCGTGACCCTGGGGACACCGTGTCCCATCGTAAACACGAACCAGTGGCCAAGCATCCAAATTTTAATCACATCATGGGGCTGCTGCAAACGTCGTATGTGTGGAAAGCGGCCGTAAGTCCCTTTTTTTTTCAGGGCCGTGGTAACTTCGAACAGTCTCTAAATGAACTGTTGTAAGATGAGGACTACCTGTATCGTGCAGCAACACTACTTGCCCATTCATATCCGTGCCCGAGCCAGGGACTGAAAAAGGGGAGAATAACAAGGAAGACGTTAGCAAAGCCAGATTCAAGTAGGTGGGAGCCTGATAAATTTGTCACTTGCCTGGGGCTTAGTGACTTAGCACACATCATCTTATTTCACACCAGTCTTGAAGGGTGATGCCAACTGTCACCCATGCCGCCTTCTCCCTTTCCCTCCCCAAAGTCTGGATGATGACTGGAATACCAGCAGGTGATCTTTTGGGAGATGGTAATTTCCGCTTCGCTCAGGCTGGGCTCGTTTGCGGTTTTGATCTTCTTGGATGAAAACCAGAGGTTAAGGGGGTGCGTGTGGGGGAAACGGGTGTTTTTTCCCCTTGCACGCTGCATTTTTCAACTGTACCGTATGGGAAACTATAGCGGTGATGGAGGAGAAAGGGGGGCGGGCGTATTTTCCTCCTAATCCCTTCTATGTGCTGGATTTCCCCCCCCCCCCCCCCCGTTCAGTTAATGCAGCCAACCCCATCTGTAGAGAGTTACTCTTCTGTTTTGCTTGGGGATGTGGGTGGCTTTAACAAGGAACGAATGTGGATCGCGGATCCTGCATTTCTCCTCCTTTCCCTTCTTCCAGCCAACGTCGTCCAATGCCCTGATTTGGGGCTTTGGCTTGCTTAGTCCGACTCTCATGTTTTATCCATGGGGCTCAGCATTCTTATTCAAAGAAAGTTTGCTCTCCAGCCAGAAGAACTTGAGAAGAAGAAGAAACAAAGAGCTGAAGCAAGAGAGACTCACCTTGGTTCTCTCCAAACGGAATTTTAATGGCTATCCTGAAGCAAGAAGGCAGAACTGCAGAGATTTGCAAACATCTCCCTGCCAGCCTGGGGACAAAGCACTCCGAAAAGCTGCCTGCGGGGAAGAACAGATACAGAGGCTTCCAAAGGAGAGCATTTCCACAGGTGGAGCTTTCCTTGCCCCAAGATAAGTCACACCTGTCCAACAGGCAGCCTCTTCGACAACATAGGACGTAGCTAAGTGGGGTTTGGTTGCTCCCATTCTCCTTATCAACGCCAGGCTGGAAATAAAAGAGTTATTTCCAGGATTCACAGTGGTGGGATCCTGCCGGTTTAACAACCGGTTCGGTGATCGCGTGCTTCACATGTGTGTGCAGTTTTAACAAAACTTACCTTCCACGTTACTTCTGGGGAGTAACTCGGCTGAGGTGCAGCAATCCGCTCTGCCGCGTGAATCGTTGTTTATAAATCACGATTTACGGCTTATTGTTATATATGAACTGTGCCACTCTGGCTTGTTCTACAAACAGTGATTAAAGCAAGCACCAGCTTGGGGTCATTTATGATGCCTGTTCTGACCCAGGCTCCCCAAGAGCATGAAGCACACCCCTTGTCCTGACAAAAACCCCTTTTATTAATTGACTGTGAATTCTGCTCATTCACATCCAGCAAAGTCTTTCCAGGGAGGATTTACAGTCACAGACCTAATCTGGCTTGGAGAGCTGCCAGGCCGATATCTGCAAAACTTGGCAAGGAGTCTTGGAGAGTCACGAACCAATGAAGCGAATTGTCTCCTGCAAACTCCACTCCCCTTTTGCTTCTCTTTTATTCCCTATGGGAGGGGCCATTCATCGTCCACCTCTGGCCTTACTCCCCAGTCGACCCCTGTTCTTTAGCTGTTCCCTTTGTCTGGCAACTCTGCGCATGCGCACACTGGGAACAGGCTCCAGCTGTTCGTCTGCCTCACTGATGTCTGACTCTGAAGACAGCTGATAACTGGCCCACGGCCCTGGCCCCCTCTCTGCCTCCAACACAGAGCCCTCATCAGAGCCTTCCCCAGACTCCAGGACTGGCCCATCTTCCTCCCCAACCTCCTCACTGTCTGAATCTGCTGTCAGCTCTGCTGGGGGTGGGAGACAACACTCTGGCTTGTTTTACAAACTCTGAGTAAAGCAAGCACCAGCTTGATGCCAGCCATCAGGTGGTACTAGGACTTTCTCTTTTCAGTCTCTGGCACACTGAACAACTGAGCATTTCAGGTGCCCGTGCTCAGGCTGAACCTGTTTTACGGGACCGAAGTGCTTTATTGGTCAAAGCTCATTCATCATCTCCGGACATCTTCTTCCATCCTCAAGAACTTTGAGGAGTCTCCAGTTGCTGGGTTTTGCAATCCAGAGCTTGGACTTATTACCGTTGGTGACAAATATGCGGAGGAGCAAATACATCATCCGGAAGGTGGAACATAGCCTTCAGCAACGCGGAGTAATAGAGGAGGCCGTGGCAGCAGTGGGGAGTTGACTTTTGAGAATTGGGCTGCGTCGCATTTGCAGACAGAAAGGGCATTTTCCTTCCTCCTGTTGAGGCCATAGAAGAGCCACCACGGATGGCTCCAAATAGTGTTTAATTCTACCCAGGTAGTCCTCGACTTACAACTATTTGTTTAGTGACCTTTCAGAGTTACGATAGCGCTGGAAAAAAGTGACTTATGACTGTTTTTCACACATAAGGCTGTTGGAAGAACCCCGTGGTCAGGTGATCCAAATTCAGACACTTGGCAACTGTGGTGTATTTATGATGGTTGCAGTGTCCAGGTGTGTGTGTGTGTGTGTGTGTGTGTGTGTGTGTGTATCATGGTATCATCTTTTGTGACCTTCTGGCAAACAAAAGTCAACAGGGAAGCCTGATTCACTTAGCAACTGTGTGACTAACTTAACTTTCTGATCTTCCCTCACTTCCTCCCTGGTCTTTTTGGCTTGTTCCTCCTTTCTGCTCCCCTCGGATGGTCCAGGTCCTCTCTTTTGCTCCGTCTCCTCCATCTTTTCTCCCGTTCCTGCCTCTGCTGCTGCTGCTGCTGCTTTCCACCCAAGCAGAAGAGCCAGCTGTTTTTGATCTCTCTCTCTCCTTTGCCTCCTGGTTCTGTCCGATTCTTCCTGCTCTTTTTCTACCTCTCCGGGATCAGTGCGATTCTGAAGCACCAGGCTTGTTAAGGAGAAATGCACGTGTGATTAACAGTTGTTTCCCTTCTCTCTCTCTCTCTCTTTCTCTTTTTCTCTCTCCCTTTCTCTCTCCCTTTCTCTCTTTCTTTCTCTCTCTCTGTCTCTTTCTTTCTCTCTCTCTCTCTCTGTCTCTTTCTTTTTCTCTCTCTGTCTCTTTCTCTCTCTTTCCCTTACTCTCTCTCTCTCTCTTTCTCCCCCCCCCCCATGAAATGCAGCCGCTCACAGTTTTGACTGAGGTTTGCAAAGACTCCATAATAAATAATATATGTTGCAGTGTTCTCCAGAACAGCCTTCTAAAGGACTCCAAAGATAACCAAGCTGTGAGGCATTTGCACATGCTATCTTCCCTAGGTTTTTCTTTTTCTTTTTTAAACTAGTCTCGTGGTCTCCAAAGATGTTCTATCCGGAGTCATCATCGGATGAAAATAGCTTTGTGTGGGATCAGAGGTAGGGAGGGAGTGCGGGCCACGAAGAAACAAAGCTCAGGGTGAATTGTGCTGCTTCTTTTGCCCGCATGAATGAGCCTTGCCAAACCTGGGCTGAAAACATCTGGAAACAGTTTTCATCTGTATCCCCACTGCCATCTCATGGTCATTTGGATTCCTGCAGACCAGGGTTGGTATTCGCTTACCTTCCCTACCAGTTCTCAAATGTGAGCATCTCACCCCCCCCCCCGCCAGCCTTGTTTTTGCTGGTAGAGGGCTAGCAAAACACAGCACAAAACAAAAGGAGCAATGTTTCCCCTTTTGCATTTGAGCATGCAAGAAGGGACAGGAAAGGAGAGAGGGAAAGAGGAAAGACAAAGAAAAAGGTGGGAAGAGATCAAGGAAGGGAAAATAAGGAAAGAGGGGAAGGAAGAAGAAAGGGGAAGGAAGAGGGAAGGAAAAAAAAGAAAAGGGAAGGAAGGAAGAAAGGAAGGAAGGAAGGAGATTATAATGAGAGTGAGGGAGGGTCTGAGGGAAGTCCTGCCTTAGCACTTGGCCACTGCAGGTATCCCTTCCCCCCTGCCCGCCCCCACGAGGTCAAACACAACTCAGGTGGGTCCCTCAATTCAATCGAGTTTGACACCCCTGGACTAAGCCATCATTTGGGGTTTGCACAGGAAATCAGAAACTGGTCGCCGCAACTGGGTTTCTGCAACACAGCGGCCGCAAAACGAACCAATCGCCGTTCAGTTTAGCATCCACCTGGGCCAAACTCATCTCATCCAGACCCATTTCTTTTTGGAACGGAGGGTATTAAAGGAACCGAACCATCCATTCGCCCTGCCTTCAAAGGGAAAGCGTTTCTCCTCTGCTCTGCTTGCTCCCCCGAAGTTATTGCCTGTTAGAACCGGGGGGGGGGAGGGGGGCGGTTTGCACATCACCACGAATATCTTAATCTTGCAAAAAATGGAGAGTAAAAAAAAAATTAACCAACTTCCAAAATACCTGTTTTACAATTGCCTTGTGCCTCGTTGCGTTCCTAAGGGGTGTATTAATCGGTGGCAGTTCACAGCAGGCCTTGTCTTATTGCTTAATTACGAAGGGAAAGGAGGCTGTGGAAAGAGGTGTGAGTGGAAATTGTTCATTTTGCAAATCGCTTCTTTTCTGCAGAAGGGGAAAATTCGCTTTCGCTTTCTGCAGCTCTCCCTCGTCTCTCCAGCCTGCCATTCTCTCTCCCTCCCCCCACTTTTATGTTCCAGACTTACCAGCCCACCTAAACACTAAGCCGTAATTCCTGTAATCCCAGTTTATGCCACAAGCTGCCATGGGCCGGATCCACACAACACACGAAGACCATTCACTCTGGCTTGGAGTTTGAAGGCAGGGCTCTCCAACCCAGGCAAGTTTAAAACTTGTGGACATCAACTCTCAAGATTCCTCAGCCAGCTGTCAAAATAAAGCAGGAGGAAGGACCGTGGGCTACATCTTGAACACGAATGGAAAAGCAGGCTAAACTCATTTCCATTTCTTCAGAGACATTAAAGATTTACAGATTACCAGAGTTGGAAGGGACCTTGTAGGTCATCTAATCCAACCCCCACCCAAGCAGACCCTACACCATTTCTGATAAATGGCAGTCCAGTCTCTTCTTGCAAGCCTCCAGTGATGAAGCTCCCACAACTTCTGTTCCTTGGGTTGATTGTTCTCACTGTCAGAAAATTTCTACTTATTTCTAGGTTGAATCTCTCCTTGATCAGCTTCCATCCATTATTCTTTGTCTGGCCTTTGGGTGCTTTGGAAAATAGCTTGACCCCCTTCCTCTCTATGGCAGCTCCTCAAATATTGAAACACTGCTATCCTGTCTCCCCTGGTCCTTCTCTTCCCTAGACTAGCCATGCCCAGTTCCTGCAACCGTTCTTCATATGCTTTAGCCTCCAATCATCCCCTAATCATCCTGGTTGCTCTTCTCTGCACTCTTTCTAGAGTCTCAACATCTTTTTTATAGTGTGGTGACCATAACTGGATGCAGGATTCTAGGTGTGGCCTTACTAAGGTTTTATAGAATGCTATTAGTAGGAGGCAGCCATCTGAAATCCCCATTGTAGAAAGATTTATTTTCTCCTATGGAAGCCGGGATGTGGATGTTGCACGGATCCTTTCCATAGCTTTGCATTTTTGCCGGGTCTTTTGATTTCCTCATTCCCAGCCCTGCTTTTTTACCCCGGGAGGTTTTGATTTTGAAATTGGGGGGGGGGAGGGAAGGCTGATGATCTGTTCTACGTGAAATGTCCACAGGCACAAAGCACGGATGCCATAGAAACAAACAGCATCGCAGCCGATTCGGTCATCTCTTAAAAAGGTCTGCCTGCTTGGTCTTCCGTTCTTTCCACGGGGGGGCTTGGCTTCCTTATGAGAGATTTCCCTAAATAGGTAAAATGTGGTGTGTGGGTGTTAAATAAAGGGAAGCACCTTGAAAACCAGGGAGATAAAACGGATACTGTTCTGCGAGGGAATAAAACTTTCTGGAAACTGAGAACAGCTTCCATTCTGCTGTTGGAGGGGAGGCAGAAGATATATAGAGTAAGAAAATTTGTTTAGTACTGGCTTTTATGCAGGGGTGGGATTGAAAATTTTTAGCAAGGGGTTCTCTGCCCGGTTGCTGGGTGGGTGTGGCCATGGGGCATGGCCTACTTGGCCTCCTGCATCTTGGCAAGAGGGGGGGCTCGTTTCTGGACTTCTGGGAGACCCATTTTTTGCCCTCCCAGTGCTTCCTGTTTGAGCTCTACACTTACATGATGAACGAGCCGCATGGAGACTCCTGGAAGGTGAGGGGCAGGGTGGGTAGGGCCAACCAGTCCTTCTAACTACCAGTTTGGCGAACCAGATGTAAAATTAGCATCCAGTTTTCCCAAACCGGTCCGACCTGGCTGAATCCTACCTCTGCCCTTATGGTGCTTTTCTAGACACCACCTTATACTAAACAAGGAAGGTCATTGCAAAGGAGTGCTTAAAGACATCTTTGCGTCCTCTCTGTAGCATCATCAGAGTATCATGATAGCTGGTGAACAGATTCTTACTTTAACGAGTATGTGATCAATTGATCGGGATCTTCTTCAATGATTTGGCTCCCAAGTCATAGAAAATCCCTTCGCAGAAAAGGGAAACCTAACAGAATAACAGAGTGAGAAGGGATCTGGGAGGTCTTCTAATCCAACCCCCTATTCAAGCAGGAAACTCTATAATTTCAGACAAATGTGTGTCCACTCTCTTCTTTAAAATAGTGTTTGCGAAACTCAAGATCTTGTGGGCATTGTGCAGAATAACAGAAGACCTTGGAGACCTTCTAGTCCAACCCCCTATTCAAGCAGGAAACCCGATACCATTCCGGACAAATGGTTGTCCAATCTCTTCTTAAAAACCTCCAGTGTTAGAGCCTTCACAAGTTCTGGAGGCAATTCGTTCCACTGGTTAATTGTTCTCACTGTCGGGAAATTTCTCCCTAGTTCTAGGTGGCTTCTTTCCTGGGTGAGTTTCCATCCATTGCTTGGAAACTCGATGGCAGGCTGACTGAAATGGAATTACTTGCTTTGCTGACCAAATTCACCTACTAAAACTAACCACAGAATTAAAAACGAAGTTGTTTTGGGCAGGTGTTTAGCAATGTTAAGGGACGTGGTGGCTCAGTGGTTAAGATGCTGAGCTTGTCGTTCAGAAAGGGCAATTCGGCGGTTCAAATCCTAGCATGGCGTAACAGAGTGAGCTCCCATTACTTGTCCCAGCTTCTGCCAAGCTAGCAGTTCGAAAGCATGTAAAAATGCAAGTAGATAAATAGGAACCCCCTTTGGTGGGAAGGGAACAGCATTTTGTGCTCCTACGGCGTTGAGTCATGCCGGCCACATGACCACGGAGACGTCTTCAGACAGCGCTGGCTCTTTGGCTTTGAAACGGAGATGAGCACCGCCCCCTAGAGTCAGGAACAACTAGCACATATGTCCGGGGGAACCTTTTCCTTTACCTTAGCAATGTTGCTACCAACCAAGTTTACTGCTTTGGCCCGAACGGCTGTGCCGCCATTGCTTCCCTTCTGATTTTGTAGAGATTTCCAGAAAGGAGGCTGGTGTAGCAAATGAAAACATTGAACCAGGAACGAGAAAATCCAGCTACTAGTCCCCCTTCAAACACTGGCGTTCCTTGGTGATTCTAGGTCTTTCTTTCTCAGCTGTAATATTTTCCAGGGCTGCTGCTATGCGGGATAAAATGCACAAGAAATCCCCTTGGAGGCCTCTGTGCATTCTCGGAGGACCGGGTGAGATATAAATCAAAGAAATTAAACAAAGAAGTCGGGGAGGAAGGAAAGAAAGGAAGGAAGAAAGGAAGGAAGAAAGAAAGAAAAGCTATTGATAACGGCAGCGAGAGTATCTCGGTAGCTGTCATGAGTTCTGTTAGCAGTCTTTCTTCGGGACAGAACGTGTAGAGTGATTAATTGGTACAATTAGCTGATTAATGGCTTGATCACATTTTAAAAATAGTCTCGATTAATTGGAGTTAGCCATCTGGGCTCTTCCCAGTGTGCTGCTGGGACCTGAACGGCTGGGTAAATGTCTGTTTCTCTTCTCCCCTTCTTCTCTCCACTGAGCCTCCTTTCGGTTCCCGGAGGGCACGGCTGGATCCTCCCATTTTGGAGGAGAAGATGACGCAAGAGCAGGCACAGTCCAGCTTTGTAGATAGGGATGTTCTGACCCCCAGCAGCCCAGTCCTGGAGGGAAAAGAAACAATGTAGGATGAAGGGATGCGGTGACTCAGTGGCTAAGATGCTGAGCTTGTCGATCAGAAAGGTCGGCAGTTCGGTGGTTCGAATCCCTAGCGCCACGTAACGGAGTGAGCTGCCGTTACTTGTCCCAGCTTCTGCCAACCTAGCAGTTTGAAAGCACGTAAAAATGCAAGTGGAAAAATAGGACCACCTTTGGTGGGAAGGTAACAGCATTCCGTGCGCCTTTGGCATTGAGTCATGCCTGCCACATGACCATGGAGATGTCTTCACTGGCTCTTCGGCTCTTTGAAACGGAGATGAGCACCGCCCCCTAGAGTTGGGAACAACTAGCACATATGTGCGAGGGGAATCTTTCCCTAGGAAGAAGAGATTGGGCTACCATTTGTCTGAAATGGTACAGGGCTTCTTGCTCGAGTCAGGCTAGAAGACCTTCGAGGCCCCTTCCAACTCTGTTATTCTATATTCTATTCTAGTTCCAAATTCAGAGTTCATGGGGATTATCCAGAGATGGAGAGAGAGACCTCAAAACCAGCTGGCCAGCGGGAGGCATGCGCACATGTGCAATGGAGCTGAGCTGTGGCAATGGCTCGCGTACCTGTGGAGAGGGCTCTGCGTACTACCTGTGGCAGGCGTGGCATAGGTTCGCCATCAAGGCAATTTTTGTCCCTACGACTTTGCTTGAAGCTTCTATTCTCAGAAAGTAGTTCGGCAGCCCCATTAAAAAACAAACACACACACACACACAAAACAGGACACAGAATTGGTGGCACTCTACTTTTCAACTCTTCTCCCTTACAGAGTCCCATTTGGTGCCAGATTCCTTCTTCTGGACCAAGTGAATTCCTTGGTGGTGGTTGTTGTTGTTGTTTTTTGCATGTTGCTTTCTGTCCATCTGCTGAATTTAATGACAGTTTTGTTCTGACTGTGAAAGCTACTCAGAAAATATTTCTATAAAACAGCAGAGGAGAAATGGAAGGAAGGATGGAAGAAAAGAGGAATTGTGTTGCTTAAAAAGAAGTAGAAAAATGCACAGCTTCTGATTCTTTTTTTTTTTTTGCATGTTGCTTTCTGTCCATCTGCTGAATTTAATGACAGTTTTGTTCTGACTGTGAAAGCTGCTCAGAAAATATTTCTATAAAGCAGCAGAGGAGAAATGGAAGGAAGGATGGAAGAAAAGAGGAATTGTGTTGCTTAAAAAGAAATAGAAAAATGCACAGCTTCTGATTCTGGTTTTGTTACTCTGCTTACTTCCACGCGCTATAAAATGCTCAGAGATGAAACTGGGAATTGTCAAAATAGGGGAATCCAAGATCCACTTGTTGAACCAGAACTGGGACTCTTAGCTCATGGATCTCCATAGCATAGCCATAATTGAAATTTTTAAATCTCTAAACCATCTCTGGGTAATCTCAGATTTGTTTTTAGACATTTAATCCTTGAGAAGGAATTACCCTTTCTCCCTTTTTGGAAATAAGGAATGTAGATAGAATTATTTCATTCCTGCTTTTGATCATTTTTATTATAATATTTATATGCAGCTTTTTTGTCTCTATATCCTCCTTCGGGAGAGGGTGCGGCTAAGAAATAAATATTTATTATTATTATTATTATTATTATTATTATTATTATTATTATTATTATTATTATTATTATTATTATTATTACAGTCGCTCTGTGAGAGAGAGGGGTGGGTGGTTTTTCAACATGATATACAAATACATAAAGATAATACACAATGTGATCTTTATATTGTGTATCTCACATGTGTATTGTGTAAAGCGGACATATCTATCCAATATGTGGGAACAACATTGGATAGAAAATTGCCCCCCCCCCACACACAATGTCAAAGTTTGCCTTACATTTTGGAAAAATCACCTGGATTTGACCAAGCCCTGTCTGATATAGACAACACTGAACCGAATTTGCACTAGAATAGAATAAAATTCTTTATTGGCCAAGTGTGATTGGACACACAAGGAATTTGTCTTTGGTGCAGATGCTCTCAGTGTACATAAGGAGAATAAAATACATTCATCAAGAATAAAAGATGCAACACCTAGTGATAGTCAGGGTTACTAATAAGCTATCAAATCATAGTAGGAAACAAATAAAAACAATATAATTTTAAAGATACAAGCAACATGGTTATAATCATAAGTGGGAAGAGATAGATACTAGGAAGAAGAATAATAGTAATACAGTCTTAGTAAATTATTTCGCAGTGCTGTGGGAATTAGCCAGGGTAGATGTGCAGACACCCTCTATAAGTGAGGAAAAATGCCATCATCAAATTGTAACTGTGAGGCTGAAAAGCAAATTATCCAAGATAAAGAACAGGCATGCCAAAATAAGAGACTTTGCTGATTTCCTGGCTGTGACAAATGAAGCATGTATATATATATACCTGTAATCTAGAGATACGTTTATAATAGTTCAGACCGCTTATATTTCCTATTTTGTAACTCTTGCACTTTTATTGAAATGTTATGTGAAGGTGCCATGTGTTTAATAATAATAATAATAATAACAACAACAACAACAGTAACAACAACAACAACAACACACCAGATATCACGGTTGCTGAGGGCCAAAGTGTACCGTTTATTGGTATCACTGTACCAGGAGATGCCAGAGTCGAAGTAAAAGAATTGGAAAAAAATCCTGAAATATCGCGACACGGCCATCGAAACTACACGGCTATGGATGAAGCATGTAACAGTGACACCCATTGTCATCGGGGCACTTGGTACCATGTCCAAGAATTTTACAAACCACATCAAGAAATTGCAGCTTCCTGCAATAACACCAGCGGAACTGCAAAAAACTGTGCCACTTGGAACATCATATATTTTAAGAAGGTCCTTGGTTGATACCTAGGATGCTGGCAGCAACCCGTATCAGCCATTAGCACCAGTAATTGGTATTTGTGATGAGTTTTTGATTGTTCAATTGACTGAGTTTCATGTTTAATGAATAAGGTATGTATAATAATATAACTTTTCTTCTACTCATTTTACACCGGAGCATGGGTAAAATATCACCAGAGCTCCTATTCGAGGGCAGATAATTGAAACATTATTGTTTTTTTCTCTCCCACCCCCTTTCTCTAATTGAAAGATATTGTCTCTGATTGTCTCTGATAATGGAGCAAGGAGTATTTACCTGTTTCCAACTGCAGACTATCATGTAATTTATCTCAGTGGAATACAGCCTTGTATGGCTCTGTCTGTTTCGGCGTGATTTGTAATGGTTTCCGGGTGCCCTGGATAACTAGTAACCTAGGGAATGAATTTCTTCTTTTAGTGTTTTGAAGACGGAACGTATTGATCATGAAAAGAATAACATTTTCACCGTAGTGTAAACCGCTTGCCGTAGCAAGCAGAGAGAAGGATGCAGGGCTTCCTTGACAGGTTACCCCGTCCTCCCCTCCACCCAAAAAAAGTAGAAAGGGAGGCAAAATAACGGTGATGGACTTTGCTGGAAGGGATACCAAGGAATTAATGTCTAATTATCAAGCCCTGGAGACTCATTCCAAGAATTTGATTTCACAGCAGTTTTTCTTGAGAAAAAAGAAAGAAAAAAACCAGAACTGATTTCCCAGTGAATTATTAGCATCCCAAAATTTTAAGGAATATAACAGAAAAGCTGAACGAGTGTCAAATTTGGTCTTGCGGGGAGGTCTCCGGGCTAGAAACCAGGAGTCTGTGAGTTCTAGTTCTGCCTTAGGCTCGAAGACAGGGCCAGTTGGTTGCTCTCAGCCCTAAGAAGGAGGCAATGGCAAACCACTTCCCGAAAACCTCACCAAGGAAACTTCTCAAGGGACTTCTGCAGGCAGTCTCTGAAAATCAGACACACCATTGAGCAGACATAATAAAAAACTGGGGTGCCAGTTTGGTTTAGGGGTGAAAGACGCTGCAACAGGAGCAGTGAAAAGTCTGAAAAATTGTGGCCATTTTCTCAAGCATTGGAGCTGGAATTCATTCATTCATTCATTCATTCATTCATTCTGAGCCAGGTTGCCTATTGTTGTTGTTGTTGTTGTTGAGGGTTGACTATTGTTCCTATCTTAATTGCTTGGTGACAGCTGCCCAGAGTCTCACCAAGTAGGGCAGCCCCTCAATTCTTGAAAGAACCAAACAAACTCAAGATAAAGAAAAGGCTTTGGTTTTAAAAAATAAAATAAAATAAATCTGAAGCAAAGAAGCATGCAGGCCTGGGGTCTTGGGGAAGGGTGCAGAAGTCCCACCAGAAGGGGTCTCCTGCGTGAACGGTTTGAGTTCTCAATTCTTGAAAAGGCCCGAGCACTTTGCATCCATGGTTGGGAAAAATCTCCTCTCAGGCAGGAAAAACATAAGTTATTTTATTGGAGGGGGAGTTTCTCTCCCTTTCCTTTGGGCCTCCGAAATGGGGGGGTGGGTGATTCCAAGGGAGGGAAAGACTGCAAGGCCAGGAGAAGCAGCAAGGAATCCTCCCCCCTCTTTAAGGCACTTTGCTTCACACAACCACAATTCCCGGCTCTGGAATCCACCCATTTTCAGGGTATAGGACACTGCTGGCTGAGAGGCAACTTAAACTGGACCCACTGGGCTGGTTAAAGCCCTCTCACATATAACCCCCCCCTCCAATCCTGAATCTGAATCCAGGCAATCCAATGTTGCTGGGCTGTATCTGACCCAGGTTCCCAGTGTTGTGTGAAGCCTGCAGATTGAACTGTGACCAGGGAGTGGTGTGTGTGTGTGTGTGTGTGTGTGTGTGTGATTTCTGTCTCTTTTTCTATCTTTCTCCTCTTCTGTCTTTTTCT
>NC_138561.1:17731542-17806542 GCF_964273705.1 Natrix helvetica | reverse complement strand
CGGGAAGCGGCCCCGTGAGCGTCAGCCTGCCCGCCTGTCCGCCCGCCTCTGCCTCGTGACCAAGCGGGGGTTGGGGCCACCGCGGTGGGGACGGCGATCCGCTTTCTCCACACTCTTCCCTCCACCCCCCCTCCCCAAAATCATCCCCACCCTCCTTTCTGGCTCTGCTGCTCCTGGTGCCGCCGCCGGAGTTCCAGAAAGGGTGGCCAGCGCCGCGTTTGGAGCGAAAGGGTGGCCGCCGGAGAGTAGGGCTGGCCCACTTTGCCTTCCATCCAGGCGTGACCCCGTTGCTGGAAGTCGGCGGGTGGGCGCGAGTCCAAGCCGAAAACCGTCCTCGGGTCGGAATAATCTTGTGCCATCCAGCGCCGGCGGGGTGGTTTTGGACCGCTGGCTCCTCTACCAGCATCTGCCAGCGTGGATGATATAGCAAGGGATTGTGGGAGATGGCCCCAACATCTGGAGAGATCCAGGTTGCCTGCACCAGCTGTGAATCATAGGGAGCGCGCTGGGAACGGGGGTGGGGTGGCTAAGGAAACTTCCAAGGGACCGCGAGGCTGGCTCTTCAGCATCTCCTCGGTTGGAGGCAGAGAGGGAGGGGTACCCCAGCAAGTAGAAAATCGCCAAATAAATTTAAAAAAGCAGCCAGGCTTTGGATGCAAAGTCCCATTTTGTTGACCTGCCTTGCTGGTTGAAAAGCTGTGCCTACTGACATCGGGAAAAGGGTGTGTGTGTGTGTCTGTGTATCAAAACCCTGCCCCAAATATTTACTGCCCTATTGATTTCAGGCTTCAGAGGTGGGTTTGACAGGCTGTGGAATCTTCCTTTCCTCCCCTTTCCCAGATTTACAGTGAAATGGGAG
Source organism: Natrix helvetica (assembly GCF_964273705.1). Taxonomy (NCBI): domain Eukaryota; kingdom Metazoa; phylum Chordata; class Lepidosauria; order Squamata; family Natricidae; genus Natrix; species Natrix helvetica. The sequence goes on along the minus strand of NC_138561.1, from coordinate 17,805,683 downwards.
GATTTACTCACAGGCAAACTGGGGTTGTAAGGAACGGACTGCCTTGATTCCTGTTGCAAACTTTCAAAAGATTTTTTAAAAATAATAACTGGAGATGGCTTCTGATATAGTACCTTACTCCTGAGCAATTCCGTCGGTCTCCACAAAAGCTCTCCAGAGGCTTGTTTCTGTGGCTCCTAGCCAGTTACCTCATGTGTTGGAATGGAGTGGTAGACGCAGAGCATTAAGGCCTGGTTGTAGAAGAGGTTTCCATCCATAAACTATTTTGGAAAGGAATAGGGCTAACTTACTGGAGGACTGGGGTGGATTTTTTTTTAAGTTGGAGATTGAAGGGGATGCGGCAGCTAAAACACTGAGCTCGTCGATCAGAGAGGTCAGTGGTTGGAATCCCTAGCGCCGCGTAACAGAGTGAGCTCCCGTGACTTGTCCCAGCTTCTGCCAAGCTAGCAGTTCGAAAGCATGTAAAAGTGCAAGTAGAAAAACAGGAACCACCTTTGGTGGGAAGGTAACAGCGTTCCGTGCGCCTTCTGCATCTACTCATGCCGGCCACATGACATGACATGAGATGAAGTTTCAACAATGCCAGTTGAAGTCAAGAGCCTATTCCGACTTGGCACCCAGTCGCTGTAACTCCGGAGCAAAAACATTGAGAGCTATGGGATTGTTTCCTGTCCAGCATTGGGAGCAGGGACTTCCATACATCTGCTCGCTGCAGAGTCATTTTTCTGGAGGTCTGTGGAAATGGCATCCATAGCTGTAGTTCAGTCTTGAACTGTGGGGTGCTTGCTGCTCTTGGAGCATGATTTCTTTGCAGATGTTTCTTCACCAAACTAGGGAACATCATCCCAGCTTGGATGCCTGCAAGAAAGCCACCAAGCTCAAGGAGCATCAAAGATCCCACAGAAGGTAGAAATGCTTCCAGGGTTCAGCTTGGAAGTTTTCTCATGTCAGGAAACGGAGAGCTTCTCGGCTCCTTGGGAATTGGTTCCAAGGATCCCATTCTTCTAATTTGGACCACACTCGCGAATTTTTGAGATGGACTTCCCGGGATCTCATCGTCCCACTTGGCTTGAGCAAGACTCCTCAACAGATCTCTGAAGCAAGTTGAAGGGCCTCTTTTCCTGGTTCTCCATCTTAATTTTGCCAGATGTGGAAACCAAATCCTCCTGTTTTCCCAAATCCATACCTCTCGCAAGGTCCGTCCTCTGTGAAATTTGCCCCCGGGATGTGTGTTCCCTCTCCTCTCACCCCTAAAGGAAAGTTACATTTGCTTTTAACAAAAGCAGCCTTATAGTAAGTTGCAGACCAAGCAAACCCCATTGCTCCCCAGGGCAGTCTGGGGATTGTCTGTTGGCAGCTAATGGCAAATGGTTTCGATGTAGCCAGGAGAATAAGATTATTATTCTCCATCTCTCTCTTTTTTTTAAACTTAAAATTGCTACCACCAGAAGGTTTTTAGTCTTCTCTGGGAGCAGGTTAATATGATTTTGTTTTTACGATTTGGAAACCCCCCCCCCTTTCACCTATTCTGAAATCTTCCCTTCTCTTCTTCCTCTTCCCTTTTCTTTCCATGTGTTTCTTAGTAGAGAATTAAAAAGAATTGCTCCACAACTTTTTCTTAAAGATTATCAAGTGGTTTTCATCTGAACAATCTTCTAAAAAAAACCTAACAAACCAGGAGAATTGTGTTTGTATTTGGGAAGTAGGTTCCTGTATATGATGCAGTCTGTTTGGAAGTCTTACCTTCTTGTTCCATCAATAATAAAGGTTCTTGTCCTGTATTTCCCCACATCATCTATTTTAAGGACTTGAGTGTCCTTAGCAAAGTAGCCATGTGTATGTGTGTTTCCTACTTAACAGAGGAAGAAACATCCTAACAAATGTGGATTGTTTTGAGTGTTTTCTCCACCATTCTTTACAAGTGGGTTTGTATGGTCAGTGTCTTAATCCTTTTTTCATCCCACGTTCAAAAAGGGTGGGATTGGTGATGCAGCTTCTGCAGATCTGCTGTCCTATCCTACATTTTTAATTTTATTTTTCCCCCTGAACTAAAAGGTTAAACGTTTATGGAATAATAATAATTTTAAAAAAAACCACAGATGGACAAGGGAAAGAAAATAGAATGGGTGGCAAGCTGAAAACGAATGTCTCTGACTCACATTTCTTCATTTTCCTTAATCCCTTAGCTCTTTCTTTTTGCTGGGGGGTGGGAGAGCTGTCTGCTAAATGTATAGGATTGTAGTCCGCCCCCCCAAGGGATCAAATAACTGGACCAAACTGTGAAAAATTAAGATGTGAGGATCATGAGATCATTTTATTACAAGTCTTGTAATTGTACCAGACTAAGAGTTTGTCTAAGGGACGTGATGGCTCAGTGGCTAAGACGCTGAGCTTGTCGATCAGAAAGGACGGCAGTTTGGGGGTTCGAATCCCTAGCACCGCATAAAGGAGAGAGCTCCCGTTACTTGTCCCAGCTTCTGCCAACCTAACAGTTCGAAAGTGTGTAAAAAGTGCAAGTAGAAAAATAGGGACCATCTTTGGTGGGAAGGTAACAGCGTTACGTGCGCCTTCGGCATTTAGTCATGCCAGCCACATGACCATGGAGACATCTTTGGACAGTGCTGGCTCTTCGGCTTTGAAATGGAGATGAGCACCCCCTCTAGAGTCAGGAACGACTAGCACATATGTGCGAGGGGAACCTTTACCTTAAGAGTTGGTCTGCAAAGACAGATGTTGTTGCATTGAATAACTAAACTAGCAACTGAATTGCACTCCTAGGAAGCTTTAGGAACAGAGGAAGAAAGTATAATTATGTTTGGCTATTAACCAGGCTACCTGACATCTCTCTGCGGCTAATGATGTAAAGGTATTTCAAGAGGGTTGATATCCCATCCTAAGAACATGTCAACAGACCTAGATGGTGGATTGTGGTATAACGACGCTCATTGGCTCATAGTTCTCCCTCCAATCAACCCAACCCCAATTCCAGTTTAGTTCCAGAGTTCAAATCCAGACATGAAAAAGCTGCTATTGAAGCATTCTCAACAAATTTCCATATTAACCTGAAACTGTAACACAGCTGAATGCCCATCTGTGACATGGAACCTTTGTTAGGTACTCCTTGAGTGGTGCAAATGGATTTAGCCTCCGGGTGTGTTACTTTTATAGCTGCATTGCTAAAGTTTGCAACTGAGTGGAATATAATAGAATAACAGAGTTGGAAGGGACTTTGGAGGTCTTCTAGTCCAACCCCTGCCTAGGCAGAAAACCGTACACCACTTCAGGCAAATGGTTATCCAACATCTTCTTAAAAACTTCCAATATTGGAGCATTCACAACTTCTGGAGGCAAGTTTATTAACTGTCAGGAAATTTCTTCTTAGTTCTAAGTTGCTTCTCTCCTTGATTCATTTCCACCCATTGCTTCTTGTCCTGCCTTCAGGTGCTTTGGAGAATAGCTTGACTCCCTCTTCTTTGTGGCAGCCCCTGAGATATTGGAAGACTGCTATCATGTCTCCCCTAGACCTTCTTTTCATCAAACTAGTTATACCCAATTCCAGCAACTGAGTGATGTTTAGGACTGGGAAGGGGATCCTATTGAGTTCAGAATAAAGATTCAGAAAAACTCACAAATACTTTAGCATCTAAGTAGATATACTACTGAGAGAAGAGAATATTTGCATCTCAGAGTTGATCTGTAAGGTCCTTGGTGCTCTCTGACCTTGGTGGTTTTCTTGCAGACATTTCCTTATCCAACTAGGTAACATTATCAGTGTGTAAGTACACAAGTCCATATAGAGTTGCAACTTGGTACTATGTACATTGTGCTGGAGTAAGATTCACTGAACTTTGCCTGTCTTCACGTTGGATGCAACAACTTTGAGACAACGGATTTATATTTTGCAGTGCATGAGACAGAAAACAGAAATATTACAGAGTAAATCTTGTTGGGCTGAATAAATAAACATAGGCTATGTTGCCTTTGCTCTAATGTGTCATAACAGTATATTTTAAGTGGAATTTTTGGAGGGTGGGAAAAGTGGTTTATATTCCGCTCACAGCCATTGAGATGTAGTTGGCATACAAATATAATAACAATTATAATTAAACATGCTTCTGTGTGTGTAACTTCTGTTTTTACTTTGCAGAATAGCTTTCTTACATTTTTCAAAGCTGCAATATATATATATCTATATCTATATTTGGAAGATGGAAGTGCGTAATGCTGGAAACTGGAGTACAGTTGTAACAAAATATCCTGTTAAAGGTTTCCTTTTTCTCCTCTTCCTTTTATCTACTACACAATCATTTTCCAAACTGAAAAAAGAAAAGTTTGTTCATGGACTGTTCTCTTCCCTCCCCCAAAGAACAAAAGAAACCTACAAAAATGAACATCGTTTTCCAGGTGGTTTGTTTCGTGATTGTATGAATTGCACACTTCCATTGAGTGGCTTGCTATCCATGATAGCATAACTATCCGTAAACTTTTTCTCATTTTATTTGTTAGTGGGAAAAAAAAAACCCTAACAAGTTATTAGAAATCATGGGGAATGTTCCCCCCCCCTGGAAAAACTAAGAAGAAGAAAATCAACAACCTTGCAACTTCCTTTGAATTGTAAGAGTTGGAATTTTAGGAATAAGGGACCTGGATCTTGAAAAGATAAAAAAAAATAGAAGCTTCCTTACATTTTCTCCCAGGGAGTTCAGAACTTTCATTATAAAATGTGCGTGGAAAATATTATAAAAAAAACAAGCCCTTCAGATGAAACAGAGGTATGAAAGTATGTTTTAACTTCTTAGCTGTGTGTCAACTTATCAGGATGGCTTTATGGACCGTTGCAACCCAAGTTAAGTTTGCTAAGGAAGACAGGAGTAATTGAGGGGAAGAGGAAATAAGGGGAAAAGTGAACAACAATAATTTCAGTTGGATCTTTGTAAAGACTGAAGTTTTTAAGAAGAAGTTGGATAACCATTTGTCTGAAGTGGCCTAGATAGGAGAACAAAACGGAGTAGAGTAGATTAGATTAAGGATAGTATAGGAATAGGGTGGGATAGGATGGGATAGGATAGATTTAAAAAAGAATGGAACAAAATAGAATAAGAAAAGAATAAGAATAGTGTGGGATGGGATAGCATTGAATTTATTGGCGAAGGGTTATTGGACACACAAGGATTTTGTGTCTGGTGCATTAGCTCTTGGTGTAGATACAACAGAGATAAATAATAGATCATAAATCATAAGGTACCAATAACAATAAATCATAATAGCAGACGGTAATAGGAAAGATGACAAGGATAAGAACAATACAGCCTACTACTACACGGGGGAAAGTCAGTGCTGTAGGACTTACAAATTTTGCAATGTGATGACTTGGGGAAAAAGTTGTCCCTGGGCCTATGGGCATGCAATGCCCCATAGCGACATCCTGAGGGGAGAAGTTGAAGCAGTTTACGTCCAGGATGTGAGAGGATACTCAGCCCTCTTTCTGGTTTGTGCAGTATACTGTTCCTCTATGAAAGGCAGGCTATCGTGGGTAGGAAAATAAATCTTCAGAACTTTATTATTTTTTTCAGGTGATGTTGAGACTTGGCAGCTGGCAGCCTAATTTGGTTGCCACAGTCCAGGTTTCCATGGAAATAATTGAGATGCAATAAATAAGGAGATTTAAGGTCACAGGGACTCTGACCCAAGACAAGGAGAAAATAGCTTTAAATTACAATTGTTGCTTCAGATGCACACTTCTGGCTTCTCACATTGCTTAAAATATTTTTTTGGGGGGGGTCAGTTTTACAGTTTGGGTATAGGTATAATAAGAGGGAGTTTCTTTTAAAAATTGCGTGAACTGACTTCCATCGCCCAATTGATACTTGTCCATTAACAGTTGACAACTAGGATCACGTTTTGAAATTGAATTGAATGGGTTGACTTACATTAACATTGTGTCATTTGTGTATTTATTTGTTTGTTCAATTTATATTCCAACATTTCTGTAGTTCAGGTTGGCATTTGTAGAATACTTCCCCGCCCCCCCGCCCCCTACATAAGGTTGATATATTTTGTCAATATATTATTATTTTTTTAAAAAAGAGGGTTTTTTTCAATTAATTTTTATTTGCAAGCTTATATCCAACCTTGGTCACCATCATTTAATCATCATGCAGAGATGTAATATAGCTATCAGCATAACTATCAGTTTATGTGATAGTTTGCCCCCCCCTTTTTTTTTTTAAAAAAAAGGAATTTGGATAGCTAGCCATAGCATAATGAATTGTTGATGATGTTAACAATTTTCTTCGAAACGAACACCAAAAGTTTAAGTGTCTTGAAGGAAGGTGTAATTAAAATCAGTTGCAATTTTGGATCCGACTAGTTACTGGATCAATTGAGACCTCAAAATGTCTCTCCATAGAGTCTTCACTGGAAAAAAAACACATTTTGGAGTTTGTATTATCTTCCCAATTTTATGTTGTAGGCCATTGATATTATTCCCAATGGCTTTTTCAGAATTCATATCCTTGATTGCTTGAGGCTATTGCAGCTTACTTAAATATGAAAGTCAATTAAAACCATTTTATTGAATGTTGCTTGCATTTCGCCCTCCCCCCCCCAAAAAAATACTGCCATATGTAGAGTTGGAGAGAAATCAAATTGAATAAATTGGTTTTAAATCCAAGATATAGCTTTACATATCTATCTCAGGTTGCAGTAGTGTTTTGTGTGGATGACACCTTGGGAACCCAACTATTTTACAGAAGAAAGAAAAAAAGAAAGAAGAAAGAAAGAAAGAAAAAAAGAAAGAAGAAAGAGACAGAAGAAAGAGACAGACAGAAAGACAGAAAGAAAGAAAGAAAAAAAGAAAGAAAGAAAGAAGAAAAGAAAGAGAAGAGGGAAAAGGAAGAGAACAGAACAGAAGAGAAAAAATGAAGAAAGGAAGGAGAAGGAAGAGATAGAAAGGGAAGAGAACAGAAGAGGAGAAAGAAGAGGAAGGAAGGGAGAGAGGGAGGAAAGAAAGAAAGAAGGAAAGAAGAAGGAGGGAGGGAGGAAAAGGAGGGAAGGAAGGAGGGAGGAACGAAAAGGAAGGAAGAAAGAAAGGAAGGAAGTGAAAGAATAAAGCTCAGATTTGGCATTGTGCTTGAACAACAGAATTATCATTTTGGGTTTTTAATGTGTTTTTTTTGGTGGGGTGGGCAGCCTTGGCAAAATATGCTGATAGAAAGTTTGATTTACAGCTTATCCTTCCCAAAAAGAAAAGGGGAAAAAAAGCCCACCCAGAGTTGCCCATAGCATCTGAAAACTGTCAACCTAGGTGGTTTTCCTGCTTCAATAAACGCAAAGCAATCACCGTAATGATAATGATGATGCTCAAAACGTCATCCGTTGTTGCTCTTTTCCAATTAACAGATTGCGTGTAAAAGAAAACAGTGTTTTGTCTGTCGCTTCGGGCCGATTTTGGTGGGTTTCTTTTTCTTCTTTTTTCAAAAAAAAAGTCTTCTGGAAAGAGTTTCTTTTTGTCTTGATTGATGTCAAGTATGAAAGCATGATCGTAATATCCTTTTGAAAGCTATTGTATTGTCAGCTCTAACTGACAGCAGGAGGCCCTCCTAGTGGTATAGATTAGCTCTGTAGAAATACTGACATTTTCTTTGTTATACTGCTGTTGTTCAGCTCGCAAAGTCAATTATACAATGTCGAAGCACAGTAGCTGAGTTGACGCTGGAAGTAACAGTGTCTTTTATCTTTTCCCTTCTTCCGCCCAAATATATATATATATATATATTTGTGTTACAACCCCTGGTATAAATATTTATTTATCAGCGCGCGCGCACACACACACACACACACACACACACACATTCTTCCTGCTGGCTATCCTCTTAGCAATTGATGGCTAAGAATATTGAAGCTACTAGAAAAATGTTCCACTTCTCTTTCTGTCTGCATGTCTGTCTGTCTGTCTGTCTGTCTATCTATCTATCATCTATCTACCTACCTACCTACCTACCTACCTATCTATCTATCTATCATCTATCTGCCTGCATATATATGTATTTGTGTTATTTATCAGCACAAATACAACACACACACACACACATATATATGTGTGTGTGTGTGTGTGTCTCCATATATATATATATATGTATTTGTGTTACAACCCCTGGTATGCCCAAATATGGGAGGGAGCTCACTACTCCCCCTTTTCGTCCTTCGGCTCATTACAGAAGACCATCCAGGCAGAAAACCATATTTTTATTTTTAATGTTGTCTTTTTATATTTGTGTTGTATTTGTGCTGATAAATAAATAGGATTTGAAATTATATATATATATATATATATATATATATATATATATATATATATATATATATATATATATATATATATATATATATATATATATATATATATTCACTGAAGGTTCAGCAGTCTCTTCCACTTTTAAAGATTCGCAGCACATGAAATACCTTGGGCGTCGCGATTGCAGGGACTGAAATGAGAACCCTCGTAGATTAAATTTGCAATTGGAGAATGGGCCACACAGGTTTCGTTTTGGAATGCAAATAGGAGCAGAGGTGAGGAGGGACTTTTCTGCTCCCCACTGACCATTGACAGCGCTGTTCACAGGCTAGGTAAGAAATTCCAGATGTGTAGGTTCCATTGTCTTTATTTCTGCTACCAACGAGAGTTGTGAGAAGTTTTCCTTTGGGGTTTTTACGGCAGGAGAGAGAGAGAGTCTGCAGCTTCCTAGCTTAGTAACTGGAATTTGTGATTGGTGTGTGTCATGCTTTTAATTCTCCTGTACCTGAGATAATTCCTCTTGTTTTTTTTTAAAGCGGTGCATAGCAGAAAAATGTGTAGGGGTAAAGGAAGGGAATTGCCTTGGGTAAATTAGTGAATTTATAAATCAAAGCTTATACAATTCAAGACGTTTATTTTTTCCCCCCACCTTACCTTGCCGAGAAAGAAAAAGGGAAAAAGCTCTGGAAACAAATTGCTAGCAGAAGATGCTTTTTCCCCTCGCCTTTTTCTTTCTCCCTCCTAACCCTGCCTCTGTTCTAAAAAAAATAAAATAAAAATTGTGTGTAATGACGGTAGCAGAGAAAGCATCAGTCACCACCAAATTGCCTTAAATAACAAGTATCTAGTGGAACAATCCCCTCATTGGGAACGTTAATTGTGGGATTTCTAAATTACTATTCTAAGCTAATAGACAAAAAGAAAAAAAAAGATTCCACAGTTCCCAGTAATTTGTCAGGATTTATTTTGTTTCTCTTCAATAATTGGAAATTAATGTCTTGAAGTGAAAACAGATGTTCGCGCCGCATTTCAGTTGGGTAGAGGCAAAAAAAAAAAAAAAAGAGGAAAACAAACGAAGATGGTTTTGTAAACGCATTTTCCTGGTTTGTAACAGGAGTTGATGCGAGGCTAATGAAGCTTCTGGTCTCAGCCGACTGATGGATAGAATATAAACTTAATTAACCTATAAGTAAAATGAATAATCCCAGGGGAACATAAATTGCATCGTTTTATTGTGTGCGTGGTGATTCTTGTTGCATTTATATAATTAAAAAAAAGGCCCTCTGTTTGAAAATGGCTTTTACTTGCCAAATATGGTGCGGGGGGAAATCACATGGGGCTAAGATTTCATGTTCCTTGTTTGTTTTGGTGCACTGTTGTGTCATCCATTCAACGGCTACAATGTGCTATGTCTGCTTGATTGGCTTAGTGTGAACCCAACGATGATAGTTTCTTCAACAACCACATTGTTTAAATGTTAAACCATCGCTTCAAATAGTGTGCGAGCCCAGTCTTGATATGGGGTTGTCTCAACAAGACTCAACCCAAACAAGACTCAACTGAGTAATGTAGACTTATCCTGGTTTGTCAGACGCGTCTGTCTGCCTGTTTGATGGAGGTAGAACAGTGTAAGCTTTTTTTTGGGGGGGGCGGATGCAGTGGGGTTGACCCCGTTGTCTTGCAAAACTGTTGGATTTCAACTCCCACAATTCCCAGTTAGCACCGCTCTTGACCTGAGAGTGGATTAAACCAATTAAGGGGAAGGTAGACTGGGGGCAAGTTAATTCTAGTGAAATGGTGGCACCTTCAGATCCCAAATAATAGATTTTTAAATGACATTTTGGAGGACAACACATGGAAGATATGAAAACAAGAAGCACCTGAAGGCAGGACAAGAAGCGATGGATGGAAACTAACCAAGGAGAGAAGCAACCTAGAACTAAGGAGAAATATTCTGACAGGGAGAACAATTAATCAGTGGGACAACTTGCCCCCAGAAGTTGTGAATGCCCCATGGCTGAAAGTCTTTAAGAAGATGTTGGATAGCCATTTGTCCAGGATGGTATAGGGTTTCCTGCTTGATCAGAGGGGTTGGATTAGAACAGTGGTCACCAACTGGTGGTCGGTGGACCACTGGTGGTCCCCGAGAAAATTTTGGTGATCCGCAGAAAAATTATTTGCATTTTTAATATTGCACTAAATACTATTTATCTTTTTTAAAAAATCGTATTAGTGGTCTGCGGGATTTAAAATTACGAATATAGTGGTCCCTGAGGTCCGAAAGGTTGGTGACCCCTGGACTAGAAGATCTCCAAGGTCAGAAGACCTCCAGGGTCCCTTCCAACTCTGTTATTATCAATTAAAGGTACCCCAAAGAAAGTATGAATAATGTACCACCTCCTCATCGTCCGCGTCCTCTGTGCTTTATAATCTTTATCTTAACGTATAATTAGAACTCCAGAGATGGGGGATGATTAAGGATTTTATAGTAAAAGATTTGAGTAGAGGAGGAGATACTGTAAGTATCCTGTTTGTTGATGTGACATGGTGGTGCTGCGTAGATGCTCTTGCGCTGCATGAGTTTCAGCCTTGATGTTTGGGAATGAACTGGGGCTACAAACTCTTCCTTCTCACAATCTCCCTCCTTCCCTCCCTCCCTGGAAACTCTACAACATAGCAGTTCAAGAGCTTCGATTCCAAAGTTCAAAGTCTTTGTCTTTGGGGTAACATCATGTGCAACCTCAGCTATTGTGGTGTGCAAATCACGGCTTATAGCTTAATAAAGTAATGGCGAACCTTTTCACCAACGAGTGCCCAAACTGGAATGCGTGTGCATGCCAGAGCACCAGAAACCCGAAGACCAGATGGCTGGCGCATGCATGCCTGTTTTGGGGGCATTTTTCAGGGCATTTCTGGGCCGTTTTCAGGCCATTTTTCAGACCATAATCCGAAAAATGGCCTGAAAACGGCCTGAAAAACAGCTTGTTTTTCTGGCTGCTTTCAGGTAGTTTTCTGGCACTCTGGCACCTGCAAAGACTAGCTAGAATCTGGAAGAGCAGCTGGCGATGGTGCATGTACCCACAGAGAGGGCTCTGCGTACTTCCTCTGGCACGTATGCCATAGTTTTGCCAACATGGGCTTAATACATCATGTGAACCCAGCCAATGGTGGCTTGTTTGTTTAACTAACCATTTGGGCTAAATTTAGCAAACCATAGGCGATTGCAGCCTGCGAATCCAGCCGAGCCTCTCTTTTTTGGGGGGTGCAATTTGCTTAGAAAACCAAGCGCTGCCGCTAAACAGTGCTACAGTTGTTGAGTCTTCTTAAGTGCCTTCAATTAATTGTGTATGACGTGTTAAGATATTTCTCTCCACCCTCCAGACGATTGTTCTACCTCAATGTGTAAAGTTCCTTAAAAAAAAAGGGGGAAAAAAGAAAGTAATTTAAATTTTGTCTTTTGTTACCTGGGCATGAATTATTTTTGAAACGTTGTTGTTATTCATCCAGCTGTGAGGTTTATCTCTTCTGTTGATCCTAATTAAATGAAACATAGCGTTGTTCTCCAACTCCATATCGAACTGAATTTTCTGCCTTTGTGCTTACAGATGGCTCTTGAGTGGTGGTGGGGTTTCCCTCTCCTTCTGTCTAGGGCAGTGATGGTGAACCTTTTTTGCCTCGGGTGCCAAAAGCACAAGCGCATGCGATATTGCGCTCACTCGTGTCCCCACCCCATAACTTCAGGAACTGCTCCCACAGGAAGAATACCTTCTCACCCATCCAGAGTCATCACTGGGATGGAAGACAACCTTGTGTTGTGGCCCGCCAGTGGCCAGCAGAGCTGGCAGCAGTGAGGAGGTTGGGGAGGAACATGGGCCAGTCCTGGAGGCTGGGGAAGGCTCGGATGAGGGGTCTGCGTTGGAGGCAGAGAGCGGGCCAGGGCCGTCTGACAATTCTCAGCTGCCTTTGGAGCTAGACAGCAGTGAGGCAGAGGAACAGTTAGAGCCTGTTCCCAGTGTGCGCATGCGCAGAGCTGCCAGAAGAAAAGAACAGCTCAGAAATCAGGGTTGACTTGGGAGTAAGGCCACAGGTGGAAGGTGAATGGGCCCTCCCATAGGAAATAAAATAGGAGCAAAATGGGAGTGGGCTTTTGCAGTAAACCATTCATTCATTCGTTCGTTTCAGGAGTGTGAAGATCTGTCCGTGAATCTCAGAAGCTCTGTGCTAAGTCTTTCCTTGCACAGCACCTCATTTGGACAATATTTACATGGCAGCTGTCCAAGAATAGATAAGGTCTGTGGTCATAAATTCACCTCTGAAAGACGGTTTGCCAGGCCTTTGCTGAATGTGAATGAGAAGAATTCACATTCGTTTAATAAAAGGGGTTTTGTCGGGACCAGGAATCTGCTTCGTGCTTTTTGGGGAAGCCTAGGTTACAACACTTTGATAGACAGCAACCCCACATCTCAGAGGGGCTCAACCTCAGCCTGTTCCATGTTTTCCCATGACAGGAAGTTGATATTGCAGCACAACCTGGGGTCTTGACATACAGTTGGTTGTCAATGGCATTTTGATGATACCACAAGCAATGAAGTAGTAACCATAGCTAACCATAGTTGAAAAATCATAGATTTTTGACAGTTGCTTCCTTCAAAACTCCAGATTTTACTTTATCTTTTGTGTGATCTGATATATATATTCTTTCGCTTCTAGGCTGCATCAAAGAGACTTTAATGGGTACCAATTTCCTTGACTCTCTTATCTTACTCAAAATGAAATCCTTTTGAGTTACAGACATGAAACAAAATTGTGCCTTTAAAGAAACATTTACTCCTTAAGTTACTCTGTGATACATGCTGGCATTGGTTGTGTTAATATAGCCTGGTTTTAATTTATTTAGATATTTATTAAAAATTAAGAGGTGAGAGCGGTGATAAATCCTAACATGGATTTTATTTTTGTACTGCTCTTAACCACATTTACTGTGATTGCACAAAGATGGGTTTATATTAGATGTTTCAGTAGAATGGTGGTTTGTTGCGCTGTCTGCCAGGATAATGTTAATGCCTTTTGAGTTCAAGATATGAAATTATGGTAGTAGCAGCATTTAAAAAAAAGCAAAAAGATTCGGAAGATGGAGAATGATTGATTTCTCCTGTTCACTCAATGAAACTGACTCCAATCTGATACACCACAGATCAAGCTGTTGTTGTGGCCCGCCAGCAGTCAGTGGAGTTGGCAGCAGATTTGGACAGTGAGGAGGTTGGGGAGGAAGATGGGCCAGTCCTGGGGTCTGGGGAAGGATCTGATGAGGGATCTGTGTCGGAGGCAGAGAAGGGGCCAGAGCCATATGCCAGTTATCAGCTGCCTTCAGAGTTAGACATCAGTGAGGCAGAGGAACAGCTGGAGCCTGTTCCCAGTGTGCGCATGCGCAGAGTGGCCAGACGAAGGGAACAGCTAAAGAACAGAGGTTGACTTGGGAGTAAGGCCACAGATGGACGATGAATGGCCCCTCCCAGATGAAGTAAAAGAGGAGCAAAAGGGGAGTGGAGTTTGCAGGAGACAATTAGTTCACTTAATTGGTTCGTGACTCTCTGAGACTCCATGCCAAGTTTTGCAGAGATCGGCCTGGCAGCTCTCTAAGCCAGATGAGGTCTGTGACTGTAAATCCTCCCTTGAAAGACTTTGCTGGATATGAATGAGCAGAATTCACAGTAAATGAATAAAAGGGGTTTTGGTCGGGACAAGGAGTTTGCTTCATGCTTTTGGGAAGCCTCGGTAAGAACAGCCGTTGTTAATTATTTCAGTTGTTAACTTAGCTTGTCAGAAGTTCTGAAAAACTGAACTTCCTGGACAACCTTCTTGGACTCCTCTCTGTTTTTACAGTTGCCACAAAAATGAACGCACAGGCATTTGGAGGCTGAGCTATACACAACTACTCAGCTTTATGGGTGTAGTTAACCTTTAAAATCCCAAGTCTCCGGCTGTTAAAAATCCAGGGGGTGAAAAAAAAGCAGAGGGAATCCCGATTTACTTGTCTAACCAGCTCAGATCCCATTTTCACCATTGCTCAGGAGGATTTCCATCAGAGAGAATGCAGATAGCCCTTGACATAGAACAGTTTTACTTAGTGACCACTCAAAGTTTACAACGGCACTAAAAAAAAGTGATACAGCCGTTTTTTCACACTTAGCATCCCCTGGGTCATGTGATCAAAACTCAGATGCTTGGCAAGGGACTCGCATTTATGACGGCCGCAGTGTCCTGGGGTCACGTGTTCCCCTTTTGCGGCCTTCTGATAAGCAAAGTCAACGGGGAAGCCAGATTTAGTGAACAACCAAATTTACTAATTTAACCCCTGCAATGATTCCCTTAGCACAGGGCTCAACAACCCACGGCCCTGGAGCCACATGTGGCTCTTCCATCCCTCTGCTGCGGCTCCCCCTTGCCCGTTGGCTCCACAATTAAGAGGGCTTTCGGTTAGGACAGGTAGAGGAAAAAGGACGCTGTGCTAGGTGGAGACGCTATGGTGGGAGAATCGGACTTCCGGTGGGCTTCAGAATTGAACAAGGAGCTTTCGATTAGGACAGGGGTGTCCAAACTTGGGAACTTTAAGACTTGTGGACTTCAACTCCCAGAATTCCCCAGCCAGCATGGCTGGCTGGGGAATTCTGGGAGTTGAAGTCCACAAGTCTTAAAGTTCCCAAGTTTGGACACCCCTGGATTAGGACCTTTGTGGCTCTTTGTGTGTTTAAGGTTGCTGACCCCTGCCTTAAGAACTGTGGCAAGAAAATTCATGAAAGGGGGGGGGGGAAACTTGCTTAGCAACTGCCTCACTTAACAGCAGATATCTTCGTCGAGGACTACCTGTGCTTTCCATCCTAACATAAGAAGACTCCCATTGCAAATTGAGGCACACCTTCCATTTCTGCCTGATCTGTGATGTGTCTGAACTTGTGGCCTCCTCTCATCATGTGTTCAATATTCAGACACTTGGAAACTGGCATGTACTTATGACTGTTGCAGTTCCTGGAGTCCTCCCATCCCCTTTGGCGAACGTCTGACAAGCGAAGTCAATGGGGAAGCCAGTTTCACTTAACAATCACATTCACTAAGTTAACAACTGAAATGATTAAGCCTGATCGGTGATGTGTCAGATCTGAGTCGGTTTCGTTGAGCGAACAGGAGAGATCAATCATTCTCCATTTCCCGAAAATCTTTTTTCCGCATTCAGCTGGAGACTTATTTTCAATTAAACCGGTAGACTTGCCTTCCCGAATGCAACTTTCATTTGCCTTAATTTGCCTACTTTAAATGTCTTTGTTTGATTAAATGCTTTTCATTGCTTTCTATTCAAACGAGCAACATGGCCCCTTTCAGAGAGATGGGGAAAACATGCATTTCATGTTTATTTGTATATGTATTTTAGCGGCTGCCTACGTAATAATTTCTCGAGGGTGGAAATCTGCATTATCTTTTCTTTCTTTCTTTCTTTTTTTAAAAAAGGAACTAAATAAGAGCTTGCTTTTTATGAATTTATATCGAATCGCTTGGTTTGGTGGGGTTGTGGTGTTTTTAAGTTGGCTCCGGGATGCAAAATGACTGTTGTTGTTGTTGTTATTGCTGTTTTGTGTGTGCGTGTGTTAATTTTCCCACTTAGATTCTGTTATGCGCAACGGCAGAATCCAATTCTGAAAACTGACTTTCTACAGAGCGAGTGCAATTCAGGGTATGAATTAATTTTAGCATTATGTATGCCTGTGTTTCCCCATTAATAGCGGTTTCTGCCTTGCTTTGAAAATGTAAAGCATATATAAATGCTTATTATTGCTATGTTGTTCTTTCCCTGAAAAGAACACCCTGGGGAAAATTATGATTTCCATTTTTTATTCCAGTTCCAAAAAGGCAGCAAAAGTTAGCTTCTTTTACATGTGTTTTTTTTCCCATTTGCAACTATCCATTTGCAATTATCTAGGTTTTTTCTCACTTCTTTTGAATTAATTTTAGGCATTATAATAATAATAAGTGTTATTGATTAGCCTATAGGCTCATGATGGCAAACCTATGGCACACAGAGCCATTTCTTAGGGTATGTGAAGCGTTGCCCTGTCAGCTCCAGCGCGCATGCGCAAGCTGGCCAGCTGATTTTGGCCTTCATTTTTGGCCATTTTTTGCCCTCTGGAACGGACTTCCGGTTTGCGCATTGGGCCGTTTTTTGCCCTCCGGAGGCTTCAGGAGGCTTCTCTTTTCTCCTTCTCTTCTCTCTTCTCCTTGTCCCCACCCTACTGCCAGCTCATCAATCCTTCTCCCTTGGTCCTGGAGGAATTCACTCACCCCTGCCAGGCCTGCCAGAAGAGACAGCCTGGGGAAGGGGGCAGGCAGATGGCTTTCTTCCAAAAGCGAAGTCTTGTCTGTTCTGGGTTTATTCCCCACTGAGCTGGCAACAACAACGGCCCAGGATATTGGGCAGATGGTCATCTGGCTATGCCGAGGACAATTGTCCTGGCGGGCTCCTTCTCCAGCTAGCAACGTCGTCTTCCATTGTGGTTGCCCCGTTGCACTCGTCTTTTCCCTCTGACCTGGTTTCCGACTTCCAACTTGCTCGCGGCTGCTCTTAAGTCTTTTGATTTTTAGCTTTTTGAAGGCCTTGCCATCTGCTTAGGTAACACCTAGCGGGCCAGGCGGGTGATGCCAGCACTCCCCTCGCTGTTTTAAAATGAACTGGCAGGGTTTCCGTGGCTGGGTGTCTTTGTGCCAGTTTCCAAATCATGCCGAGGACCCCGACTTGACAGTTTGGGAAGGTGAGGGTCACCCAATTCTCTTTGGGGTGATTTATCCCCCTGGCTGGTGCTGGCAAGGATTGAGATGGAGGGGAGGCAGGAGGCAAAGTTGGAGCCAGAGTTGATTTAACAGATTAACAGAGTTGGAAGGGGCCTTATAGGTCATCTAGTCCAACTCCCCGCTCAAGCAGGAGACCCTACACCATTTCTGACAAATGGCAGTCCAGTCTCTTCTTGAAAGCCTCCAGTGATGAAGCTCCCATAACTTCTGAAGGCAACTTCTGTTCCATGGGTTGATTGTTCTCACTGTCAGAAAATTTCTCCTTATTTCCAGGTTGAATCTCTCCTTGATCAGTTTCCATCCATTATTCCTTCTGCGGCCTTCAGGTGCTTTGGAAAATAGCTGGACCCCCTCCTCTCTCTGGCAGCCCCTCAAATATTGGAAGACTGCTATCATGTCTCCCCTGGTCCTTCTCTTCTTTAGACTAGCCATGCCCAGTTTCTGAAGCAGTTCTTCATATGTTTTAGTCTCCAGTCCCTTAATCATCTTTGTTGCTCTCCTCTGCACTCTTTCCAGGGTCTCAACATCTTTTTTATAGTGTGATGACCAAAACTGGATGCAGGATTCTAGGTGTGGTCTTACTAAGGCTTTACAGAGTGGTATTAGGACCTCATGATCTTGATTGTATCCCTCTATTAATGCAATTTAGGATTGCATTGGCTTTTTTTGGCTGCTGCTGCACACTGTTGGCTCATACTTAGCTGGTTGTCCACTAAGACTCCAAGATCCCTCTCACAGTCACTGCTATTAAGCCTGGTTTCACCCAGTCTGTATGTGTACTTTTGGTTTTTCTTACCTAAGAGTAGGACTTTACGTTTCTCTATATTGAATTTCATCATGAATGGCCAATGCTGCTTGAGAATAGAGTGCTTTTATTCTACTTGTGTGACACCCTATCAGCCTGATTACAGTGTCCATGTTGCCAAACCTTTTTGAAGACATTTGCGATTGACTCTGAACCTATAAGCTGACACTCACCTTTCTGATCTGTCGGTTGTGATTCCCAGATTGACAGGACAATTTGGAGAACTCGAGTCCGAAACGCTGGAGCAATAACTTTTTCAACCTTGGCAGCTTTAAGATGTGGGACTTCAGCTCCCAGAATTCCCCAGCCAGTTAGCTATGCTGACTGGAGAACTCTGGAAGTTGAAGTCCTCCATCTTAAAACTGCCCAAGGTTGAGATACTGTGCTCTTGAAGGGAGAAGGTTGTTGTTAAGCTACAGTTTGCTTGTCAGTGGTCTCTCGCAAGGTCCGTATAAGATACTAGTCCTGGTTTACAATCCACACTGGCCAGGTTTGTCTGTGCATAGAGCCCCAACAAAGCAAGCCACATGTGGGTTTATGCGTCTAGGAGCAGAGCCATTATTTTGCAGTCTTAAACCCTCCTGGAGTTGAGGAACATCTCAGCAGGGAATTTATTCAGCTCTGGAAAATTCACTCTAGGGAGAAAGTTTCTTAGGCTGCCTCTTTCTCAACTGCAAACTGATTAAAAGACGAAGATAATGGAAAGAGCTGGAAAAATAGCTGGATTCATTCAACCACAACATGGGGATACAAATTCCCAATCTGTTAACCGTGATTGATGTGCCACGTAAGAGTACAAACCCAATCAAGGATGATTAACTCCAAAAAAAAGATGGTAAGGTGTGAGTCAGTAGCCTAAATGTAACCATGATCATCAAGAGTTTTGATTAAAGAGTTTTACTACCCTGATTGGCTGCTGTGTGTCCCTCCCCTTCCCACAGAGAGTCACCTTACATTTGTGGTTTACCAAATGCTAATTGTGCTGAGATCTTGCCTTTACTCCAGGCAAGGTTGCTTATATCATATTTCACTCTTCAGGTTAGCTTCATACAGGGGTGGGATTCAGCCAGTTTGGACTGGTTTGGGTGAAACGGATATTAATTTTAATCTGGTTTGCTGAACCGGTAGTTATAAGGACTGGCTGACACTTCCCATCACACTCCTCCCCTCCCAGGAGTCTCCACGCGGCCCATTAATTACGCCAGGTAAGCGCAGGGCCCGCACGGAAGCTCTGGGATGGCAAAAAATGGGCCTACCGAAAGTACCAGAAGTCCAGAAACAAGACTATTTACAGCCTCCGAAGGGCCTCTGGAGCCCAGGGGAGGCCATTTGCGCTCTCCTGGAGGCTCAAGGAAAGCCTCTGGAACCTGGGGAAGGCGAAAAACGAGCCTACTGGAGTACAGGAAGTCTGGAAACGAGTCCGTTTCCAACCTCCAGAGGGCCTCTGGAGCCCAGGAGAGGCTGTTTTTGCCCTCCCAGAGGCTCAAGGAAACTCCGGAGCCTGGGGAGGGCAAAAACACCCCCCCCCCCGCCACCATGATGCAGGAAGCTGACTAGGCCATGCCCTCATGGCCATGCCCACCCTGCAACCGGTTGCTAACATTTTTCAATCCCAACCCTGGCTTCATAACAACTTGTAAGGTGGGTTGAACTTTAGATGAATAGGAATTTCATTCAGGATCTCCTTAACCTTACCGTTTCATTCCGACCATTAGACTCATAAACTGCTATATTCCTATGGCTCAAATAAGTCTCTATCTCTATCCTTCCTTTCCAGCAGGAATGGTTCTCTAGAGATTCCTCAACTATGTCTCCCAGCATTCCTTCTCCTTGATCGTGGCACCCAGGGTTGTTGGGAGCGGTCCTTGAGCAACCTCTGGAAAGCCATGCCTACTGCCAAACATCTTGGGTGCTACTTTCCACTGTTCCTGTCCTTTGCTGTCCCCCCCCCCAACCCAAATTATGAAGCTTCCACCACCATCAGACACACCTTTAGGTTGAAAATTGGTTCAATGCCAAGGCAACAAAGGAAAAAAAATACAGGAGAAGCTTATGATGGTCAAGCTGTCCTCCACTAATCTTCTGCAGGAAGCTGGCTCCTGGCCCAGCTGAGCTTCTCAACCAAGGAATAGCATTTGGCTTCCTTTCTGCATCTTATTTAATGATCAATAAGCCTAACCTCTCACAGCCCTGCACTCTTTGGGAGGTATTTCATCAAAGATCAAGACCTTTATGAAGATCCTGAAACAATCTCTTTATTTTTCTCCACTTACAGTAGGGGCCAGGACAAGGGTGAAATTCAGCTGGTTCTGACAGGTTCTGGAGAACCATTAGCGGAAATTTTGAGTAGTTCAGAGAACCAGCCCCCGGTTTTTGCTGGTTCTCTGGCCCCAGAGTGGGGGGTGGAGATTTGCAATATCCTTCCCCCAGGAATGGGGAGGGAATGGAGATTTTGCAGTATCCTTTCCCTGCCATGCCCACCAAGCCACGCCCACAGAACCGGTAATAAAAAAAATGAATTTCACCAATGAGCATTTTGGTGCTCTGAGCATTTGTCTTCCGGGCCCAGCTGGAGAGCCAGGGACATCCTGCTGTGGGGCCCACGGTCTCCCGTTCTGCTTTTGTTCTTCGTGGGTGTTGTTTCTCACGTTTCTCTGGCGCTTGTGTCCCGTCTGACCATTGGGGGCTCCCTTAATCTTGAGCTGGAGGATTAGATTCTCCCCAACTGTGTGCTGCATTTGCTCCTTCGGATCTATTTTGTGCCCCAGCTGACATTCAGCCTGCCCCCCTGCCTGTCTGTGTGATTGGCTCCTCTAGTTTTCAAGAAAGGTTTTTTCTCCTGATGGGAGAGGGAATTTGCTGGATTGATTTCTTCTCTAAACCCTCTCTCTTCCTCCCTTCCTTCCTTCCTTTCTTTCTTTTTCTTTCTTTCTTTCTTTCTTTCTTTCTTTCTTTCTTTCTTTCTTTCTTTCTTTCTTTCTTTCATTCATTCTTCTCCCTCTTCTTCCTTCTGCGTTCGTTTTCAGCAGGTGGCTGAGAATTTCGTGGTACCCCAAGCAACAGTTTTTGCAATGTGTGGACGAGGGTGGATGGATGGATGGATGGGTAGGTGGGGTGAAGAGGTGCAACCAGACTATACATCTTGAATTTAGGAGCTGCACTGGATTAACGGCTTGAGAATGATGGGGTTTTTTTAGTGGGCGGGGGCTGTAGAATTTGCACGCTGGGTGAGTGAATGAGTGAGGGTGTTCGGATACAAGACAGACTGGAACTACAAAACGGGAAAGAGATCTTGATATCTGTCACACTAGGAATATAATTGCTGTCTTTTCACAGGTAGCATTTTTTTGCCCCCTATTTCCTAATGCTCTCCCCCCTTCCCCAATTTGCTTTAAAAGTAGCCATTCCATTCTTACTTTTAGGAAAGTTTCACCTTTTCAACAGTCATAAGTAGGAAGACTGGTTGTAAGTCACTTTTTTCATTGGTGATGTAACTTCAAGGGATTACTAAACAAATGTGAGGACTATCATAGAACAAAATCCCAGCATTTTGCTCTTGTTCAGACTTCAAGCATCCTGAAGCCAATGTCTGTCTGTTTGTGTGTGTCTGTCTGTCTGTCTCTCTTTCTGTGTGTGTCTCTCTCTGTGTCTCTGTGTCTCTCTCTGTCACTGTCTCTCTCTCTGTCTCTCTCTCTGTGTCTCTCTCTCTCTGTGTCTCTGTGTTTCTCTCTCTCTTTCTCTCTGTCTCTGTCTCTCTCTGTGTGTCTCTGTGTGTCTCTCTCTGTCTCCCTCTCCCTCTCTCAAAAAAGAGCATCATATGGGAACAGAAACATGCACCTGAACAAAATATTTCCTTGAAAAGGGAGGAAATAAGAAGCTAGGACGAGTAGCTTGGTAATATTGCCTCACAATGGACTGTGTGAGCGTGTAACTGAATTCTTAGCACTGAGGGCACACACTGCGTCTATTTGCGGGTTTTCCCCTTGGACTCAAACTCTTCTGAGAGTTCTCTAGTTGACGTAACCAGATTCACACAAGGGGTTTCGCTGATTGTGTTGTGTCCTCTTCCATAGCCTGAGAGGGGAGAGGCATTTTTCTACAGTGTGGTCAAGATTTCCAAGAGGACAACTTGAAGCTTGACTTGAAGGATGATGAATTTCCCTCAGACGGTGTTATAGCATTATGCCAGAAGTGGGACATCGCATTTCTAATAAAAAAGAAAAATTGAAAAATGGCGTTTTCTGTTAGCCTCCCGCCTTGAAGAGATGAGGAAGGTCCCTGTAGAGGAACTTAAATGGTTGTCTACAGAAATACGAATTTCTCTGCTTCTTCCTCTTAGAGAGCTGGTTCCCACATCGCTCAAGGCCATAATCTGGTTTGTTTGGTTCGGGCTGAGAGGGTGGTATGAGACCATCCATTGTGTTTGGAAATCCTTTGTTTATTACCATATTTTTGGAGTGTAAGACGCACCTTTTTCCCCTCAAAAAAAAGGGTAAAAATCTGGGTGCATCTTATAGACCAAATACAGCATTTTTGACCACCCAAAACCTCACCCCCTTTGCAAAAATGGCTGTGCATAGCCTTTAGGAGGCTTCCAGGGTGCTCCTGGGGGCTGGGGAGGGCAGAAATGAGTGAAAAATGGGCCATTTTTTGCTTGTTTTTGCCCCCCGAGCCCCCAGGAGCACTCTTTAAGCCTCCTAAAGGCTATGCATGACCCTTTTTTTGGACAAAAAATGGGCCTGTTTTGGGGGAAACGGGCCATTTTGGGGAGGTCTGCAGATTACAAAACCTTTTTAAAAAAAACTTGCCTCTTCAAAATCTTGGTGCGTTTTATACTCCGATGTGTCTTATACTCCGAAAAATATGGTGCTTTTTCTCCCACCTTTATTTTTGAGCATCTCAAGGCAGCATACATATCGTGTTTCCCCCCAAAATAAGAAACCCGGTATGTATGCTGCCTTGAGATGCTCAAAAATAAAGGTGGGACAAAAAGCATCATATTTTTCGGAATATAAGACGCACCGGACAGGGTCTTATTTTCATTTTGGCCCTCCAAAAGAAGTGCTTGGCCTTATTTTCGGGGTGGTCTTATTATTTTTGAGTTGCAGGAGGCCCCGTCACCTTGGCCAGTGGATCAGCTGATCCAGAGAGGGCCAGAAGTTGTGTCTCTGTTTCTGGCACACTCTTGCCAGCCCTAGCGTCACTCTTTTCGTGGCCGCCACTAAGCGAAGGGGCGCAGTAGCTAGGGTTTGCAGGAGCGGCTTCCGCAAGACCGTTTGGTGTGGATGGCAAGGGCATGTTGGCTGCGTGGGGCATGTTCCCCCTTTCCCACCCAGGAAATGGCAGGAACCAGCTGTCCATGCATTTAAATATTTTAGGGGAGGGTTTATTTTTTGGAGGGGAGGGCTTATTTTGCTTTCAAAAGCCTGATTGGGCTTATTATCCGGAGAAGTCTCATTTTCAGGGAAACAGGGTACACATACCTAATACGTCCACCTTCCATCAACATTCCCGTGAGGTCGGTTGGACTAAGAGGAAATTGTTAGCTAAAAGTCACCCAACCCAGTGAATTCTAGTTTGTCCAATAAATGACAAAAAAATAAATTTGTGGTTTGCTGCATTTGTTTTGTTGTCTTTTTCTCACCAGTCCCTGACAAATGGCTGAGGTTGTGGTGGTCTGCAGGAGAAGCTTCTGTTACTTCAAGCATTGAGGGGGTCCTTGGCGGTCTTTGAGCTTGGTTGTTTTCTTGCAGACGTTTCATTACCCAACTAGGCAACATCATCAGTGCTAGAAGGGAGTGGGGTTTATAGAATTGAGGAAAATGAGGAGGACAAAGAAGAGGACTGTGGAGTCCTTGATGCTCTCTGAGCTTGGTTGTTTTCTTGCAGACGTTCCGTTACCCAACTGGTTAACATCATCAGGGCTACAAAGGAAGTGGGGTTTGCAGAGTGGAGAAGAAGAAGAAGGAGAAAGGAAGAGAGGAGAAGAACTGTGGGGTCCTCACAATTCAACTCTGAGCTACAAATATTCTTTTCTACCGAAACTAACTCTTTATTGCGTCTGGTATTTTCCTACTCAGCATTTAAGCATTTTTAAGTAGACTTAGGTGTTTGAGTACAATAAAATAGAGCAGTGTCTTTTACTCCGGAGCTTAAACTTAAAGAACAGCCCTCTGCTGTTGAGGGGGGTACTTACGTGCCTGTGAAATTACACAAAGGCAAAACTGAACCAGGAAACACAAGTCTACTAAGGTACTTCTTGGCAGTCCAAGAAAAATATTATGTTGGCCCAACAAGTAGGTTATTCAAGCAGACTTCTACCAATACAAACAGAAGAGAATGAAGGATAAGTAAGTTTTGGGGTCATAGTAAGAGATATGCGCCTCTTAAGCCCAGAGTTGTCAGATGGGGAGCTAATAAATTTTACAAACAAATAAATAATAAACTTGTTATAAAGTTCTGCAGCCTTGTGATAAATTAAAACATCTGAAGAATGGTTGCGGGAATTGATATATGTCTAGTTTAATGAAAAGAAGAACTAGAGGTGACATGATAGCAGTATTCCAATATCTCAGGGGTTGCCACAAAGAAGCGGGTTTCAAGATATTCTCCAAGGCACCGGAAGGTAGGACAAGAAGCAATGGATGGAAATTAATCAAGGAGACAAACAACTTAGAACTAAGGAAACATTGACATTTACAACAATTAATTAGTGAAACAGCTTGCCTTTAGAAGTTATGGGTGCTGAAACACTGGAGGTTTTTAAGAAGAGATTGGACAACTGTCTGAAATGATGCAGGATTTTCTGCCTGAGCAGGGGGTTGGACTAGAAGACCTCCAAAGTCCCTTCCAACTTTGTTATTCTGTTAAGTTTGATTTAAGCCTGAAAAAAGTGGATGGGATGCTCCCTTTCTTAAATCTTCTGAAATATTTTTTTATCAAAACAAGCTATTTTTATATACTGGGTTTTATACATTTTATATATGTGTTTTTGTTCTGTTTTGTTTTGTGGCACAGAAGTACACCTAAGTCAGGCTTGTTAAACCGGTAGGATCCCACCACTGAGTAAATACCTTAACTAAGGTTGTTTGGCTACCTTCACAAGACATGCTAAGTCATGGTTTGTGGTTTCTAAACTATAATTTGCATGACACACTAAACCCTAAACCTGCTTTATAACCAGAGGTGGTATTCAGCAGTTTGTGACCAGTTCTGGAGAACCGGTAGCGGAAATTTTGAGTAGTTTGGAGAACCAGTAAAAACCACCTCTGGTTGGCCATGCCCCCCATCTATTCTCTGCCTCCCGAGTCCCAGCTGATGGGGAAGGAATGGGGATTTTGCAGTCACCTTCTCCTGCCACTCCCACCCAGCCATGCCATGCCCACCGAGCCACACCCACAGAACCAGTAGCAATAAAACTTGAATCCCACCACCGTTTTTAACCACAATGGCTAGGTGGTTTCAACGTACTACCAAAATTAAACAAGCCATGTTTTAGGTGTGAGGTAGAAAGTCAACCATTGGGATAAATAGGTGAGGTTTACCAAACCAGGATTTATTTATTTATTTTTGTGTGTGTTTGTAGAATTTGAGGGCAGGAGTTTCCTTGGAATTAAGGCTTTCTGTGGAAAAATCTGTGTTTTTTTTAAAAGAGCCAGTCTATGGTTGAGCTTGTTCATGCTTGAAAGCTTTCAAACCCAGGATTGGTGCTGGCAGCCAGGGTGATTTATTTTTGATTGATTGATTGATTTTTATTTAGTTTGTCAAACATGTACAAGACAACAGGTATAAGTTTAAACATGGACATGAACAAGGAAAATGAGTACAAATCAACGGGGACAGTAGGACAGGAAGTTACGCTGGTGGGCTTATGCATGCCCCCCTCTTTTAAAAATGTATGTTAGAAACATCCAGGGCAACGTTTTTTTGGCATCTCAACCCAAGAGGAAATCAATCACGTTTGTGTATTTTGATTGTGACCAAAAGTGTGTAGCTCCGATGCCTCTTATTGGCTGGTGATGTTTTCGATTCCAGTCTAGCATGAAAGAAAAATGTCCACAGAAGCCTGCAGGAAATCAGGAAGGAAATGGGGCCGGTGAGGTTTTAACAAAACCTCCTATCTTTTTTTTTTTTGAATGCACCGTGCTAGGGAAAAAAAATCAGAATTCTGCTGCATAAAATCAGTGGCAGAAATGCCATATTTGCTCGTTTTTCTTTACAAACCGGGTAGGGTTTTCAATTAAATGGTGGTAACTTAGATTTCATAGGGTTTTTTTTTTTGTTCTAAATCAAACGCTTCCAGGGATGTCTCAATTCTCGTTTCCCCAGCTATGTCCTGCTTCTGTTATTATTATTATTATTTTGCTTAAGGATCACATTTCCCTTCTGTTCCCAGGAATGTAAATTTGTGATTATGTGACCAACCTAATCCCGATAGTAAACATTTCACTGATATGAGGCAGTGAAACCTTGCCTTTTGGAGTTTTAATAACTTCTAAAAATTAGTTTGAAGAGAAAAAGAAGAAGAAGAGGGGGGTCGACTTATTTTCCAAAGCACCAGAAGGCAGGATGAGAAGCAACGAATGGAAACGAATCAAGGAGAGAAGGAACCTGGGATTAAGGAGAAACTTCCTAACAGTGAGGATACTTAACCAGTGGAACAGCTTGCCACCAGAAGTTGTGGGTACTTCATCCCTGGAGGTTTTTAAGAAGAGACTAGACATCCACTCCTCTGAGATGCTATAGGGTCTCCTGCTTGACTGTGTCCCTGCGTCCGTCATAAGTATGAAGCAGTTGCCAAGCATCCAAATTTTGATGCTGCAATGATCATAAGTGTAAAAACAGTCATAAGTCACCTTTTTCAGTGCTGTTGTAACTTCGAACAATCAATTAGTAAGCCAAGGCTACCTGTAAAAAATTATTGTGTGAAGTCCTGAATCTAATGACTGAGGTTGGAAAAAGTTGCTTTAGCTGTAAATCTCTTCTGGTTTCTTCTTCTTCTGTATTATCCTGAACTCCGGTTGCGTGGTATTGTTAGAATATCAAGGGCTGAGAGATTTGTTTACCTTCGTAAGCATCATTAAATACTTGGCGACAGGCCAAAGAATTTTGTGACGAGTTACTCATCCCATCTGAATCTCTGATGTATTTTTCCTGACCAGAAGCTTCTAATCTGTTTTGGGAGCTTCAAAAGCCCATCGCCATACGTTCAAGTGGGTAGGAGTTATTTGTTCCCCTTTTAGATAGATCTAAGTCAAAAGGGGTGGGGTGGGTTTCTAACTAGCAACTTGAAGACTTGTGGACTTCAGTTCCTAGGATTCCCCATGTGGCATGGCCGGCTCTGGAATTCTGGGAGTTGAAGTCCACAGGTCTTCAAGTTGCCAAGGTTGGGCACCCCGATTTTAAGTTTTTCTGGATATGGGGTGGTGGAAGATTTGCACCCTCTGTATTAGGGCTTGTTGGTGTTTCTGATGGAAAGGCAAAATAAATTTAAAAAATGCGTTGAGACTTGAAGCAGGTTCGGTACAGCATTAGTCTACAATTTCTCAAAATATTTGCGGCTTTCCCCCATGTAATGCAGTCCTTGGCAGCTGCAGCCCAATCTAAGGAAAAAGTGCATCTGATTTATAGAGCTGAAGACACGTGCTATGCTCCACTGGAAGCATCTCCTGGGCTTCCACAGCTGCATTGTTTACAGATCTATCATCCCCTGCTGATGGGGTTTGACCTAGATAGATAAAATTTTGGGGATTGCAACTCAACTTAATTTTTATCTTCAATTGTTTCCCCCAGGACTTCAGGGTACAGTGGCTGTAAGGTGTCTTCAGCAGTTGGTGGGACTGAGGTTATTGAAACTTTTTTGATAGGGTGAGTTTATTTCTGGAGGTACAGAAAAGGATGTTGGGGTCCCCCACGTCACTGACCTATAAGGTAGCTGGGCTTTGCTGACCCTTTGAGATGATGGAGAAGACAAAGGGAGTCACCTGTAGCAGTTTGATCTTCTTCTGTAAGTTTTGATGGATTCTCATAAGGAACCAGAGAGCAGGAAGAAGAAGCACGTTTTTTGATTACAATTCCAACATTTGGTAGACATATTTTAAAACATTTTGGCTAGCCTCACCAGTGGTAGGTGCAAGCTTGTTAAAGAGAGATCCAACTTAGAAGTAAGGAGAAATTTTCTGACAGTTAGAACAATTAATCAGTGGAATGACTTGCCTTCAGAAGTTGTGCGTACTTTATCACCGGAGGCTTTCGAGAAGAGGTTGGACAACCCTTTGACTGGGAAGGTATACGGCTCCTGCCTTGAGCGGGGGTTGGACTAGAAGACCTCCAAGGTCCCTTCCAGCCCTATGATTCTATGACCCTATCTTCTGCAGAGAGATGTCCTTCCTTCTGCAGATTCTCTGTTGTCTAGGTTGGACAGGAAGGATGCTGACAAAACCCTATAATGTGAGTCCCCCCACCCCAGGCTCCTGGTCCCCTTCCCCCACTTGGGTATACTTGGCCAGGAAAATAAATAGTCACTCCTCCAAGACCAAAGGAAACGGCCCGTATCCTGAATACCATGGCAACCTTGTTGAGTTTCAGATTCGCAGCCGAGAGAATGGAATCCCATACTTGTTAATTAAAAAGAAAAAAGTGCTTTTCCCAGTGAAAATGGTGAATTTAGTCAACCTAGGAGCGCCGATCAAAAGTGAGCAGTCTGCTTAACGGAGTTTGAATTCTATAGAAGGGCTAATAGCTGTCATTTTGGTTCACGTCAAGTGAACAGACTGGCATCTTTTATTAAGCAAAGACTTTTCTTTTTTTTTTTGTTTGGTTTGGGAGAGCAACAAGAATGCGTAACAGCCTTTTTTCTTTTCAGCAAGGAGCTTTGCATGAGGTGTAATAATGAATCTCGAAGTTTTCTACTTGGAGGCCAACTCCTTCCACGTCGGAAGCGGGAAGCCGTGGGCAAAACACAGTATTTTCTTGGCCTCGGTGCTCGGTTTTTCCTGTGCAGTGGGTATATTTATTTTGGTTAGAACAATTTTGTGTTCCAACTTTCCTTTTACCACAGATGGGATGGAAGCAGCTACTAATATTAATTGAATCACACTGCCACTGTTGCTTGAAGAGCAAAGGTGGTCAGAAAAGGATATAACAAAAGGAGAGAGAGATTGGTCTAGTAGTTAAGGCACCGGGCTGGAAGAAGGTGAGTTCTAGTTCCACCTTAGATGGGAAAGCCAGATGGGTGACTTTGGGCCAATTACCAGGAATTGGTGAGTTCTAATCCCACTTTAGGCATGAAAGCTGTCTGTGTAACTTTGGGCCAATCACCAGGAGACTGGGAGTTCTAGTCCTGCTTTGGTCATGAATGCTGGCTGGGTGATTGAGGGCCAATCACCAGGAGATGATGAGTTCTAGTCCTGCCTTGATCATGAAAGCTGGCTGGGTGATTAAGGGCCAATCATCTGGGCTCCTTGGTAAGGCCACACTTGGAATATTGCATCCAGTTTTGGTCACCATGATAAAAAAAAATAAGATGTCGAGACTCTAGAAGAAGTGCAGAGAAGAGCAACAAAGATGATGAAGGGACTGGAGGCTAAGACATCAGGAATTTACGTCTAGTTTAATGAAAAGAAGGAGAAGGGGAGACATGATAGCAGTCATCTCAGGGGCTGCTACAAACAAGAGGGAGCGAAGCGATGGGTGGAAACTAATCAACTTAGAGAAGCAACTTAGAACTGAGGAGAAATTTCCTGACAGCGAGAACATTTAATCAGTGGAACAGCCTGCCTCCAGAAGTTGTGAAAGCTCCAACACTGGAAGTTTTAAAGAAGAGATTGGATAACCATTTGTCTGAAGTGGTGTAGGGTTTCCTGCCTAAGCAGGGGGTTGGATTAGAAGACCTCCAAGTTCCCTTCCAACTCTCTTACTCTGTTATTACTTTGAGGACACAGGGAAAATAGAGGTCCAGCAAGGTTGATGCCAGAAACGAAAGCTTTTCTGACTGGGTGGCCTGTGTTCCTCGCCAACCTTCTCACTGTCCGAATCTGATGCCAGCTCTGGCGGGGCTACAACAAAATCTGCACTGGGGTGGTTGGTTGTGATGCAGAACTTCTTAACATTTGTTGATAACACCTGCAGCTTCTGGATATGCCAGAACAAATGAAAAGTAACCCATAGAAATGCTCCCTTGCTTTACATAAAGACATGACATTCTTCTCACCTGCTTTCTTTTGTCATCTTTATGCATGAGCGCGGGAGGTCCGCCTACCATTTCATCCTACCTGAACTGCACTCCCGAATCCGTCTTTCCTAATAAACGAAAAAAGAATTATGCGAAATTAATTTAACCTTGCCCATAACAGCGGGGGGTGATTTACGCCTGTCTCTTATTATTTTCTAGTCATACTTAATGAAGATGGATAAGAGGGCTTGGCTTCTCTACTGAGTTAATTTGCCAGCTTTTCAAACTGAAGGTATTAAATAAGATGTATGGGAAATGTTGTTCGGATTTCCTCCCTCCCCCCCTTCTTTTGACAGCTTCGCTGTTCTTTTCCTGCATCTCATATTGAATTGTGTCTTTGTCTTTTTTTCTTTTCTTTTAGAAGTAGTTGAACTCTATAAGAAGTGGGGAAGAGACCTGGGATTCATCTGTTGTGCCCCACCAGTGGCCGGTGGAGCTGGCAGCAGATTCGAACATGAGGAGGTTGGGGAGGAACATGGGCCAGTCCTGGAGTCTGGGGAAGGCTCCGATGAGGGCTCTGTGTCAGAGGCAAAGAGGAGGTCAGGGCCGTCTGACAGTTCACAGCTGCCTTCAGAGTCAGACATCAGTGAGGCAGAATGTCACTGCGTTAATTGGTTTGCCAACTTGTGCTTATATTCTGAGTTATACAGTAGACTGAACTGTTTCGTATCTGACAATGATTAATGCGCATGTCACATAATACATCACACATTCTTTCCTTTCCTTCTGATCTTCTGTTCGCCTGCCAAGAGGATGCGGGCACATAACTCTGCCAAAAATGTAGTTAATTGAGTTAGCAAGATTTGTATTTTATTTTATTTTATATTAAAGTTGTTAATTAGAATATGCTCCGGGTTTTATTTCTGCTTATTCGGAAATATGCTGCTTGGAGAGCCAACGGTCCACGCCTCATTAATTCAGGGTGGAACTTCCCCTGATACAGAAGAACAGCTGGAGCCTGTTCTTTAGCACATGTGCTCAAAAGCCCGTTTGGGGTTATTATCTGGGGAGGTCTTATTTTCGAGCAAACAGGGTTGATGCCACATGTATGTGTGCACGCCACAAATTCCATGCAAAGCACATGCATGGAATCCCACCACTGGTGAGAGGCCACCTAATAGCAATCTGAATATTCACCAGCCCAGTAAGGATGGGTCTCTTTAGCATTTTGCCAAAGAAAGCAATGCAGCTATCAGACACAAGAGGCAAAGCATAAAGCCTGTAAGTTTGAAGCAGTTCTGGGAGTTAAGAATTTACATGTCTTTATTAATTATTAGATGTTATTAGTGCATGACTAAGGAGCCGGGAAGCGTTCTTTTGAAGTAGTGTACCCAAATTAGCTCACAAAATAAATAAATAAAACAAATTCATAATGTCTGCTCTAATGAATTTTTCTAAACACACAAATCGCACTTTATTAAGGCAGTCGATCTTTTAACTGTAAAAATATTATGACTGTGACGCTGGGGAAATCCGTTTAGAACGATCAAACGTTTGGGACTCTCTTTCGTTCCTTCGAACCCCAAGGAACGTAGGAAAGGAATTATCGATGGAGGCGTGAGACCCTGTCTGTCTGTCCATCTGTTCATCCATCCACCATTCAAAGAGCTGCCCAAATTCTGGGCTGGATGCAGAGGTGTTATTCAGCAGGTTCTGACCAGTTCTGGAGAACCTGTAGTGGAAATTTTGAGTAGTTCGGAGAACCGGTAAATATCACCTCTGACTGGCCCTGCCCCCCATCTATTCTCCGCCTCCCGCCTCCCGATTGGGAGGAAATGGGGATTTTGCAGTAACCTTCCCCTGCCACACCCACCAAGCCACGCCCACAAAATAAGCAGTGAAAATTTTTGAATCCCACCACTGGCTGGATGGAATTGAATTAGGTGGGCGAAGGAGAAGCTGGCTGAAGAAAGATTTAGTTTGATCGTGGATCATGCCAGCATCTGCAGATGAAAGACAAATCCAGAATAATATCCCTGCTGCACCCTATGGAGAAAACAGTTGCGGTTGTGATATTATCGAGTTCTTCATTCTAAGGTTATCTTCCACCTTCCATCAGAGTGTCCCATGTGTCTCCAAAACAGAGCCTATGCGTCATTTAATGCTTCCCGCACATTCCTGAAGTAGCTCGCTGGCTATATTAGCCATTCCTTTGTGCCCTTTTAAGACATGGGCGTGATCCATTGGCAAACGCTTGAATCTGAAAACTGCCATCTGGGCTCATACCACAATTCCCTTGCTGACCCACCATGAATGATCCAGAAGACCTCATAGACACTCTCCCAAAATAGGCTGCTTTCCAGAAACCACTTTCCCTTTTAATTCCTGCCTCCTTTTATTCTTATTCCCTCATTGCTGTGGTCAACTCTCCCATTAGATAGATATCTTTTTGTGCTTTTTAAACTCTATGGCTCAGAAGCCTTAGAGCAGTGTTTCTCAACCTTGGCGACTTTAAGTCCTGTGGACTTCAATTCCCAGCTGGCTGGGGAATTCTGGAAGTTGGAAGTCCACAGGACTTAAAGTCGCCAAGGTTGAGAAACACTGCCTTAGAGTATATCACTATTTATATAAGCCGCATACCCGCCTATTTTCTCTTCCTTTCCTATTGCTTAAAAGCCTGCATTAAATGCTAAGTTTTTTTTTTAATTTTAATTTTTTTTTTGGCGGCTGTTGTTCTTATTTAAAAATGAGACTTAAGGAGCAGAAGACATCATCAATGCAAATGTATACTATGCAATGTCCCCCCCCCCTTTAACAAGAATATGTATATTTTTGTCTTGGGAGATAGTAGCATAAAATTAGGATAGCAGAGGGAATATTAGCGCTGGGGCTTGTGTATGTGTCTGTCTGCATCAGCCTGCTATGCTCTTTGTCAGCCCAAACTCTTGTCTTAGCACCAATAGAGATGTTCAATTGAAAGGAACTGGCTTGGAAAATTGAAGGAACATTTTATTTTGGGAAAGTAATAATTAATGCACACTTCTTTTCTGCACTGATATATTACAGTACAGATAAAGAGATACCTACATATGATGAATGTAGTCCTTTGTCAAAAAGAGTTCATCTTTGTTATCCAGATGTCTTGTGAAAATGATTGAAGGGCACATCTAAGATGCATTTGTGTATATCTATTGAGATGTCTGACCTCATTCTATGGGGCTGCCATAAAGAAGAGGAGCGGGTCAACCTATTTTCCAAAGCAGAGCTGGCAGCAGTTTCGGACAGTGAGGAGGTGGAGGAGGAACATGGGCCAGTCCTGGAGTCTGGGGAAGGCTCTGATGAGGGCTCTGTGTCAAGAGGCAGAGAGGGGGCCAGAGCCATCTGACAGTTATCAGCTGCCTTCGGAGTCAGACATCAGTGAGGCAGAGGAACAACTGGAGCCTGTTCCCAGTGTGCGCATGCGCAGAGTTGCCAGACGAAAGGAACAGCTAAAGAAGAGGGGTCGACTTGGGAGTACGGCCACAAATGGACGATGAATGTCCCCTCCCAGAGGAAATAAAAGAGGAGCGAAAGGGGAGTGGAGTTTGCAGGAGACAATTAGTTCGCTTAATTGGTTCGTGACTCTCCGAGACTCCTTGCCAAGTTTTGCAGATATCGGCCTGTCAGCTCTCCAAGCCAGATATGTGACTATAAATCCTCCCTTGAAAGACTTTGCTGGATGTGAATGAGCAGAATTCACAGTAAATGAATAAAAGGGTTTTTTGTCGGGACCAGGAGTTGCTTCAGCCTCTTGGGAAGCCTCGGTCAGAACAATTGCAAGCCTGCTTTCTAGAGCCCAGTGGCTGAATTTCCATGGCATTTAAAGCCCAAGCCATGCTGTATTATGGTGCAGTGGTGTATGAACCCAATCACAGTTGCTTCCTCGTTGAGTTTCTCCCTTCCCATACTTCTCCCTCCTTCATTTAACCTAAATTAATGGTACATTCTCTTCCCTGTTTCCATGTACCCCCTCCTGCTGCCTGCCATTTCATTCCTACTCCCTTTCCTTGTTGCCAGCAGAACAATAACAGTCTCATTACGACTTGGGAAGGGGGGGGGAAACAACCAACCAGTTCAAGAATCTGCACGATTTTAGCCTGCGTACAAGCCTAACCCCCCCTCTCTAACCCTCCCCCCGCTTCCCCCTCTTTCATATGGTAGCCCAGTGATGAACGGGGTAATGGATAATAGCCCTATTAAAAGACAGCACTCTGGCAGGAGGCCTTGGCTCCCACCGAGTCTTACAATGAAATTTTGGAAGATGCCAGCTAGTTGCTCTTTTTCCTATTCTGGAAAAAGGACAATGGTTGGGCCTTGGGAGGAGACCTCCCTGACGGAGATGTAAGAACTTGAAAAATAGTTGGAGGGATGCATCATCCTAGCTCGCAGGTGAAACATGTGTTTTGCTTGGCCAACAATTGACCCTCAATGACCCTATTGATCCGTTTGGAGGGTAGTATGGGTCAGGAGGACTTGTCCTCTTTGTAGCTTTGGGGTGGGAGGGAAGACTTCATTGGTGGAACACGTGCCACCCATGTACAGTTAGTGATCTGCACATTTCCTGTTGAGCGTGAAAGTCTTGGTGATGAGCAAGACTCACTTGGGAACTTAGCAGTAGCACTTAGACTTATATACCGCTTCACAGTGCTTTTACAGTCCTCTCTAAGCAGTTGACAGAATCAGCCTCTTGCCCCCAACAATCTGGGTCCTCATTTTACCCACCTCGGAAGGATGGAAGGCTGAGTCCATGTTGAGCCAGTTAGAATCGAACTCCTGGCAGTGGGCAGAGCTAGTCTGCAATATGGCATTCTTACCACTACTCCAGGAAGGAAGGGATGGAGGGAGGGCAATAGCACTTATATACCACTTTACAGTGCTTTTCAGCCCTCTCTAAGCAGATTACAGAGTTAGCCTCTTGCCCTCAACGATCTGGGTCCTCATTTTACCAACCTCGGAAGGATGGAAGGCTGAGTCATCCTTGAGTCTGGTGAGATTTGATCTGGCAGCCGGTGATCAGCAGAAGTAGCCTGCAGTACTGCATTCTCACCACTGCGCCACCACGGCTCTTAACTTGAGAGAGAGCAGGTCCTATAGTATGATTTAGCCTAAGGCCATTGAGTGTGTTCTCACATTTTCATTTCTAGAATAACTCTCTTCTGGATAACCGGTTCACCACTTTTCCGGAAAATGCAGTACAATAAATATTTAGGGCAACTAATCTGGTTTTGCAATCTATCAAGTTCTTCTTTTAATGATCCTCATAATTAGACTCTCAGGATATCATACATTGCAAAGGAGATATTCATAATTTTATTTTAATGGTTCAAACTTCTTGTAAAAAAAACCCATTATTTTCAGGAGTCTCTACTACTACTAAAATTAATGACTACAGGTAGTCCTCGACTTACAAAAGTGACATATGACCATTTTTCGCACTTACAACCGTTGCAGCATTCCCATAGTCATGGGATCAGAATTCAGACAAGTTGGCAACTGACTTGTACTTATGACAGTTGCATAAGTATCCTGGGGTCATGTGATCCCCTTTGCAACAAGCAAAGTCATTGGGGGAGACAGATTCACTTAACAATTGTGTCATCTTTTTTATGAAGACAGGGTGGATAAAGTGTTCAACAACCATGTTCTCCGTAGTGCCTTGATGAGAATATGGAAGAAGCACCGGCCCAATTGGGATTATAAAATACCGCTTTGGTTGGATCTTGCAGACACCATGGGGATTATGAATATTAAGTCACTCGGGGGTTGTTTATATAAAGATGTGCTTATTGCTGATGGGGGCGAATGGAAGTTAAAAACTTTGGAACAGCTGTTGGAAGAAGGAATTACTTTAAATTGGTTACATTACATACAGCTTCAGAAGAGATGGGAAGAAGATCGCAGGGTCGGCTTTATGGATAAAGAAGTGGAACTGATTAAGCAGATAAAAGAGACTGGTCCAAAACAAGTTAAAAGAATATATAATGTACTGTTAGAAAGAGACTCAGAAAGTGAATTGGTTAAGGATTGTATGATTAAATGGGCTCAGAATTTTGGTGAAGTGGTTATGTTGGAAACGTGGGAAAAAATATGGGTTCAGAATGTTAAATTTACACAGTCACAGAATTTAAGGGAGAATTTTTATAAAATGTTTTACAGATGGTATTTAGATCCTAAAAAATTATCATGCATGTACCCAAATGTTCAACCAAAATGTTGGAGATGCGGGTGTCTAGATGCTACCTTTTTTCATGTATGGTGGACTTGCAACAAGGTTAAAGCTTTTTGGATAAAAATATGGTGGGTTATGCAGAATGTATTTAAGAAAAGAATACAATTCATTCCACAAATGTTTTTATTGGGTATAGTTAAGGATTTTACCAAAGGGGAAACAAAATTGGCCTTGTATATGGTTACAGCAGCTAGGTTGTTGATTGCGCAACATTGGAAAAAAGATTTTTTGCCAACAATTGATCAATGGATTCAGAAGGTGGCGGGGTTCGCTGAAATGGCAAAAATTTCAGCTTTCTTAAAAGCTCAGAAACAGGAGGATTACACACAGGAATGGGCAAAATGGATTGATTATATACAGAATAAATACCAGACTAGGAGTTATTATCTAGCCTTTAGGTAAGAATGTTTAGACCGATAGATGATCAGAGTAAATAGTATATGGGATGTTTGGAATTATTAGAGTGGTATACAGCGGAAGTCAGGGGGGTGGGTTTGTGCGGGAGGTGGGGGAGGGTTAGGGTGGAGGGTGGGGCAATATATATGTATGAATAAATCAGAAGATGGGACTAATGAAACATTGTTAGGCTAGGAGAAATTTATATTAAGAGTTATAGATGTTAAATTAGCTTAGAAAATGATCAATGTGTTATTATTAATTTAAGACTAATCTCTATAGTTTTTGTTGGGAGGAGAGGGGTTATGAGTAATCTATTTTAAGATGGGGGGTGGGGAGGGGGTAAAGTGTTTGGTATAATATTTGAATGTGAATTTTTGCGGGGGGGTATAGCATTTGTATGAGATTTATATTGTATGGAGGGGGGGGGGTGAAAAGGGGGAAAATTTGTTTGTACAAAACTCTTTTAATAAAAAAAAAAAAAAAAAAAAAACAATTGTGTTAGTAACTTAAGAACCGCAGTGATTCACTGCAGTCACTAAAATGGGGCAAAGCTAAATAACCATCTCGCTTAACAGAAATTTTGGGCTCTCTGTTGCAGTCATAAGTCGAGGACTGCCTGTATTCTGAAAGCATGGCAGATCTGTTTTATTCATGATTCATTAATGGGGGGTGGGGGCAGGTGCCTTCTTTGTTAACGTAATTATGCATATATATATATATATATATATATATATATATATATATATATATATATATATATATATATATATATATATATATATATATATATATATATATATATATATATATATATATATATATATATATATATATATATATATATATATATATATAGTAAATAAAATTCAAATGAAAGAAAACGACACAGTTAATTGTGATTCTTTTGAAAAATGAAATCTGTTCTTTCCTTGAACCTCATTGTAGCTTTTCTGCTTCCTTTTCAGTCGAAGAGGGTGAAACATCCGACTTTACGCTGAACTGGGACTCCACCGTAACCCAATCAGGTAAGCGCAATAAAATGCCCCACACAAAAATACATTTTGGTCTTTACTCTCAAACCTCACCAATCAAACGTGGTGACTTTGATTGGTTTCATATGGCTAATAAAACCCAAAGACTAATATCGTTCTATTCTCTGGGGGAGCAAGTGCGCTGTACCAAGTGATGACTCCCTCACCCAGAGCAGCTCCTACTGCTGTCGGTTCTTTTCTTTCTTTTCTTTTTTTTTTGCAATGGGCATCGTGGCACTTTCATTCTGGTGTAATTATACAATCACGGGTGTTAATGGGATTTCACCTTCTATTTAGTCAAGTGTGAATTTGAGGCTGTAATGTTTTGTGCTATCCCACTGCATTGGATTTTCCTTTCCTTTTCCTTTTCCTTTCCTTCCTTATCTTTCCATCCATTTCCTTCCCTTCCCTCCCCTTTCCCTATCTTTCCTTTCCTTCTTCCCCTCCCTTCCCTTCCTTTTCCTTTCCTCTTTCCTTTTCTTTCCTTCCTTATCTTCCCTTCCCTCCCCCTTCCCCTATCTTTCCTTTCTTTCCTTCTTCCCCTCCCTTCCCTTTTTATTCCCTTCCCTTTTCTTTTCCTCTTTCCTTTCCTTATCTTCCCTTCACTCCCCTTCCCCTATCTTTCCTTCTTCCCCTCCCTTCCCTTTTCCTTCCCTTCCCTTTTCCTTTCCTCTTTCCTTTCCTTATCTTCCCTTCCCTTCCCCTATCTTCCCTTTCCTTCTTCCCCTCCCTTCCCTTTTTCTTCCCTTCCCTTTTCCTCCCCTTTTCTTTTTCCTTTCCTTTCCTCTTCCCTTCCCTCCCCTCCCCCTTAAAATGGCTGGATCTCCAAACCACATTAAGCTATATTTATCTAAATTAAACCCAGT
Organism: Natrix helvetica; assembly: GCF_964273705.1. NCBI lineage: Eukaryota > Metazoa > Chordata > Lepidosauria > Squamata > Natricidae > Natrix > Natrix helvetica. The sequence goes on along the minus strand of NC_138561.1, from coordinate 17,767,008 downwards.
TAACTAGATTCCCATAACTAGCTAATCCATAATCCATTAAGTACAAAAGAAAAAAAAAACCCCTCTTGGTTGGTGATTCCAGTTTTGAATGCAAGAACGATGTGTGAGGGATTGCGAATTCAGAATATCCAGCCAAAGGATCTTCTGGTTTAAGCAGGCAGAAGTATTTTTTCCCCCAAAGGGGTCAACAGAGAAAGGCCAGGGGGATGAAGTTCATTCGGGCCAGGGCACGGAATGAATAAAAAGCGAAAGGTGGTTATTCCATCTTTAAATTGAAGTTCTACATCACTTGGCTGGTACTAATGCAAACGGGAAGATCATAAAGCAACGTAATGAAAATGCAACCAGGGGGAATCATAGGGCTGGTTTTGGTGACTGTTCATAGCCTTGGAAACATTCCTCACATAATATACTCGGTTGTGCATTATGGCTTTTTAATGGTTTCATTCTCCACCCTCCAGCTTCCCATCCTATTCGACTCAAAAGCCTCCTGTATGGTGTTATAAAATCAAATTATAAAATAATTAAATGGTATCCAACGAGGGGGGGGGGATGGAGAACAGCAAAGACATCCTTAACATGAAATAAGTTTTACAGTATTGTTTAGTTTTTCTATCCAGAACTTTTATTTTGAGTCTTTGCTGGCTGTGAAATGCACAGAGGTACTTCCGAACTGGGTGTCAGGCCTGCAGTCATATTCCTTTTAGAATCTTTGGCCTGCCACCCTCTCTCTTATTTTACTATGCTGTTTCATTAGGGGGGTAATTGGGAGGGGGAGTAGTAAGGAGTAGAATGTCTTGTTGTCAAAATAAAACATTCCTTTCTAGAAGCCCAAGCTCATCTTGGGTCTCTGCACCTTTTCACCTGACCGGAACTGGGTGGGTGGAAATGACAGCATGGCAGAGGAAGATTGGACCATGGGATGGACTTGTGGGTATGGGGGCAAGGTTTTGAACTTTCAACTGGGTGGAAACCCAGGAAGCTTTCAGATTCGGGTTCCCACAGTTTGTACCGATATGTCTCTCTTACTAAATTGGAACTTGATGAAAGCTATGCCTTGAACTCTGATTTAATTCTGGATGATATTTGGAGCACTGACACTGGGCATTCTCCAGAAACTCGTGTCTATCCCACCATAGCCAGGGATGAGCTGCTCCGGGTTTGCCTGATCCTCTAGTGAAGATTCTGCGTGGTTCGGTGAACCCCCAAATCCCACGCATGGCTGGGTGTCAGGTCCATTTTGGGGCATTGGATCTTCAGGCCTGCCATATTTAGTGCTGTGGGAAACTGGGAGGGGGGATGGTATGGAGCTGGGGAGAGATATAGTCAAAATAACATTCCTTTCTCCGAGAGTCAAGGCCACTCTGCCCTGCACCTGGAGGGGTGTGACTGGGAGGCATCTCCAGTGAGGATGGTGCATTGTTTGGATCATGTGATGGACATGTGGGTGCTGGGCAGGGACTTGAACTTTCATTTGGGTGAGGAAAACCTGGAAGCCTTCAGATTCGGGTTTTCCCAGATGTGCCAATACGACGTCTCTAATAAAATGGAAACTCCAGCCTCGAAGTCTTCTTTCGTTGGGGTGGGTGGGGGTGGGGAGTGTTACTTGGAACACAGACACAAGGATTCTCACAATCTCCATGATCCCCCATGCAGAGTTTAGAACTCCAACTATAAGGTAAAAGTAAAGGTTCCCCTCGCACATATGTGCTAGTTGTTCCCAACTCTATGTGACGGTGCTCATCTCCGTTTTAAAGCCGAAGAGCCAGCATTGTCCGAAGTCGTCTCTGTGGTCATGTGGTTGGCATGACTCAACACTGAAGGCGCATGGCATGGAGCGCGGTTACCTTCCCACCAAAGGTGGTCCCCTATTTTTTCTACTTCATTTTTTCATGCTTTCGAACTGCTAGGTTGGCAGAAGCTGGGACAAGTAACGGGAGCTCACTCTGTTACGCAGCGCTAGGGATTCAAACCACCGAACTGCTGACCTTTCTGATTGACAAGCTCAGCGTCTTAGCCACTGTGTCCCTTTAACTCCAACTATACCAAACTCCATTTTAAGAAACGAGATCATTTCGAACAATGATGAAAAAGGATTGCCCTTTTTTGGGGGGGGGTTACCTTTAAAAAACAACAACGAAAGCCCGTGTATTGAAAGACAAGAGACTTAAGCTTTGCTTTTCATCTCATGTTCCAAAAGCCCCCAGAGAGGACATTGTCTTTTACCTGTAAGAGATTACTTCCTCTGACTGGATTTGAGTTCATATCTGGGCAAACCCAACAGAAAACGGAATGCTTTTCTTTGGAACGGCTAAGCTGCTAGCTGAAGTGACAGGAAGTCTCCTGGGATTCAGGGTTGTGTTCCAGACTGGCATCCCGTGGCTGCCTCACCTTAAGGACATGGAGAACTCCAATAAAAATAAATAAAAATAAAATCCAGTCCTTTCAGAGGTGGCTATTTCCCAGGGCCCACAGCTGCATTCTATACGGTGGTGCTTTAAAGTGCAATTGCATCTGTCATGGAAACAGACTTGGCGTAAATCGATGTTAATGTCCCCGATGATGTGGCTATAGAGGTGTGCACCACCTGCTGTGGGAACAGAGCATCTCTTCCAAATGATTTGGTAGAGGAGAAGATGATAGAGGGAGGTAGAGGGGAGCAGTTCCTGAAACTCCAAACGCATTCATAAAAAAAAATTAAGAGAAAACAATGTCTTCCATCCTAATAACAGAAGGTCTTTAGATGAATTGATGGTGCCTTGGAAAAAATAGAAATATTTGTGCCCCAGCCAGATGCATGCGTATTCCATATCAAGATGTGTAATGTAAAACTAGCTGATAATCTGGTGTTGCCCGGGTATTTATTTATAGTGGGGAAGTGTCCAGACCAAACGTAATTTCTCATGTTGGATTTTCCCCCTTGCCAGAGGGAGCCCCCTTGTGGAAGTCTGTGAAGCCATTACCATGGCAACTCCACTGCGCTGCACAACAGAAGCCATTTTACGACAGTACAGTAGAAGCCATTTTAAGGCACAACAGCCTGTATCTTAACAGAATGCCCACCCAAAGCGTGTTAGGAGTGTCTTACCCCCACAGTATTTGTCTCCAGAGAGAAAGTCACCTGTGTACCAAGTTTGGTTGAAATTGCTCGAGGTGTTCCAGAGTTATGCTGGGACACACACAGACAGCCATTGATAGATAGATGATAGATAGATGATAGATAGATGATAGATAGATAGATAGATAGATAGATGATAGATAGATAGATAGATAGATAGATAGATAGATAGATAGATGATAGATAGATAGATAGATAGATTATTATTATTACAAAGGAGGGGAAAATATGTTGTCTAGATCAGTGTTTCTCAACCTTGGTGACTTTAAGACGTGGGGACTTCAACTCCCAGAAATCCCCAGCCAGCCATGCTGGCTGAGGAATTCTGGGAGTTGAAGTCCCCACGGCTTAAAGTCATCAAGGTTGAGGAACATTGGTGTAGACAGCCAAGGTAGACACTGGAAAAAAGAATGGATCGTCATGAGACATAAAGTTTTCCCTTCGTTGAATGAGTTTACTTTAGGAGTTCACTGTGGGATTTGCTCACTTCCGTTGCCTGCTTTGAATATTTCTCTGTAGATGAAGTCTGGAGGGAAATGGGCCTTCCTAGCATCAGATCTCTGGAAAATAGAGGCAATCGGGGAATGAGACATGAGACATCAACAAGAAAACGTCTTTAGTGGGTGAAAATCAATACTTATCCTTGCACAATTTCTTCTTACTCACAGCTAAGCTCTCTCTCTCTCTCTCTCTCTTTCTCTCTTTTAACAGTTTATTCATATATTTTCACATTACATGCATAGGGGCTTAACGAACATTACATTTACATTACATACATAGGGGCTTAACGAACAGTGCATTGCCTGGATCGTTGCCTTGAGTGTTTAGTCTCCATGGAAAAGGGGGATATAAATTGATCAAGTATATAATAATGAACAACAAGCGTTTTCCTGATGGAGAGAGAGAGACAGAGAGACAGAGACACGGAGAGAGAAAGAAAGACAGACAGACAGACAGACATGGAGAGAGAGAGAGACAGAAAGAGAGAGTGGGGGAGACAGAGACACACAGAGAGTGACGCAGAGAAAGAGGGGGGGAGAGAGAGACAGAGACATGGAGAGAGAGAGACACAGAGAGAAAGAGATGAGGAGGAGAGAGAGACAGAGACACGGAGAGGGAGACAGAGAGAAAGAGAGGGAGAGATACAGACAGAGAGAGACACAGAGAAAGAGGGAGAGAAACAGATGTGGAGAGAGAGACGCAGAAAGGGAGAGAGAGACAGAGACACAGAGAGACACAGAGAAAGAGAGGGAGAGAGAGACACACACACACACAGAGAGAGAGACAGAGAGACAGAGACATGGAGACACACACACACAGAGAGAGAGAGAGAGAGAAAGAGAGAGAGAAAGAGAGAGAGAGAAAGAGAGAGAGATGGGTTTCCCCAAAAAGGGAAAAAAAACTATGTGAACTAAATGAAGGTTAATTAGGAGACCTCCCAAATAGCTAATGCTTCATCAGCACCAGAACAGCATGTAAATAAATTTAATTTCTCTTTCCCCCATCAATTGAACTCTTCTCAAGTTTAATTATAACTGTGGCCTTTTTTCTTCTTCTCCCCAACATCTTTTCATTAGTGGAAGATGGTCGCTATTAGCTCTGAATGGGAAAACGGGTATTACGAGCAGTTGTTTCTCCTTACCTTGGCTGGGTCTCCTCGGAGAACGGGAAAACTCCAGGAACTTTACTTCGTAGAGCAGAGGCCCAATTAAAGATCTTTGGATGAAATATGAGCAGCACCCAGGCAAATAAAAACACCACTAATGAAAATTCTGGCGAGATCCCCGTTAATTGTTTCAAGTATTTCCCTTCTGGGTCTCTGTGTGTTTTTCAGCGTTGCTCAGTTAACACTTGGCTGCCTTCAAGGTCTTCATCCAGCTAATGGGAGGGTCTAAACTTGAACTGGTGCGCCTAGATCCTGTCGAACTACAACTCCCATCATGGCCAGTGATGAGGGATGCTGGGAGTTAGCCAGATCTAATGCCAAACCCTTTGCATTATAGTGAATAAGTGATGTGCTTTCTGTTCAGCCTTGAAGACCTTCGCCCAGTTAATGGATGGGTCTAACCTAGGACTGGTCCACCCAGTTCTTGCTGAACTACAACTCCCAGAAGGGCTAGCCCAGCAGGGCCAGTGATGAGGAATGTTGGGGATTGTAGTTTAGCCAGGTCTAACAGAGAACCCTGTACGATGGCGATGAAGTGGTGGGTTTTCTGCACACTGGGAGATGAAAGAAGAAGGAACTGTAACTTTAGAGACAAAAGAAAACCTGCAATTATAAATTTATAGATCTATGCTTAGGGAAATTTGTTCCCCACCCCAACTTTGTGGCAGTCGCAAGGCAGGTTTATTTTAATTTCAAAAGGACTGAAGTGACCAGATTCTAATGCAATGGTAAGCTGTAACCGGGAGCTTTATGCTAGATGGGAGCAAGCAAATCGCCTTCCCATAATAGTTTAGAGGCGAGCAACTTTTGATGAGCGGAGGCTGAAGTTCCAGCTCATCTTTTTGTAGGAAACAGCAGGAAACCCTGTGATGATGTAACGAGGTCAATGACACGGCAGGACTGTGTTTGCTCCAGTTCTGGTGTGTTTAACTGGGACGGGTGCGGGAAAGGCAAATTACTTAGTGGGTGGGTGGATGGATGGATAGATGAATGGATAGATAGATAGATGATACATACTGTAGATAGATAGATAAGATAGATAGACAGATAGATAAATGATAGATACTCTCTCTCTCTCTCTCTCTCTCTCTCTCTCTCTCTCTCTCTCTCTCTGTGTGTGTGTGTGTGTGTGTGTGTGTGTGTGTGTGTGTATTCGGGTCTCTTCTCGTGTAAGATTGAGATTGTCTTGGCAATGTTTCAGCTGCCTCCTTCCTAGGGCTGAGAGAGAGTGACTGGCCCAAGGTCATACACTGGCTGTTGGCCAGAGGCAATACTAGAACTCACAATGCCTGGTTTCTAGCCTGATACCTTAATCACTACACTAAACTGGCTACATGCTTTCAAAACCCCAATCTGCAGGCAAACCAAGGCTAAGTGTGTTGAGTGAGTCTTAATAAGATACTACTGGTACAATCATGGAGATACCCTTCTTTCCTTCCTTCCTTCCTTCCTTCCTTCCTTCCTTCCTTCCTTCCTTCCTTCCTTCCTTCCTTCCTCCCTCCCTCCCTCCCTCCCTCCCTCCCTCCCTTCCTTATTTTTCCTTCCTTCTTCCTTCTCTCCCTTGTTTAATTTTTCCTTCCTTCCTTCCTTCCTTCCTTCCTTCCTTCCTTCCTTCCTTCCTTCCTTCCTTCCTTCCTCCCTCCCTCCCTCCCTCCCTCCCTCCCTTCCCAAGTGGAACTGCGTCTCCTGCCCAAAATCTTCCCCCTCTTCAATTTACAAAAACTGAACATTACGGGTGCGAATTCTGCTGGGTGTGTGTTTTAAAATTAATAATAATAATAATAATATAGGTCTCTCAAATAGGAATTGGTGGGATTTGTATGCATCTTTGCATCGCTTCACAGATGTTCATAAAAGTCTTGGCTCAACTTCAAGGTAACAAATTAAACATAAATTGACCCCCGATGAGGGACTGAGAGTTAAGTTTAATACATCCTTGCAATTTTCAGTTGCCTTCAATACCTCTGTCTGTGACATACATAATTCCTTCATAACAAGTGCTTTTCCAGAAGATGTATACTGCTGACAGTTAATATAGAATTATTGCCCCTGAATGCATTTCTGTAATTACTTCCCAGATCTGTCTTTGTGTTTAGAAGGCATTTCACTTTAGTAATATAAGTGTTTAGGGAGAAGAGAAGTAATAATTGCAAGCAGGATCTCCTCCTCTCTTTTTTTTTTTTTTGGCCTCCTCCTTCTTTCTTCCCGAATATATATATTTAATAAAAGCTAATGCTTTTAAAGTTGCTTACAGTGGATGCGAAATTTACTTGATGCCTATATATCCCAATGATTTTTGTGTGGTAATATCTTTGCGAAAAGGGAAAAGGTAGCAATAAAGATAACAACAGAACACTGCTTTCTAATTCTGAAGCAATAAAGGAAAGGAAAAGAAACAGCTGATTAAAAATGACATGTTACCGGTGGTGAAAATAAAGAAATTTAATATGAAGATTCCTGTAGGAGTTTTTGGCAGTAATGGAAAATAAAGTGACTCACGGTTTGAGTGACATGTAAAAATTAGCAAGCTTTAATGAGGCTTTCTACTTGTTAAACTAAGTATTCTTGGAACCAGAAAACAGCAGAATTGAAAGGAAGAATAGATGTCAGGAGAAAAGGAGTGCAGATACAATCTAATTGAAAGAAAATATAGAGAATAGAAAGGAATAACAGAGTTGGAAGGGACCTTGGAGGTCTTCTAGTCCAACCCTCTGCTCAGGCAGGACGCCGTATGCCACTTCAGACAAATGACTGTCCAATCTCTTCTTAAAAACCAGTGTTGGAGCACTCAAAACATCTGGAGGCAAGTTGTTCCACTGATGAATTGTTCTAACTGTTAGGAAATTTCTCTAAATAACTGTTTCTCTAATAACTGTTGGGAAATTAGTTTCTAGGTTGCTTCTCTCCTTGATTAGTTTCCATCCATCGCTTCTTGTCCTTTCAATATTTATAGTTGGTATTCATGTTTGAGCAGATCTATCTGATCAAGACAACATTCTCCATTCCTTCCTTTCTTCTTTTCTCCCATCTGCTGTCTGGCATCACACAAAATGACAGCTTGGAGAGGTTAGAATGGCCATGGCTCTGGGAGGTCACAAGAAGGTAACAATATACAATTTTCCACGGTTCGAGTGCAGCCTTATCCCACTGTTCTTCATTACAAGACTACAGCGAGATCAATTTTATTAACTTGTAAGTCTTAGGAAGCCAACGCCATTAACTAGACGGTGCACCATTTAAAAAAAATGTATGTGTGTATTACGGCTTGCTTCCCCCCCCCCCCATTACTGTTGTTGAGAAAGAGGAATAAAAATTGTGTTTGATGTCTGAAACATTAAGAGTCATTTTGTTCTGTAATGTTGTGTAGGACACATTCATTGTCACGTGTAGGGAATGAATATCCCTAACACAGGTATATATATATTCGTTGTGGTTTGGATAACTTCGTTTTTTAAAAAAAATATTTTTATTATTTACATACAACAGAGTGTAACCGTCCTTGCATTTCATCCACTTTAGAAACCAAAGTGAAAGACAAATAACACATAACACTACTTACAGATTCTAGTCTTATGCAATTGTTTTTGACCAACGTATTCATTCTAATACAAATATAATATCTCATTTGAGGTCTACTTAGCCTAATATTTCGTGTTTCGACTCCCGCCTCATGTTTCCAGCCATTGACAAAATCTATTCCATGTGTCATAATATTCTGACTCTCCTTTTATTTCTAACATTAGTCTATCCATCTCTGCGCATGTTAATATCTTCCTTATGATCTTCTTTTCTGAAGGGTTCTTTTTTCACTTTTCCATTGTTGTGTATACACCATTCTCGCTGCTGTTAGGATGTTTTAACCCCTCATAATTTGGAAGAAAAACAGGGATTTGGATATTACATTGAATATTAGGGTGCAATAAACTGAACAGCTGGCATTTGTCAATGGCATCCAAGATTAAAGGAACAGAATGCCATTCCCTTAAATAAGAGTATTATAAGGATTAAAGATGCTTGGGTAAATAATTGCTATTAATTATAGTAGCCAATTTAACTGTTTAGCCTGGATTTGCAATAGATGGCAACTTTTTTTAAGGTTTTTTTTTTTAATGCTCTCAATATTTGCAACCTCTCACTTTTTTTTGCCCAAATGATGGTTTTAATTCAGGGAAAAATAACTTGTATGTGGTCACTGCTACCACCATCCTGAAAAAGGGGTGTGAAGTGACCTCCCTCCCTCTTATATGCTGTCCATCTCGGCCTAGAAGTGATTCTGGAATAGACATTTGGATCAGTGTAACTCAGTGTTTAAAATAAAGTTAAAATCAAATAAGCCAGTGGAAAAAAAACACACTTTGTTGACTGAAGTTTTAGAAATAAATAATAAAAAGAGGAACCCTCCCGGGTCTCTTGTCTGTATTCCATTAGCACCTAAGAGAGATGTGGTTGGCAGTTCTTGCTTTAAATTAATTTTATATACTTGATCGTATTTTATGGATTTTAACCTTATAAAACTAGTCGAGTTGGCATCCAGATTTATGGACTGTTGGCTGTGTCAGACCTGCTGGCTTTAAGAAGATAGAATCTGCATTAATCTCTCTTGATTTGCATTGGGGAACCTAAGTAAGCTTTGGAAGTGCATTCAGTACATTTGACAAAATGAGATTGGTAATTAGTATACAGAGGAAGGGGAAAAAAACCTGAGTTTTATTATTACGATAAGATAACACAGAGCTGTTCTGACCCAGGCTTCCTTAGAAAGCGAAAGCAAAGTCTTAGTCCCAACAAAACCTCTTTTATTTACATGACTGTGAATTCCTTTCATTCACAGTCAGCAAGGATTTAGCAAACAGCCTTTCAGAGGAATGTTTATCCACACGCATCTTATCTCGTTTAGAGGGCTGCCAGATAACTAGTTTCCAAACACAGGGAAAAGCAAACGCAACTTTCCGGACCAAATGAACGAATTGTTTCCTGCAAAAGCCCACTCCCCATTCGTTCCTCTTTTGTTTCCTCTGGGAGGGGCCAGTCACCTCCAAGGTGTGGTTTTACTCTTAAGTCGACCCTGCTTTCTTAGTTGTTCTTGTCTTCTGGCAGCTCTGTGCATGCGCACGCTGGGAACAGGCTCCATCTGTTCTTCTGCCTCACTGCTGCCTAGCTCCCTCTCTGCCTCTGACGCAGAGTCCTTGTCTGAGCTTTCCTCAGCCCCCAGGACTGGCCCATGTTCCTCCCCAGCCTCCTCACTGACCGATTCTGCTGCCAGCTCTGCAGGCCTCTGGTGGGCCACAACAAGAGCCATTGAACCCCTGATCTTCTTTCTTTAATTTGATTGAAGTCACAGAGCAGACTGTGAAAGGACACACACAGTTTTGATAGTGCCTTCAAAAATCAGACTTTTATTTTAATTTAAAAGCTTGCTATCTGCACGAAGCTTGGTGGCAAGAGATGTGATTTCCTGCATCTGGAAACTGCACTGTTGATTTAAGCCCGGTGGCATCTTTTGATACATTAAAAGTCTCTACAAATGATTTTTAATATTTCCCTTTTCGGCGGAAGGGTATTAACATGCTGTGAGACCTGGCAGGGGGCTTTAAATTTTGTTTTGTTTTGTTTTGTTCTAGCTTGACCAGAAAGGGACAATTTGAGAAATTTTTGATTTCTAGTGCTGATATTAAACAACCTCGGTAAAAAGATGTAGCCCTGGGTTTTTGACATTTTCCAGAAATAAGCTGCATTTCTTGGCTGCTCTCCTGTTTTTGAGTGCTCAACAATGCTAATTGTCTTTCCAGTCTCGAGTATGGGAACAATTAGTTCATGTGTTCAATTTTTAATTTTATTAAAGAATGATAAACTGCCAGCTTGCTCATTGATAACTTGGAAATGGTTCCTTAACTTCCTCCTGGGTGCCCTGTGAGTTAAAGACTGTATGCAATTTTTGGCTAATAAAATTACAGGTTTCTTGTCCAGGCTGGAACATTTCTATGCAGAAGGTCTGCTCCTTTCCTTGATATCTGTTGTTTGGCAGAGAGTAAAAGGGAATGAATGAATGAAAGACAAGGCAAAAAGAGAGGAATAGCAGAGAATGAATGAGCATCTCACCATAACATAGGCCTAAGATAGATAGATAGATAGATAGATAGATAGATAGATAGATAGATAGATAGATAGATGATAGATAGATAGATAGATAGATAGATATTGTAGATAGAGATAGATAGATAGATGGATAGATGGATAGATAGATAGATAGATAGATTGATTGATTGATTGATAGATATGGTAGAAACGGTAGAAACGGTAGATATGATAGATACGGTAGATCAATAGATAGGTAGGTAGGTAGGTAGGTAGGTAGGTAGGTGGGTGGATGGATGGATAGATAGATAGATAGATAGATAGATAGATAGATAGATAGATAGATAAATAGATATTGTAGATAGATAGATAGATAGATAGATAGATAGATAGATAGATAGATAGATAGATGATAGATAGATAGACAGACAGACAGATAGATAGATATTGTAGATAGATAGATAGAAAGACAGAAAGAAAGAGGGAGGGAGGAGGTGTATAAGACAGGAAGATAGGTAGATAAAAAGATGACAGGATGCTGGATAGATCAATTGATAGATCAATCAATCAATCAATATATAAACAGGCAGGCAGGCAGGCAGGCAGAGACAGATAGACAGGTATACAGTCAGGCAGACAGACAGAGGCAGGCAGGCAGGCAGTTGGACAGATAGAAAAATAAATTGATAGATAGGTGGATAGAGTGAAATATCTTGCCAGGTTGAATTTGAGTCTGTCATTGGGACCAGAGGTTTACTCTTCCGAGCTTTCGGGCTGATGCTGGAGCCCATCTTCAGTGAACTTCGGGGCTCCAGCATGAATCATTCATGAAATATCTTCCTTTCTTCCATCTCTATGTTTGTTCTCCGAATGTTCAAGAAGTTGTACATAGATTGACCCCTAATTTTATCCCTGTCTGCAACAGCCCTTTGGGTTCAACAAGAGGGCCTGGCCCAAAGCCACCCTGTGAGCTTTCATGGTTGTTGGTGGATTTGAAACCAGTCAACATCTCAACTGGTACACTATCCAGTGACTAACAAGCCAACACGCGGTCTCCTCTCTGACTATTATCCCTCCTAACTAGCATTTACTTATCTGGTTGTGCCCTTCGCTATATGGAATTGCCCTAAAATAACCATTTTCATCGCCAGACCTTCAACTCCGGTGAAATCAACAGGACTTCGCTTTCAAGTCACTCGGTTTGCCTCTTTCCTTTGGAAATGTGGAGCGATCCAAACGTAAAGGTGACTTTCCTTTTTTTGTTGTTGGCAGGAGGTTTCGGAAGAGAGTTAGAGAATGATAAAAGAGAGATCCGGGCGTTGGAGGAGCGGAACAGTATTACCAGCCAGGAAGAACGAAACGAGGAAGATGAAGATATGGAGGACGAATCAATTTACACCTGCGATAACTGCCAGCAGGACTTCGACTCTTTGGCAGACCTGACCGAACACCGCGCTCACAACTGTCCAGGAGGTAATGTTAAACTCGCTTTACAACTCTGACAGGTGGTTAGCTGAGTAATTGGACATAGCAACAGCTTGAGGCCTCGAGTGAGATTAAAGAATTAATAATGTAATTTTACTGTTAATGTAATTCTGTGGCGGTGCCTTGGGTAGGCTTTGTTCACTTCTCTTCAATAAAATTAAAATTAAGGAAGCAACTTAGCTTTTCCAGTTGCAGATCTGACGGTAATAAGTTGAGATGATGATGATTATTATAGGGTTTTTTTTTTAAAGGCGGGCAACCAGTGATAGAGGGGGTTGCTTGAGCCTTTTTATACCCAATCCAGTTTTGATAGTTTTTTTGGGAGCAAAGTCTCCCAACGTTTCTCTCTTCTTTGCCATGATTTTGCAATTCTCATGCTGACCAGGAAATGCTAAAAACTGGACCAAGGACCCTTCTGTAGAGAATAGGCACTCAGCTCTTGATCTGGAGGATTTGTCAAGCTCTGAAGAAATTGAGAGAGTCAGGCAGTTCAAATGAGTATAAAGATTTATTGCCAGCTTGAGCTTTCTACAAGAATCTGGCCAACCGTGCTTATTTCGGGGTGTGTGTGTGTCAAAAGAAAATAAGACCCTGTCTTATTTTCGGGGAAACACAGCAGTCATATAAGGCTTTAAGAATTCTGGGGTAGAACTTGCACCCTAAAAACTTAAACCCACCTCCCTCCAGTCTAGTTTCCAACGGGGTTTGCCTTTGACGTTCCACTCCCGCGTGGGGTGAGAACGCAGAGCCGTTGAGTTTGCTTGGTGAGTCATTGTCCTCTTTCTTGTTTTTGAAGCACTTCGGGTTCTTGTGCGGGAGCAAATCAATAAGTTATATATTCAGGTTGATAATGTTGCAACTGCAGCTAATACAATATAACTAATGACTTCCGTAGGGATGGCGAAGTCTAGTTGACCCTGCAGTTTGGGATCAGGGCAGGATTGTAGGCGATGACTTCAAAGCCAAGGATGGACCATCTCTTTCAGTTGCAGTCCCTTAGAAATTCATTAGAGTGTATGGAAGTTGCCATGTGGTGTGGGAAGTTATTCTTCTGCCTGGGCATGAAGTTAACCGCCATTTTCACCTGCTCTTTATGGCTCAAATCAAAAACCTTGAGGTCTTCATTCCCCTTTAGTTGATTCTGTTTCATTTCTGATGCCCAGAACCAATTGGCTGGATTGCTTACTTTTAATTTTATGAGCTTTAAACCTATAAACCCTTAAAAGGGGAGGCGAAGGGTAGGAAGGGTAGGAAGAAGACCTTTGTCGTTGACATCTTCATCCTCAGAAAAGGACTTGAGATCTTGTGCTGTGTAATTGGAGCATCTGCAAGTTTTGTGGGAATTGATTCTGGAGGGACGTCTCCACTACCACATTCTAAATGATAGGTTGAAAGGGAGCAAAATTGATCAGAAACTTAAGGTATGATCATATTGAACATATTGAGCGAAAGCATTCTGATCTAAAACTTCTCTTTGATGCAGTTCTTCCCTACATAATGATAAAAATTGGGGAAGCCCATTCCATTCCCAATTTTCTACTTGGCAAATGGAACAGCTAAAATATTTCTTGAACAAATTATCCCCTCTCTTCTCCTCTCTCCTCTCTCTCTTCTCCTCTCCTCTCTCCTCTCTCTCCTCTCCTCTCTTGCCTCCCTTCTCCTCTCTCTCTTCTCCTCTCCTCTCCCCTCCCTTCTGCTTTCCCTCCTCCCTCTCTCTCCACCTTTCCCTCCTCCCCTTTCCTTCCTTCTCCCTCTCTTCCCTTCTCTTCTCCCTGTACTCTCCTCTCCCCTCCCCTCTCCTCTTCCAATGCTAATTCTGTATATGTTGCTTAATGCTAGATAGTGTTTCATGCCTTTGGCACATGCCAGTTAAAAATAGGAGCTGTTTTATATGTTTTCCTCCAGAGATGGGTGGGTGGGTGGGTAGGGGGACAGGTATGGAGTCCTTTTAATTCCTAAAGTGCAGAAGGACTCGTGTGCTCTTGACTGGATAGTATTTCTTGAGTCACTTCTTCCTTCCATATCTTTTATTTCTCACCCAGAGGGAGAAGGTGGCAACTCATAAATTTCTTGCCTCTCTGGTTTCTGAGTCTTGACAGTGGAGGATCTGTGGCACATTAGCACATCAATGAACTGGATGCAATGAGGTTACAAGAGGGGTCCCCGAGCATTTCATGAGATCGTCTTCTGTTGCCGTGCAACTTACAGGTTGCCTATTTCAAACCAAGTTAGCAGTAGGAAAGCTTAAAGAGGATGGCCATTTCCAAAGACCTGCATGCTGAATTCAAGGTATTTTTTTTTGGCTGTTGCTATTGTTTGCTGTAACCTGTTGCATTGCACAGGTATGTTTTTAAATTACAGTAAGTGTGTTGTTAGGGGGACGTGGTGGCTCAGTGCCTAAGACGCTGAGGTTGCCGACCAGAAAGGTCGACAGTTCGGCGGTTCGAATCCCTAGCGCCACATAATGGAGTGAGCTCCCGTTACTTCTCCCAGCTTCTGCCAACCTAGCAGTTCGAAAGCATGTAAAATGCAAGTAGAAAAATAGGAACCACCTTTGGTGGGAAGGGAACAGCGCTCCGTGCACCTTCGGCGTTTAGTCATGCTGGCCACAGGACCATGGAGACGTCTTCAGACAGTGGTGGCTCTTCAGCTTTGAAACAGAGATGAGCAGTGCCCCCTAGAGTCTGGAACGACTAGCACATATGAATCTTTACCTTATTGTTTGCTGTAACCTATTGCATTGCATAGGTATGTTTTTAAATTATAGTAAGCATGTTGGTGCAGTGTTAAATCTTCCTCCGTGTTCTTTCCTGCACGATTCTTGCTCGATGATTTTCGGGCTCTCATTGGGACCCCAAAATCATTAGAACTTGATTTTAGAGGTGCTATGAAAGCATGGAAAGCCCCCAGACTGGATGATCACAAACCATTGCAAAGAACCTCTGAACATTTGAGCCCTAGATTTGTGTCTGTGATTGCTGATCAGGGCAAAGTTAGATAATAATAATAATAATATTTAATGCTTCTAGACCGCCCCCTCTCCCGCAAGGGACTCGGGGCGGTGTACAGTTCATACAAAATATAACAGGATACAATAAAATTAAATTAAATATGTACAGTTGACAATTGACATGGAGGAGGTTAAAATGTAGTTAAAAGAACTGTACAAAGCAGATATAAAATAAATTCAAACCCCTAAAAACAAATACAGTAAATTAAAAAGCCCCTAAAATAACCAGATATAATACATTTGCCAGGAGGGACAGTTGAATTATGCCAGGCCTGCTAATTGGAACAGGTGGGTCTTCAGTTTTTGCCGGAAGGAGCGGAGGTCAGAAGTGGTTCTAATGTCGGGGGGGGGGAGGTCATTCCAGAGGGTTGGGCCCATCACAGAGAAGGCCCTACTCCTCGGTGTCGCCCGCTGGCATTGCCTAGTGAAGATATTCTCCCCTCCACCCCTGTTCATCCCAGCCAACCACCCCGTGGGAAAGATTAGGGGCTGAAAAATTGACCCGGTGAGATCCAAGATGGAGAGGAAATTTGAAACCTGGTTTTGCATCCCCATTTCCACCCCACTGCAGGGGAAGGATACTGCAAAATCCCCATTCCCACATCGCAACACATTCATGGTTGGCCTTAGCTTCCATTAAATGTCTAAGTTGTGAAGCCTCTTCCAGTTGGCATTCTCAAGGGTGGTGTGCTCTCTGAGCTTGCTTGTTTTCTCGCAGGCATTTCATTACCCAACTAAGTAACATCATCAATGCTAGAAGGGAATTGGGGTTTGCACAGAGGAGGAGGAGGAGGACTGTGGAGTCCTTGATACTCTCTGAGCTTGGTTGTTTTCTCACAGACGTTTCATTACCCAACTAGGTAACATCATCAATGCTAGAAGGGAATTGGGTTTGCAGAGAGGAGGAAGAGGATGATGATGGTGATGACAACTGTGGAGTCCTTGGTGGTCTCTGAGCTTCGTTGTTTTCTTGCAGATGTTTCATGACCCAAACTAGGTAACATCATCAGTGTAGAAGAGAGGGGATTTGCAGAGAGGAGGAGGGGGGAGGAGGAGGACGACAACAACAACTGTGGAGTCCTTGGTGTTCTCTGAACGTGGTTGATTTCTTGCAGATGTTTCATTACCAAACAAGGTAACATCATCAGTGCTAGAAAGCATTGGGCTTTGCTCAGAAAGCACCACATTGTGGGCTACAAATGTTCTCTTCTGTCATTGTCCCCCAATGTGCCAGGATTGCCGTCCCCCAAATCCCCAAACCTGAAGGTCAGGGAGAGATATTTCTGAGCTACCAGACTCTGGCCCTCATCCTACTGGGTGTCCTGGGCCCCCAAAATGGGCTCTGTGTCATGCGAAGCAACACTTCCTTTGTTTGTCTCCTTCCCGCTGGGATCTTGCGTTGCGCCAAACGCACTGAAGCAGATCTCTGTTCCTGCGTGTCTCTCTGGATCATGTTCCCCGGTGGATTGCGCCCTTAGTTTAGACAGCTGCAGCTGTAATGACCTCTTGGCTCTCCTTTATTTTTCTTTGTCTGGGAAAGGGTGTGTGAGAGAGAGGTTTTCTCTGACGGAATCAAGTGCATTTCCTATTCAGTTGCCGGATGTGCTGGCTGAGGTTGTGTGCTTCGATTTTTTTTCCCAATTAAACATGAAACTCCACCCCATCACTGGGGCAGTGAAGTCGCTTTTGCCTTGCCCATCCCACATGGCCAAGGCCAGTCCATTTCATACCCTGGTAACCCAGGAAAAAGCCACAGGATGTTTTATTGAGTGTGCACAGATCTTCAGTTCATGGATGTTGAGCCAATGCGAAAGGGATGTGAAGGGCCACTTGTTTCTCCAAGCGTTCTTCTCCCAATTGTTTTGGTCAGGGCTTCTCAAGCAGATTACAGATAAACAGAGTTGGAAGGGACCTTGCAGGTCATCTAGTCCAACCCCCCCTGCCCAAGCAGCAGACCCTACACCAGGGATGACGAACCTTTTCAGCACTGAGTGCCCAAAAGGGATGTGCATGCTCGTCTGGGCCATGAAGAGGAAGAGGAGCTGCCCAGGGGGCATGAGTGCATCAGAAAAAGAACTTCCGGTTACCGGCATGTGTGCTCATGTGCCGATCAGCTGGTTCACGCCAGAAAATGGAAGATCAGCACTTCCGGTTTCTGGCACTGCCAAATGCACAAAGGCTGGCTGATCGTTGAGGGCCAGGCAACATGGCTGCATGTGCCACTTCATACATGCCAAAGGTTCACCATCATGCCCCTACATCATTTCTGACAGATGGCAGTCCATTCTCTTCTTGAAAGCCTCCAGTGATGAAGCTCCCATATCTTCTGAAGACAACTTCTGTTCCATGATTGTTGATTGTTCTCACTGTCAGGAAGTTCCTCCTTATTTCTAGGTTGAATCTTTTCTTGGTCAGTTTCCCTCCATTATTCCTTGTCTGGCCTTCAGGTGCTTTGGAAAATAGCTTGACCCCCTTCCTCTCTGTGGTAGCCCCTCAAATATCGGAAGACTGATATCCTGTCTCCCCTGGTCCTTCTCTTCACTAGACTAGCCAAGCCCAGTTCCTGCAACCGTTCTTCATATGCTTTAGCCTCCAATCCCCTAATCATCTTTGTTGCTCTTCTCTGCACTCATTCTAGAGTCTCAACATTTTTTTTATAGTGTGGTGACCAAAACTGGATGCAGTACTCTAGGTGTGGTCTTACTAGGGCTTTATAGAGTGGTATTAGTAGCAGGCAGCCAGCTGAAATCCCCATTGTAGAAAGATTTATTTTCTCCTATGGAAGCCGGGAATCTGGATGTTGCATGGATCCCTCCCATAGCTTTGCATTTTTGCCGGGTCTTTTTGTCTGGTCTTCAGGTGCTTTCGAAAATAGCTTGACCCCCTCCTCTCTGTGGCAGCCCCTCAAATATTGGAAGACTGCTCTGATATCTCCCTTCGTCCTTCTCTTCACTAGACCAGCTGTGCCCAGTTCATTGTATGTTTTAGCTTCCAGTCCCCTAATCATCCTGGTTGCTCTTCTCTGCACTTTTTCTAGAGTCTCAACTTTAAGCTAGGTGGACTTCAACTCCCAGAATCCCCCAGACCGCTTGAGAAGGTTGAGAAACATTGATTTAGGCTCTTTTAACCTGCAGCAAGCTACAACTGATCACCTCGCTTGAACCACGGCGAGAACTTGCTGAGCGAAGCCCTTTCTGTAGTTTGATCTCTCGATGTAAACCGTAAGAGAAACAATAATGAGATTAAATCGCAGAGAGTTAACGGAATTCCAGGAAAGGCTCCATCAAGCCTGATGATTAAGCACTTTAGGCTTGGCGCTCTTTGCAGTCCTGAAAATGAAAAAAAAAAAGGTTTTGTTGATTCCATTTCGATCCCTTTACTGTAAAGGCGAAAGGGTTGCCATTCAACAGAGTCCTGAAAAAAGTCTATGAGGGTGTGGTTTTGGGACACGGTGGCTCAGTGGCTAAGACACTGAGCTTGTCAATCAGAAAGGTCAGCAGTTTGACTGTTCGAATCCCTAGCACCGCATAATGGAATGAGCTCACGTTACTTCTCCCAGCTTCTGCCAACCTAGCAGTTCGAAGGCACGTAAATAATGCAAGTAGAAAAATAGGGACCATTTTTGGGGGAAGGTAACAGCATTCCGTGCACCTTCAGCCTTTAGTCATGCCGGCCACATGACCACGGAGACGTCTTCGGACAGCACTGGCTCTTCGTCTTTCAAATGGAGATGAACACCGCCCCCTAGAGTCCAGAATGACTAGCACATATTGTGCGAGGGGAACCTTTACCATTACCTCTACCTAAGGTTCAATACTCAATTGGTGCCAGATAAGGAATTCAGGAGGAGTTGGACTTAGACTGTTTGTGGGAATGTAAGGAGTCTAGGCTGATGACTCGTTTAACTCCCTCTGCCTGCTCTTCCCCTGCAGATAGTCGACACGCAATCCTAACTATTTTCAAAGCATCTGTAAATAGCACATGAGTCCTGGGGACTAGGCATAAGTCACAGTCAAGGGTCAGAAGGTTCATATGTCCATATGAACAATCTGAGCATGAAAGGACAGAGGAAGTACATGCACCGTTCCTAGCCTTGAACCATTGAAATCAACAACTTTTTAAACTAGAGTTGTGGAATCTTCACAAGTTGGTGTGCATTACTCTTAGGCGGACTGGAAGACTCCTTAGGAACAACGGGCGCTTTGGAATTTCTTTCCTGCCCATTCAGGCACTTTTGCCCCCTTGACTGTCTCTGCACTGATGTTCTTATGAACCCAAAATTTACTATAGAATTCAAGTTGGATTTTAGGAGGCAAGGTCTCCGCTTGTGGGAACTGGTGCTCCTCTAGTCTGGAACCTTCTCTAGTCTTGCAAAAGATTCAGTAGCTTCTATGAGGATGACCAGATAGCCACTAGAGTAGACCCATGATGGCGAACCTATGGCATGTGTGCCACAGGTGGCACACGGAGCCATATCTGCCGGCATGCGAACCGTCAGTCCAGCGTGCATGCGTGTGTCGGCCAGCTGATTTCCTTCCAGGGGACTGGGGGAGACCATTTTCACCCTCCCCAGGCTTCAG
This sequence comes from Natrix helvetica, assembly GCF_964273705.1. Lineage (NCBI taxonomy): Eukaryota > Metazoa > Chordata > Lepidosauria > Squamata > Natricidae > Natrix > Natrix helvetica. The sequence goes on along the minus strand of NC_138561.1, from coordinate 17,747,074 downwards.
GAAAGCCTCCAGAGCCTGGGGAAGGCAAAAACGGCCTCCCCCGCTCCCCGGAGGCCCTCTGGGAGCCAGAAATGGATCATTTCCAAACTTCCAGTGGGCCCGTTGGGCTTGTTCTTCACCCTCCCCAGGCTCCGGAGGCTTTCCTGGAGCTTGGGGAGGGCGAAAACAGCCTTCCCTGGCTCCCCCGAGGAAATACCAAGCTCAACTTGGAGGCAAGTAGTGGGGTGCACGTAGGGGGGGAGAGTGGGGGAGGTTGTGCGCGCATGCGCATATGGGAGGCCCTTTGCATTATGGGTGCCGGCATGCCCCCTTGCATTCTTGACACCCAACAACAAAAAAGGTTTGCTATCAACTGGACTAGAGGGTGGCCAAGAGATACAAAAATCTCTTTTTGGTGCCCTCTAGTGGTTATCTGAGTTTTTTCCTCAGTCAGATCTGTTGACCTTAGGTTTCAGGGCCTTGATTTGTCTTCTTCCAGTCTATCCACAAGAAGGGGCTTGATTAAGTGTTAAAATAAGCAGTTAGGAAACCAGAATGTTGATGTTCCCCTGATCTCCTATTTGGGCATGACATTAGGATGAGAATATCAACTGATGCACAGCTTTGAAGTTGCTGCCTATAGCTGCAGTGCGGTTCACCCATTGGGCCTTCAATGGGTGGGGAGGGACAGGCTAGTCAATTTCTACTCTACATATGTCAGTTTCCCCCGTGACTACTGATGGCTCCACTCCCTCCTGCTTCTGCATTTAAATGGCGCCGTTTTCTTTAAAACTCCAAATATTCATTTAATCAGCCTTTCCCAAAGGAAGCAACATGCCATTTTTTTTTCTTTTTACCCCAGAAATAGCTTGCGAAATTAAAAGAAATGTGAGTTCCCATCTGCACTTAGTCCGGAAGTGCCCATTAAATTAATTCCCTTCCAAAGAAAGGCTGAACGAGTTTCTCTGATATCTGATACCATCAGGGGTGGGCTTTAAAAATTTCAGCAATGGGTCCTCTGCCCGGTTGCTGGGTGGGTGTGGCCATGACCTAGTTGGCCTCCTGCACCACGGCGGGGTGTGTGCATGCATTTTCGCCTTCCCCAGGCTATGGAGGCTTTCCTTGAACCTCTGAGAGGGTGAAAACTGCCTCCCCTGGGCTGTCCAGGCCCTCCGGAGGCTGGAAATAGGCCCATTTCCAGCCTTCCGGAACTTCCGGGAGGCCTGTTGTTCCCCCTCCCTCAGCCTCCGCGCTGGCCCTGCATTTACCTCGCATCCCAAATGGGCCACGTGGAGACTCCAGGGAGGGGTGAGGTAGGGTGGGCGGGGCCAGCCAGGGGTGGGATTTGGAGATTCTCTCAATTGGCCATAATGTTAGCTACAGGTTCTCCCAAAACCGGGTGAACCAGTAGCAGCCCACCCCTGGATACCATCAGCAACAGTTTCCTACAGGTCTTGGGGCAATGATGACCACAACCTCTTTTGCCTGTGCTGAGTCTTCCTGATAAATTCTTAGTAGTGTGAAGGGAGCCTCTCCAGGTGCCATTGTTAGCTGCAAGCCAGGATCTAAATCAGGGTTGAGACCAATATCAACCTCCAGGAGTCTACGGGATTATCCATGAGGTTAATAAATGTCTGGGAGTCAATAGGCAGTTGATAAATGATAGGTGATTGATTGGGGTCAATTAATCTTTTGTATCATTGGGAAACTGTCAACTAGGCTGGAAGGGGAGGTCAAGCTTATGCCTCTTGCGCAAAGACTCTAAGCTAAGTGGATGCTTGGCGTCACCTCCCTTCCATCCTAGCTGGCAGTTGCCCAACATTGGATCTCTGTAGAGCAACATGCCAGTACCAAATCCTGAAGTTGAGGGGACTACTTGTTGGATGGTATCACCCAAGGTTGGATGGGCAGCACCCTTGAATCGTCTCTATCCGTTGTGTAAATTTCTCCTGGCCTTGCTTATTAATCTTCCTCGTACCATTAGTCAAAGTAGTATTTATTACACCACAGTGGCGTAGTGGTTAGAAGGCAGTATTGCAGGCTAACTCAGTGCTCACTGCCACGGGTTCGATTCTGACCGGCTCGAGGTTGACCCAGCCTCCCATCCTTTCAAGGTTGGTAAAATGAGGACCCAGATTGTTGAGGGGGGGAGACATAGACTCTGTAAACCACTTAGAGAGGGCTGTAGAGCAGAGGTGGTATCCAGCCAGTTCTGACAGATTCTGGAGAACTGGTAGCAGAAATTTTGAGTAGTTCGGAGAACTGGCAAATAGGCTGGCCACGCCCCTGCTGCCCCCCCCCCCAGCCTCCCAGCTGATCTTCTTTTGTTGCCCTGAACAGAAGAACAGAGCTGGAAAGCAGGTTAGTGGGGTGGGAAGGGAATGGGGATTTTGCAGTATTCTTCCCCTGCTACGCCCACAAAGCCACGCCCACAAAACCAGTAGTAATTTTTTTTTAATCCCACCACTGCTGTAGAGTGTTATGAAATAGTATATAAGTCTAAGTACTATTAAACTATTTTCATGTCATAAACATTCTGGGGCTGGTGAACAATCTGAACTTTTTCGAAGAGGTTGGTGACCCAGAGACCCAGATCTAAATAGACAAAATAGAAGAGATGAAGAAACCATTCCATTTTCAGAGGCAGATCACCTCTGCGTGTCATCTGTCTCTGGGCTTCTGATCCCCTTTCCCTGCTTGCGGATTTTTCAGATGCATCTCGCGGTTGGCCTAATCCGATTGGTGCTTTTCCATAACCCACCACTTGGCTCATATTCCTCTCCCAACCTGGCGATTCTCAAAAGGAAGCAGATGAGAATACATTCTGATGGACTCTTCCCCTTGGCACCGATAAACCCTCCTTTGTTTTCTGTTTTTTTTTTTTTTAAAAAAACAAATCTCCTTCCCAAAAGAACCTTTCAGACTTTCTGGCTAGGGAATGCAGAAAGCTTGGAGAGGTTTTTCTTTCTTTTTGGTGTTGTTTTGTTTCTGCTGGTTAATTTTTTTTTTTCCAGTTTTGGTAGTACACATTTCGAACGCTCTTCCTGGAGCCTCATTAAACTTGGCTTGTTTGCAAACACAGCTGGCATGTCTCTCTCACGGTGCTTCAGGCGCAGGGAAACTCAAGCGCCTCCTCCCTCGGCTGCCAGCTGACTAAGAGGAAAGGAGCCAACACAGCTTGGTTGTCTTCACGTAGCCAGAGCTGGGGCAGCCACCAATCTTGTGGCTTTGGATGTCCCCAAAGTCTGAGTAACCCAGGGCATGTCCAGATGGCAGGAATTTTTCCAGACTGGAATGCTGTCTCTGGGTCAGATTGCGATGCCCAGTTGTGGGGGGGGGAGGGAGGAGGAAGCCAATGCTGGACAGCTGCCTGGACTCAGGAGAGGGAGAGAGAGAGAGAGAGAGAGAGAGAGAGAGAGAGAGAGAGGGAGGGAGGGAGGGAGGGAGGGAGGGGGGGAGGGGGGGGAGAAAGGAAAGAAGGAAAGAAGGAAGAAAGAAAGAAGATGGGAGGGAGGAAAGAAAGAAAAAGAAGGAGGGAAGGAAGGAAATAGTGAAGAAGAGAGGTAGGTAAGAAGGAAATAAAACAAAAGGAAGGAAAGAGGGAAGGAAGGAGATGGTAGGGAGGAAAGGAGGAAAGAAGGAAGGAAGGAAGGATAGTGAAAAGAGGTAGGAAGATAGGAAGGAAGGTAATAGTGAAGAAGAGCGGGAGGTAGGAAGGAAATGAAACAAAAGGAAAGAAAAAAGGAAGGAAGGAAATAGTGAAGAAGAAAGGTAGGTAGGTAGGAAGGAAATAAAACAGAAAGAAGGAAAGAAGTAAGGAAGGAGATGGGAGGGGGGGAAGGAGGAAAGAAAGAAAGAAGGAAGGAAGGAAGGAAGGAAATAGTAAAAAGAGGTAGGAAGGAAGGTAATAGTGAAGAAGAGAGGTAGGTGGGAAGGAAATAAAACAAAAGGAAAGAAAGAAAGAAAGAAAGAAAGAAAGAAAGAAAGAAAGAAAGAAAGAAAGAAAGAAGCGAGCGAGGGCAGATTGGTGAAACTGCTGCTGAAATGCATTGTTTTAAATTGGGAGTTTGGGGCTCGCACAAAATTGAATGTCCCCTCTGTAAACATTAAAATAAAAAAGATGCCTTTTTAATTTTGAGGTCCTAGTTTTCTACATACAGTGATTTCCCTTGCTCCATTTGAGGGTATTCAAGCCTCCCTCCCCTCTCCTTCCTTCCTTCCTTCCTTCCTTCCTTCCTTCCTTCCTTCCTTCCTTCCTTCCTTCCTTCCTTCCCTCCCTGTTCTCCTATCTTTCCTCTGCTTCCTTCTGTTTGATCTTCCTTTCTTCCATCCCTTTCTTCCCTATCCTTCTACCTCTGATCTTCCTTCCCTCCTTCCCTCCCTTTCCTTCCTTCCTCACTTTCCTTCCTTCGTTCCCTCCCTCCATTCGCTTCCTCCCTTCCCTCTGATCTTCCCTCCCTCCCTCCCTCCCTCACTTTACTTCATTCCTCACTTTCCTTCCCACCCTCCCTCCTTCCCTCCCTCTTTTCCTTCCTTCCTCTCTTCCTTCCTTCTCCATTTGAAGCAATACAGACACTTAGAAGCCAAGGCAAAAGAGACTGTTCTCCTTGTTATTCCTTTATTTGCTAGATATGTAACTTACCTTCTTTTTCTCCAGAAGGCTTCCGGGAGGATTCATTTTATTCTGAGGTAACAACCCTACAACTTTAGGTTAGGTTAGAGAAGGAGTAAACATCCCATCCGCTAAACTCCATCTTGGAGGCCAATGGAGTGCATTCTCTACCTCCCTAACGTTGGATTATTCCTTTAAAAAAACTTCCCTTCCATGAATCTATTTCTCATTATGGTTACAAAATCCATAATTCCCCTTTCCCTTACTTCTCCCTCTCCTTTTTTGTGTGCGTTTCCAAACTCTCTGCCTGCGATGACTAAAACAGCTGTCTGAATTTCTTTTCCAGTTCTGTGTTAAGAGTTTTCTTTCTCCATCGAAGTTTTATGAATTCCAGACCAACAACTTCGGGCCAATTTTTCCTGCGCCTGTTCTGGGCATTCTCATATGAACGCATGTTTGTCTTTCTTGAATGTTATTCGGTAGATTCTTTTTAATTAGTGGATAAACCCACAAGCAAAGTCTTTAACACATTCTCTCTCTCTCTCTCTCTCTCTCTCTCTCTCTCTCTCTCTCTCTCTCTCTCTCTCTCTCTCTCTCTCTCTCTCTCTCTCTCTCTCTCTCACACACACACACACACACACACACACATCTTTTTTGTTCTCAGGTTTTCCCCAAACCTAATAAAACAAATATGGTCAAGGCTTCTAAATAGCTGCTCTGACCTTCTCCTTCTTTATTTAATGTGCCTGTGGGGAATTTGCATTTAATGGGAAGAGCAGAATGAGGGTGTGCATAAATTTGTTTTTGTCTTAACTTTCCAACCCATCCCATTTTCCTGAGCTAAGTCCTTGCCCTAAAATTGCTGTATTCCCTGAAGGAGAATATATATATATGTGCTCTCAAAAGCCCAATTGGACTTATTATCCGGGGAGGTCTTATTTTCAGGGAAACAGGGTATATTGAAAATCCCTTTTATTTTTTTGTAAGGCTATAATAACAGGTTGTATGGACCAAGGATTTATTATAAGTAGGAAAGGAGTAAGGTGGCTCACCTTCACAGAAGCACAACTAAGGTTTAGGAGATCTGATCTTGTCTGAGTTTGCCTTGACACGTTCTTATTTCCCAGGCATTAAAGATCTAAGGAAGTTTCAAGTCAAATTCTGAAGGGCAGAACTGATCCTGGCATTCTCAGGTTAAATCTACTGCAACCAGGTGAGATTGGAAGAGGCTGATCTCAGAATTATGAGATCTGGTGTTGGCCAGTGAAAAGTCATAGAAATAGACAGGCCCAACAGTCAATGATCCAGAATGGAAACCTTTCCAGACATAGAAGTCAGTTGTTGTTATTGTTGTTGTTGATGTTGTTGTTGATGATGATGATGTGATGATGATTTATCCAGTCATATCCAACTTTTGCTGATTCTATGGGCCAGGTCTCTTCTCATCTTCCAATCTTGCACTGCTCTTTTGAATCGTTCTGTGCTATTGGCTGGTGTCGTCTTTGATGGTGTCCAGTCATTGTGTTCATTGGTGGCTGGTTTCCTTTGTCCACTATCTCATCCAAACACAATTGCTTTCTCCAGTGAATTCCCCTGACTGACAGGACCAAAATAAGTGGCCAAGATAAGTGAGATCGTGAAGGCTGAGGAACCTCTACATTTTGGAAAGTAAGGAAGCCCGCAGGTGTGATTTTAGGTTCTAACAGAAGAGAATATTTGTAGCTCAGGGTTGACGTGTGAGGTCTTTAGCACTTTCTGAGCGTGGTTGCTTTCTTGAAGATGTTTCGTTACCAAATTAGATAACATCATCAATGGTCATCATCAACCAGGCTCAGAGAGCGCCAAGGACTCCACATGCTAGGTTCTACCAGGTCCATCTTTGATATTGTAGACCCTGTTCTCTATGTTTGGTTTTAGAAAAATAATCATCCTCAGAATTTCCTGCTAAAAGTGGATTTTTGCATGAAGCCGGATCAGTCTGGCTTCCAGAGTGGAAGTTAGTGCCCCATGGGACGTGACCTTTGAAATACTGGACTTCTAATGTAGGTCTGTCTGCCACATTTCTGCCATCTCAGCTTCTTGGCCTTTTGGCTATGATTAGTCTGTGCAAAGAGCTTCTTTCTCTTCTCAACACCAGATGTGTTAGCAGGACTCTCTTCTCTGGTAGGCAGAAGTGCTTTGAACTCAAGGCAAAGGCACTGCCATCTCTGGGCTGTTGGTTCAGGAAGAATCACAACAGCTGCTAAACTCACCTTTCTTTGTGTTTCCACTGATGTTTGCAGAGCTTTAAGAATATGATCCGGTACAATTCATACCTGCCTCTGTTTTCTTATTTGATTCATATGATTTCTTAATATACATTTACACCCCCCCCTCTCTCTCTCTCACTCAATCTACCTACCTACCTACCTACCTACCTACCTACCTACCTACCTACCTACCTATCTACCTACCTACCTACACATACATACATACATACATACATACATACATACATACATACATACATACATACACATCCAACCATCTATCCACATCCCTCCATCCATCCATCCATCTATCCACACCCATTCAGCCAGAGGTGGTATTTGCCGGTTCTCCGAACTACTCAAAATTTCCACTACCGGTTCTTCAGAACCTGTCAGAACCTGCTGAATTTCACCCCTGGGTGTGGCCATCTTGACGCCACTCCCCCAAACTGCTGGCATGTTTCCTCTTTGCACTGGGTAGACTGGGCTGAAGCAACCCAGGGCAGCCCCTTACATTTTCCAGGCTGGCCCTGTGGGCTGGATCCAACCATATCATGGGCCAAATCCGACCACATTACAGGCTGGATCCAGCTCGTGGGCCTTGAGTTTGACACCCTTGGTCTAAGCCCATGATAGCGAACCTATGGCACACAATATGTTAGGGCACACAATGGCCTGGCGCCATTTTTGTGGGATCATTTATGCCATTTCATGTTAACAGCAGCGTTCTCCTTCTTCCTTTAGACACCACACACTGTACCACATATTTGAATAGTCAGCTGGCTGGCATCCAGATGATGTCCATATGGTGTTTATCTTTGACTTTGATTTCCTTTGGTTGAATGAAGGGTGTTGTATAAGCTCGGGATGGAAGCGGAATGGTGGAGAGTGAGTGGCAGAGGACCAAGGATTACTCTCTTTTGATTCTCCCCGGGGAGAGCTGCGTTGTGCGTAAATTTCTTTCCTGCAAAACACAACAACAACAACAACAACAAAAAAAGCCTAACATTTAAAAGGTTTTACAAAGCCCTCCTTTCTCTTGAACAAGAGTGTTTGTTGCTTGGGATAGAAGGAGCCTGTGCCAATACATGTCAGCGTTGTTACAGTATTTTTGAACCATAGCCTGTGCATTTCCTTTTGGTTTGTGAACGTTTCGAAGTGGGTGGATTTTTCACAAGTTTGCCAATCACTTTCAGCCATCCCACTGCAACGGGACTTGCTGTACATTTTGGAGTATAAGACACACTGGAGTATAAGACGCACTAAGGTTTTGAAGAGGCAAATTAAATAAAAAGTTTTTGCACTCTGCAAACTCCCCCAAAACGCCCTGTTTTTCGTGAAATTGGATCTTTCCCCCCCCCAAAAAAAGGGCATGAATAGCCCTTAGGAAGCTAGTAGAGTGTTCCTGGGAAGGGGGGGGGGACGGGCCCATTTTTTGTCCAAAAAAAAGGGCATTAGGAAGCTCCTGGGAACTATGGGACAAAATTGAGCAAAAAACAGCCATTGTTTCCTCATTTCTGCCCTTCCCAAACCCCAGGAGCTCTCTGAAAGCCTCCTAAAAGCTATGCATGGCTGTTTTGGTGAAGGGGGTGGGGTTTCAGGAGGCAAAAAATGCTGCATTCAGTGTATAAGACGCACCCAGATTTTCAGCCTCTTTTTTGAGGGAAAAAAGTGTGTCTTATACTCCGAAAAATGTGGTATTTTTAGCATGGGGTGTAAGCTTAGCCATTGCCTCCTCTCAATAGAGATTAGTCTGTGGCTTAAATGTAGCCCAATAGAAATATCCTTAAAATGGAGGGTGCCTATCACAGCAGTCCATTTATATATATGTTGAGTGGCACTGCTGAGGTGTTATGGAAGACCAGCATGCTTCAATAGCAGCCTTCAGCTCTTCTGCATTGTTCGGTCTCATGTCTCTCATCTTTCTCTTGGCAATGCCCCATAGATTATGGGGTTCAGGTCAGATGAGTTTGCTGGCCAATCAAGCACAGTAATCCCAGAGTCATTGAACCAGATTTTGGTGCTTTTGGCAGTGTGGGCAGCTGGAAAATGAAGTCAGCATCCCCATAAAGCTCGTCTGCAGAAGGAAGCATAAAGTGCTCCAAAATCTCTTGTTAGACGGCTGCGTTGACCCTGGTCTTAATGAAGCACAGTGGTCCAAAGTCCTGTTGCTCGGTGGTCCAAAGTCCTCTTTTCTGATGAGAGCAACTTTTGCATCTCATTTGGAAACCAAGGACCCAGAGTATGGAGGAAGAATGGAGAGGCCAATCAAGCACAGTAATCCCACGGTCATTGAACCAGGTTTCGGTGCTTTTGGCAAAAGTTGCTCTCATCAGAAAAGAGGACTTTGGACCAAGGAGCAACAGGACTTTGGACCACTGTGCTTCATTCTAAGCTTCCTGAATATGGACTCCAGTTGCTCTCTATTCAATTTTCCTTTCCATTTGTTGCCACCTTCTTTGATGCAACACTTAACACCAACAGGCCAAGCTAAACCCTGCGTTATCTTCAGAAGGGTAACCTCAGTTGGACTTTTGCTTGCCATTTGAATGTCTGCTGCCTGGGTTTTTATTGATTTGATTTGGGGGACGTTGTTTTTTTCCAGCATTTATGGTCCTTCACGCATCTTCCTGCAACTGTTTCAGGAACTGCTGAAAAATATGCCAGCAAAATATGTCAATAGACTTTCAAAGTGTGTGCAGATTGTTACCTCAACGGGGTTTGACTTGCTGAAAGTTTCTTTCCATTTTGCACGCACGCACGCGCGCGCACGCACACACACACAGAGAGAGAGAGAACAGTCATTCGTGTGATCAGAGCAAGAGATGGTTTTCCAATCCTGTTTTAATTTTATTTGTAGCTTTGGATTGCTGGAGGACTTGGCTTCCCAACTCTGCTGCTTGCTAAATCAGAGTCCCTGGAAATCTGGTAGTGTTTGTTGACTTGCTCCGGGGATCTGCACGCATGAGTTGAAGGGGAAAGCAGGAAGGTCAAAATTGGGGATTTGCTTCTTTGCCCATTTATGTGAATTTGTGCTACATGGGGAAGTGGGGAGGGCTACACAGCCCCCAAACGTACATTTATGGGAAGATATCTGTGGAGATTCTCAGTCATCCAGGCCCTATTTGTCTTTTTTCCCCTTCCAGAAGACAACTGGACTGGTTGTTTTTCCTTGAGGAAGAAGAAGAAAAGGTTTCACTCTTCATCCCAGAAATTTATTCCATTGTGATGAATGGATGAAGCTTCTTGGATGAGAAGCGAAACAACAACAACTACTACTACTACTACTACTACTACTACTACTACTACTACTACTACTACTTCTTTTTTTCTTCTTCTTCTTCTTCTTCTTCTTCTTCTTCTTCTTCTTCTTCTTCTTCTTCTTCTTCTTCTTCTTCTTCTTCTTCTTCTTCTTCTTCTTCTTCTCCTCCTCCTCCTCCTCCTCCTCCTCCTCCTCCTCCTCCTCCTCCTTCCCCTCCTCCTCCTCCTCCTCCTGGTCCTTCCTCCCCTCCTCCTCCTCTTCTGCTTCTGCTTCTTGGAAAAAAGAAAAAAAAGCACCTTTGACTCATATTGATAGGAAGATGAAGCACTTTTAATCAGCAAAGAAGAAACATGCTGATTTGTAATGTTTTTTTAAAAAATGGCAGTAGTTTCAGGAACCCAATTTCTGAGGATGGGGTTAGAAAGCAAGATCAGCACCAAGGATCTTAAGCCATGGTTTGTTTATCCATGTTTTTTTTAAACACATCACAATTGGCTGAGTTTCACACTAAGAGAAAAACAACGGTTGGCAAACTGCAATATTTATTTCTCATGCCATCTTCTCTACAAGGACACTGTGGGTGTCTTGGAGTCACACAACGTGTAAAACCTCGATCAATTAAACCAGCCTGTGGGGTAGTCTGTTAACTGAAGAAGCATGACATACCCGGGTTTTATCAAAGGGAACTTCTCATAAAAGGATAAAGGTAAATTTTCTCCTCGCAATGCATGCTAGTCGTTCCTGACTCTAGGAGGTGGTGCTCATCTCTGTTTCAAAGCCAAAGAGCCAGCGCTGTCCAAAGACGCCTCCGTGGTCATGTGGCCGGCATGACCAAATGCCGAAGGCGCACGGAACGCTGTTACCTTCCCACCAAAGGTGGTTCCTATTTTTCTACTTGCATTTTCTATGTGATTTCGAACTGCTAGGTTGGCAGAAGCTGGGACAAGTAACGGGAGCTCACTCCATTAGGCGGCGCTAGGGATTCGAACCGCCGATCTGCTGACTTTTCTGATCGACAAGCTCAGTGTCTTAGCCACTGAGCCACCGTGACCCCCATGGACTTCTCATATGTACAGGCAATCCTTGACTTAAAACCACAATCGGGCTTAGAATTACTGTTGTGAAGCCAGGCAACAGGTTGTTAAATGAGTCACACCCAATTCTGCAACTTTGGGGGGGGGGCACGATTGTTAAGGGAATCACCAGAAGGTGTTAAGTGACACGTGCAGTCATAAAATGAATCCTGCTTCCCTCCGTTGCCTTTACTTGTTGGGAGCCAGCTGGGAAGGTTGCAAATGGTGATCACGTGTCCCAAGGACAGTGCAACGGTTGTAGGTCCATGTCAATTGCCCAGCTCCCAAATTTTGACCTGAGGACATGCAACTGTCGTAAGTACATGCCAGTTGCCAAGCACTCAAATTTTGATCCCATGAATGCGGGGATGCTGCAATTCTTCTATATACACCCCATTTGTCATGCACCTGACTTTTGATTTCATGCCTGTAGGGATGGTTGCGAGAGCCCATAGGTCCAATGACCTGATCCTAAGTCACTTTTTTTAGAATGGTCAGTAAACAAATGGTTGTAAGTTGAGGATTACCATATTTTTCGGAGTATAAGACGCATCTTTCCCCCCCTAAAAGAGGGTGAAAACTTGGGTGTGTCTTATACACTGAATATAGCCCCACCCACCCACTGGCCCCAACCCTTTGGCTCTGCCTCCCAACAGTTTACCTCCTTGCACCAAATGGGGAAAATGGGACTTGCAGAGGCTGCAATAGGCTATAGCAATCCCTGCAGCCTGAAACAGCTGATGATTGGGAAAAACTGAAAGTGAAACTGGCAAATTGCTGGTAGGCAAAGGCAGTTTTTTTTCCCCTTTATGATAATCAGGCTGTTTGCTGCAAGGAGGTAAGTCAGTAACTATAAATGCCTATAGAATGTTCAAATTATTAGACTTATTTTTTAAAGACTGATTTATTATTGTTCTAGACAATTTAACAAGATAAAGAAGCGTTTTAAAATAAATGCTTGATCTGAAGAGGCCCAGTGCTATTGTATCTTCTTTTAAATAGCAGAGAAGAACTATACTTCCAGAAAGCACATCAATTTTAACAGCATCTGTACAAGTATAGTCTGAAATGTAACAATATAAACAGTGTATATTGTCTGTGCTGTTAGTTACAAGGAGGCAAATTGCTGGGAGGCAGAGGCAGATTCCCCCCCCTGTTTTCCTCCCCCAAAGCTAGGTGCGTCTTATACTTCAGAGTGTCTTATACACCAAAAATACGGTACCTCTATCCATTCTTGCTTTTCTTTTCCATTTTAAAAGTCATCTTGCAGAGAGTCTGCTTTCTCCCATCCAGGCGATGTTTCAGTGTGGCTCTTGGAAGCTTCCAACATCTGGTGAGATGGTTATTCCAGTTCGGAAAATTCTTAGAGAGAATACCTACGGCATTTCATAATTCTTGGACACTTGCTTACACTAACACTGGAGTCTGTGCTGGAGGCTCCCCTCTTTGCTTACGTTATTATCTGGAGTTTACAGACTGCTAAAATTATCAGAGGATGTAAATTTTAGGTCATAGCTATTGTGAAACCTCATTATAAATTGGATAGCAGGATGAGACGGTTCTGAAATCCTTAGGGAAGACATGGCTCTGCATATCATTTTGAACTTGGGTTTCCATCAATTCATGAACAAATCTAGAGACTAAAGGTGCTTTTTCAGGAGGCAACTGGACTCTCCACTTTTTTGCTTTCACTTCTCATCCAAGAAACTTCTTCAACTCTTTAACTGGATGGTGGAAGAATGGAAGGATTTATATTCTTTGCAGACAGCTGGTCATTTGCATCCTTTTAGAGAGTCATTGAGGCCCCTTGGAGGTTTATCTGTGTCCTCGGGATCACCTGGGGAGTGCAAATAGGTATGGAGTCTTCCTGGTTGAAGGATATCTAGGCGTGGCAATTGATGAGGGCCACACATTCTCTGAACTTCCAGAAATGTTGGAGATGGCCACTTCTGCAGGAGCTACGGTTATGTCCATTTAATGCATGGTGTTTCTCTCTGCTTAATGGCAGGCGTCTATGAACTTGAGACAGTGCCTTTTTTGAAACTACAGGTAGCTCTCGACTTATGACCCCAATTGAGTCCAACGTTTCTGCTGCTAAGCAAGACATTGGTTAAATGAGGGTCACTCAACCACTGTGGCAAGAAAGGTCCCAAAATGGCCCAAAACTCAGTTAAACAAATGTCTAACTTAGGAACAGAAATTTTGAGTTCAATTGTGGTCGTATGTCGAGGACTTCCTATAAAACGTTGACATATATATTCTCGTGTGTGGTCACTCCACTCAACAATTTGGGTTGTTTCTTCTGCTTTGCTCCCATAGTCAATTCCTCCAGTGGAGAATTCTTAACTTTGATGGGATCTCACCTGTCTCATTTCTACAGAGCTTGTAGAAGTATGGGTCATTTTTGGTAAATCTTCCAGGATATTTTCTTTCAACTGATCTGGAATAATATCAAACAACCCTGACTCTACAATTTAGTTCCACAATTCTCTCAGGATTAATGAGTTTCTTGTCAAGACCGTGAAATATGTCCTCTAGCCCGCCCGTTGTGGTTCGCCAGTGGCGGAACTGGTGGCAGACTCAGACAGTGAGGAGGTTGGGGAGGAACCTGGGCCAGTCCTGGAGTCTGACGAAGGCTCTGATGAGGGCTCTGTGTCGGAGGCAGAGAGGGGTCCAGGGCCATCTGGGAGTTTTCAGCTGCCTTCGGAGTCAGACATCAGTTGTGCAGAAGAACGGCTGGAGCCTGTTCCCAATGTGTGCATGCACAGAGCTGCCAGGAGAATGGAACAGTTAAGAACAAGGGCTGACTCGGGAGTAAAGGCACAGGTGGATGGTGAACGGCCCCTCCCAGAGGGAATAAAGAGGAGCAAAAGGGGAGTGGAGTTTGCAGGAGACAATTACTTCAATTCATTAGGGTGAAGATCAGTTCTTGACCTCTTGCCAAGTAATTGCTGCTACAGCATGGCATTTGGAAAATATCTCTCCAAGCCTGATAAAGCTCTGTAGTTGTGAAATCTCGTGAAAGACTGTTTTCCGGGACTTTGCTGGAGCAGAATTCCCTTTAACCCAAATAAAAGAGGTTTTATTGGGACGAGGAGTCGGCTTCATGATCTTGGGAAGCCTAGGTCAAAACACTACCCCAACATCTGGAATACTTACAGATAGCCCTTGATATCTTTCCGTTCAATTCCTTTTCTTTCTTTTTTTAAGGCATAGATGGTGATTTTTTTTAAAAAAAATCATGCAATCCGATTAATACCATTCAGGTGGAGTCCCATTTCCCCCTCCTTCCCCTCGAGCCCCATAGGCCAGCTACAGAGAAGACCGATTGCCTGCCAAGTCTTGGAGCGCTGGTTTTACTTCCATCTGAATTTCCTACAGTTCCATTTATTCCCTCAGAGATCAGATTGCAATTCTGCTCCCCTTTGTACATCCAGCTGTCTCTGCAAATCTGGAAGGTATCAGCATGGGGTCGGGGAGGCGTCCAATCCGCTTGTTGGAAAGGTTGAGCCTAAAGGAAGCCAACTGGATAGGCTTTTCCACAGAGGTCTTATTCTGTTGGGGAGGCTGACTTCAAAACAAACGTCCTAGGATGCAGAATGTCAGTTGACTAATTCTTCGGTGAGTTTGGCACACATCCCTTTTTGAAAGGACACCAAGTGGGAGCTGTCAATAACAATGATGATGCCATACCTTATTTACTGATGTTTATAAATCCCCCCCACCAGGGAAAAGAGTTGGTGAGCAGCGCATCATCCAAAAATACATACTCAAATATTAAATTAGGAACGTCTCATCCCGAACTGCAAGGGTAGATACCAGAACAATATGATCTTCTTAGCTTGCTTAAGGATCATTAACAAGGAAGGAGGCACTGCATGTATCTCCTGAGGAGTACGGTTCCAAAAAAAATGGCAACTGTGACAGAGAAGGCCTATAAACACCAGTCCAGGTGGGATGAAACATCTGTGGGACTTTTATTAGGGTCGTTTCGTTAGAAAAACAGATTGTTTGGATTCCTACAAAAGAGACTAGGAAGAAACATAACTCGTAAGTTTTTCAGATGGTTGTGTAGGGGGTGACCAGGCTGAGCCTGAAGGTGGGGTCAAATGTGTCATCAGTTTGGAGTTGTTACATTCCCACAAAGGACCCAAGTCCAGCTCTCCATGAAGTCTGTTGACTCTTAAAAAGGTAAAGGTTACCCCACACATGCGTGCTAGTTGTTCCTGACTCTAGGGAGCGGTGCTCATCTCTGTTTCTAAGCCGAAGAGCCAACTCTTACTGGTTCTCTGAACAACTCAAAATTTCCACTACTGGTTCTCCAGAACTGGTCAGAACCTGCTGAATACCCACCTCT
>NC_138561.1:17675376-17731342 GCF_964273705.1 Natrix helvetica | reverse complement strand
TTTTGCCAGGAAACGTACAGAAGGCCGGCTCAAATGGCGTGACCCCTCCTAACCATACCGACAGGCTCCGAACCCAATGACGATATCCGTTTTGCTCTGCGAATTCATGGATAGCTAACCCTAACCCTAAGTGGAATTTTCCCCAATGGGATTTTCCCATGTATTTTGCCAGGAAACGTACATAAGGCCGGCTCAAAAGGTGTGACCCCTCCTAACCATACCGACAGGCTCCGAATCCAATGACGATATCCGTTTTGCTCTGCGAATTCATGGATAGCTAACCCTAACCCTAAGTGGAATTTTCCCCAATGGGATTTTCCCATGTAATTTGCCAGGAAATGTACATAAGGCCAGCTCAAAAGGCGTGCCCCCTCCTAACCATCCCAACAGGCTCCGAATCCAATGGCAATATCCGTTTTGCTCTGCGAATTCATGGATAGCTAACCCTAACCCTAAGTGGAATTTTCCCCAATGGAATTTTCCCATGTATTTTGCCAGGAAACGTACATAAGGCCGGCTCAAAAGGCGTGACCCCTCCTAACCATACCAACGGGCTCCGAATCCAGTGACGATATCCGTTTTGCTCTGCGAATTCATGGATAGCTAACCCTAACCCTAAGTGGAATTTTCCCCAATGGGATTTTCCCATGTAATTTGCCAGGAAATGTACATAAGGCCAGCTCAAAAGGCGTGCCCCCTCCTAACCATCCCAACAGGCTCCGAATCCAATGGCAATATCCGTTTTGCTCTGCGAATTCATGGATAGCTAACCCTAACCCTAAGTGGAATTTTCCCCAATGGGATTTTCCCATGTATTTTGCCAGGAAACGTACATAAGGCCGGCTCAAAAGGTGTGACCCCTCCTAACCATACCGACAGGCTCCGAACCCAATGACGATATCCGTTTTGCTCTGCGAATTCATGGATAGCTAACCCTAACCCTAAGTGGAATTTTCCCCAATGGGATTTTCCCATGTATTTTGCCAGGAAACGTATATAAGGCCGGCTCAAAAGGCGTGACCCCTCCTAACCATACCAACGGGCTCCGAATCCAATGACGATATCCGTTTTGCTCTGCGAATTCATGGATAGCTAACCCTAACCCTAAGTGGAATTTTCCCCAATGGGATTTTCCCATGTATTTTGCCAGGAAACGTATATAAGGCCGGCTCAAAAGGCGTGACCCCTCCTAACCATACCAACGGGCTCCGAATCCAATGACGATATCCGTTTTGCTCTGCGAATTCATGGATAGGTAACTCTAACCCTAAGTGGAATTTTCCCCAATGGGATTTTCCCATGTATTTTGCCAGGAAACGTACATAAGGCCAGCTCAAAAGGCATGACCCCTCCTAACCATACCAACGGCCTCCGAATCCAACGACGATATCTGTTTTGCTCTGCGAATTCATGGATAGCTGTCCCTAACCCTAAGTTGAATTTTCCCCAATGGGATTTTCCCATGTATTTTGCCAGGAAACGTATATAAGGCCGGCTCAAAAGGCGTGACCCCTCCTAACCATACCAACGGGCTCCGAATCCAATGGCAATATCCGTTTTGCTCTGCGAATTCATGGATAGGTAACCCTAACCCTAAGTGGAATTTTCCCCAATGGGATTTTCCCATGTATTTTGCCAGGAAACGTACATAAGGTCGGCTCAAAAGGCGTGCCCCCTCCTAACCATACCAACGGGCTCCGAATCCAGTGACGATATCTGTTTTGCTCTGCGAATTCATGGATAGCTGTCCCTAACCCTAAGTTGAATTTTCCCCAATGGGATTTTCCCATGTATTTTGCCAGGAAACGTACATAGGGCAGGCTCAAAAGTTGTTCCCCCTTCTAACCATACCGATGGGCTCTGAATCCAATGGTGATGTCTATTTGGCTCTGCAGATTCATGGAGAGCTAACCCTCACCCTAAGTGGAATTTTTCCGATTGGGATTTTCCCATGTATTTTGCCAGGAAACGTACATAAGGCCGGCTCAAAAGGCGTGACCCCTCCTAACCATACCGACAGGCTCCGAACCCAATGACGATATCCGTTTTGCTCTGCGAATTCATGGATAGCTAACCCTAACCCTAAGTGGAATTTTCCCCAATGGGATTTTCCCATGTATTTTGCCAGGAAACGTACATAAGGCCGGCTCACAAGGCATGACCCCTCCTAACCATACCAACAGGCACCGAATCCAATGGCAATATCCGTTTTGCTCTGTGAATTCATGGATAGCTAACCCTAACCCTAAGTGGAAATTTCCCCAATGGGATTT
Organism: Natrix helvetica; assembly: GCF_964273705.1. Lineage (NCBI taxonomy): Eukaryota > Metazoa > Chordata > Lepidosauria > Squamata > Natricidae > Natrix > Natrix helvetica. Next base: position 17,729,069 of record NC_138561.1, on the reverse strand, counting down.
TCCCAGGAAATGTACATAAGGCCGGCTCAAAAGGCGTGACCCCTCCTAACCATACCGACAGGCTCCGAATCCAATGGCAATATCCGTTTTCCTCTGTGAATTCATGGATTCATGCCTTTGGCGTTTTGTCGTGCTGGTCACATGACCACGGAGACATCTTTGGACAGTGCTGGCTCTTCGGCTTTTAAACGGAGATGAGCAGGGCCCCGTGGTGTTGGGAACAACTAGCACTTATGTGTGAGGAGAACCTTACCTTACTGTACTTTAGGTCAGAACAACAGGGGATTGAGATTCACTTCCCCTATGATTCACTTAACAACCGTGGTAAGAAAGGTCGTAAAGTGAGGCAAAACTCACTTAACCACTGACTCCCTTTTCAACAGAAATGTTGGGCTCAGCGGTAGTTGTCAGTCCCAAGGACTACCTAGAGCGGAGTTTCCTTTCTCCCCTCCACTGTTTCCTCATCCCCCTCTTCTTTCCCTCTATGCAAATATTTTGAAATGCTTTTCATGGCAAGTCTCTTCAATTAAATAGAATAATTTAATTCGATGCTGTTGAATATTTATCGGAGTCCTTGTTGGCAAAATTACTTTCCAACACAAGTGTCAGGTGAGTCGCAATTATCATCAAAGTGAGTACACACAAATAATGGATGGGTTTTTTTTTTTTTTTGTGTAGGAAAAAGCAGGAACAACTGTTTTGTAAACGCGCAACATTTTAGGGAAATGAGGCTGCTGCTCGCCATTAAAACAGCCTTTTAGTCTCGGTCATTTAATTTTGAAGAAAGAGGACCACCAAAGTTTGACAAATGTAAGTTTCCTTAAAATTCCAGATGGGGACAATTGTAGAATCGTAGGGCTGCAAGGGACCTTGAAGGTCTTCTAGTCCAACCCCCTGCCCAAGCCAGGAGAACCTATATCCATGATGGCGAACCTGTGCCAGAGGTAGCACACAGCCCTCTCTCTGTGCGCATGCAAGCCGCCGCCCCAGTTCAGTTCCGCTGCGCATGCGCGTCCACCTCCCGCCAGCCAGCTGGCCTTCGGGTCTCTGCATCCTTACAGGAATCCGTTTTCCAAAGGCGATCCACGTGAATAGGTAATTTTAGTTTGCGTGTATTTGTGTGACAGCACCTAGATTAACGAGGCACGGTTTAAAAGATCATTAATGCTTGGAGTACATTATCAGGTGTTCCCTAATGCAGTTTTGATGAGCTTTAACGATGCTGCCAGTTACGTTCCTTTCTAAACCTTCCCTTCTTCTCGCCTCTTTTGTTTTTCTAGATTCTTACGGCCATTATTTAACCCAGCTGCTAGATTGCATCCATAAACAATCTAAAAACAAAAACAAACAAACACCCCCCTCCCCATTTCCCTTGGCTCCTTTGGTTTCTGAGTTAGGTTTGCCATTTTCTTTGGGTTGGTGGTTTTACACAAGCTGGCCAGTGGTGGGATTCAAATAATTTAACAACCGGGTTCTCTGCCTTAATGACCAGCTGGGTGGGCGCGGCCATGGTGGGCATGGCCAGGAGGTATGACAGGCACCACCCTGGGAGCAAAAACAGTCCACTGGGGTGGGGGTACGCCACCCCTCCCCTGCCCCATTTTGGGCCTAGTAGGCCACCCCGCAGCCTCCAGGAAGCAAAAATGGACCATGTGTGTGTGTGTGTGCCACACCCTGCCCCATTTCTGGCCTAGTAGGTTTCCCTGCACTTATCTGGGAGCCAAAACGGGCCGTGTTGAGACTCCTGGAAGGGGCGGGGCAGGAAGGGGCAAGGCCAGCCAGCAATTTAACAACTAGTTCGCCCGAACCGGCTGAATCCCACCACTGAAGCTGGTAAAGGTGCCCCAGATGTTAAGTTTAAATACAGTAATATGCGTTTTGAAGAAAAAAGTCTGTTTGTATATGTATGTAACTAATATGATAGTGTGAATGTTTTTGTTTGTTATTTTCTGTAGTTATTGTGCTAGTAGTCGCACGGGGTGGAGCTAAGAGTGTGCAAACGTAACATGAATTATGAATGAGATGTTAAGATGTCAACTGCTCATTCCAGGCTAATATACGGGTGATTTTATGCAGCTTTGGAATGAATAGAAATATAATAATGAATTAAATAGGTACATTATAAGCAAAAAGAGCCAGTTTGATCTACTAATGATGGCATCAGGCTAGAAACTGGGAGACTGTGAATTCTAGTCTTGCCTTAGGCTTGAAAGCTGGTTGGGTGGTTTTGGGCCAATCACCAGGAGACAGTGAATTCTAGTTCCATGTTAGGCAGTTGGGTGACTTTGGGCCAATAGCTAGGAGGCTGAGAATTCCAGTCTCACCTTAGGCATGAAAGCCAGTTGAGTGATTTTAGGCCAATCACCAGGAGGCTGGGAGTTCTAGTCTCACCTTAGGCATGAAAGCCAGTTGGGTGATTTTAGACCAATCACCAAGAGGCTGGGAGTTCTAGTCTCACCTTAGGCATGAAAGCCGGCTGGGTGATTTTAGACCAATCACCAAGAGGCTGGGAGTTCTAGTCCTGCCTTAGGCCCGAAACTAAGGGTGACCTTGGGCCAGTCACGCTCTCTCAGCCCTAGGAAGAAGGCAATGACAAACCACTTCCAGAATGTTGCCAAGTAAACTCCAGGAACTCATCCAGCATTTCTGGGTATTCTGGGAGTTGTAGTCCCAACATTTCTAGAAGAGGGGCAGGCTAATGTAGAAGATGCGAATTTTACAGATGTAAAAGTTGGTCCTGGGAGTCCCTTGGACTGCAAGGCGATCAAACTGGTCACTCCTAGAGGAGATCAACCCTGACTGCTCTTTAGAAGGCCAGATCCTGGAGAGGAAACTCAAATACTTTGGCCACCTAACGAGAAGGAAGGACTGACTGGAGAAGAGCCTAATGCTGGGAAAGATGGAGGGCAAAAGAAGAAGGGGACGGCAGAGAATGAGGTGGCTGGATGGAGTCACCGTAACAGTCTGTGTGAGCTTAAATGGACTCCAGAGGATGGTAGAGGACAGTAAGGCCTGGAGGAACGTTGTCCATGGGGTCGCGATGGGTCACACACGACTTTGCAACTAACAACAACAAAACTTGCTGTCTTAGAAAAAGAAGAAGAAGCTAAGCACTCAAATGGGACTGTGATAGATGACAGAAAGTATGTGAGATGCTATGGAGCTGGCAGCTGTTTTTGAAAACACTCCCTTTGGGGTCCCTTTAAAAAAAGAGGAAGCAATAAACCTGTAAATATTTCAGATTGTCAGTCAGAAGAATAACGGTGTTCCTTGCGACATGCCTAAGCACAATGCTGGGATGACGGCCGCCCCATTTCCTCTGCATCAGAGTTCAACCTTGACGGGATTTTAACGGATTGCTATTAAGCCAGGGTCTTTGTTGTGTGATAAGCTGACATTGTCCTCAGTATTTCTCTGGTGTGATTTTCCTTTACTTTGCTGAGGCTCGGGAGAATTAAACCATTAAGGACTGATTACAGCAGCTAATTGTAATTTGCTCCAAGGGGAAGGATGGTTGGAGGAGGCTGTGATGTGTAGCGGTGGAAAGAGAAGACATCTTGGCTCAAAGCAGCAGGTGCCACCTCAGTTGCCATCTTCATGGTCCTCTCCTGCCCTCCTCCTCAAGTTTATTTTCCCACTCTTCAACCAAACTCTTTGCTATCCTGCAGCTTAATTCCACAATTTTGGGTCTTGAAATCTAGAATAGTAGAAAACTAGTCCTTCCCTTCCCTTCAGGACCTGGAAGAGCGCTGTTGTCTTCATCCTGTCTTCCCCAAACTGAACATCTCAAGGTCTTCAAGCTGCCTTCATAGAATGTCGTGTATACATCTCAGATTATCTGTCTTGCTCTTTCCTGGACCAATTCATCCCTCCCCCTAAATTCTTATTATTATGGTGTCTCTACCTGGGCATGTATCTGAGGTAGGGTTTGACTAATGAAGAATAGGGTGAGACCTTCATGTAGAATTATATTTCCATTGACTTCGTCATGTAGCCATGGTGCATTATGAAGTCATGCGAAATTGTGAATAACAGTTTCAAGATAATAGAGTAGAATAATAAATAAATAAATAGAATAGAATAATAAATGAATAGAATAGAATAATAAATGAATAGAATAGAGTGGAGTGGAGTGAAATGGAATGGAAACTTTATTGTCAATAGAAATGTACACCAATTAGCATACATTAAATGAAATTTCATTCCATTCAGCTCTCAAAAGATAACCATAGTGCATGTAGCCTCACACACAAACATATGACACAGAGAAACATCACAATCTAAGCTCCCTTTCATTTGTGTTATAAATCCAGGTACTTCCTCTTCTATCTTGGTTTTACAAAAACACACTCTGGTTTTGCAACTAAGCTGTATTTGATGGCTGCAAAGGTGTACAGTATTGAGGGCATCTAGCTTATATTTAGAAGAGCCAGTTAGTCTAGTGGTTAAAGCAACAGGCTAGAAACCGGGAGACCGCGAGTTTGTCCTGTTTTAACAAACACTGGCTGTTGGTTTTATTTTCTTTTGACCCCCGAAATAAGTGCTTGGCCTTATTTTCAGGGAGGTCTTGTTATTTTTGAGGTGCAGTAGGCGGCGAACGTGGTCACCTCATGGCTGCTGCTGTGTTGCAATATTTTCAGGGAGGGCTTATTTAAGTGCATGCACTCAAAAGCCCGATTGGGCTCATTATCCATTATTATTTTCAGGGAAACGGTATTCTCTTAAAGCATTTTTGCCCTCCGATAAAATTCGGCCTTTTGAAGTTCTCCGCATCCTTAAATTGATGACATCACATGCCTTCATGCAATACTTTCATGACAGAAGCAACTTCTCCTTTCTCCAAAGGGAATAAATTAAGACAGTTGTATAAAGGTTGTTCTCTAACTAAGCCCAGCCATACGCTGGACATGTGTGTTGTAGGTGTGCTTAATTTTCTGCTTTGATCCCCTTAGGAAGAATGTTGAAAGGGAAACGCCTGTAATGAAAATTATGCTTTTAAGTTGCTTTTTGCAACTTTGTCATCAAGGTGTACTTTCACCAAATGTAATCAGGCAAATGCACTTACATAGAGAGGAGGAAGTTTTGTGAGTCCTTTTGTACAGTTTTCCCCTCCCCTTTTCTGCACAAAAGAATTTCATTTCAGTCCCTCTCCTTCCAGCCTACCTTTTTAATGTATTTTTATAAGGTGGGATTTCAGTGGGCACCTTTTATTCTCTTTATAATTGTGGAGGAGAGGCAGCTTGCTAGTCAGAGGGCTTAAGTGTAGCTTCCCAGGAACAGTCCAATAAGTAGAATCTTTGCCATAATCTTGGCGTGCGTCAAATGCTTATAAAATTTTTGACTTCTCTTCTCCTTTCCCGTCTCTGCCCAAAAAACAACTTAGCATCCATTAGATGCATTAAGCGAGAGAGAGAGAGAGAGAGAGAGAGAGAGCAAATTAACTTGTGGAAGACACATAATGACATTCCTGGGCATCGTTTTGAGGCGAAAATGTACATTGTGGAAAGTGATGTCTCCTGTGGTAAAACAGTGGGACTATTGTCCGCCTTCCGACTGCCCCCTCGCCAGTTTCTAGCTCTTTGGGATGGGTTAGAAAACTGGAATAACAAGTTTGATCCATGCTGAACATCAATAAAGGAGGACATTTGTAGCTCAGGGTTGAAATGAGGGGTCCTTGGTGCTCTCTGAGCTTGCTTGTTTTCTTGCAGACGTTTCATGACCCAACTAGGTAACATCATCAGTGCTAGAAGGATGCGGGGTTTGCAGGGAGGAAGAGAAGAAGAGGAGGAGGAGGAAACTCTGAGGTCTTTGGTTGTTCTGTACTGAGAACGATGGGTGGCTGCCAGAATAACTGAGGTGGAGACAGGAATAAAGGCTAACAAGTTTATTCCTTAACAGTAACAAGCTAACAGAGTAACCGGCTCCGAGACAGGCACAGCTGAGCTTCCCATCTGACATTCCTTACTAGCACTGATGACGTTACCTAGTTTGGGTCATGAAACATCTGCAAAAAAGCAACCAAGCTCGGAGAGCACCAAGGACCCCGCATGATCAACCCTAACAAGAAGAAACACAAAAAAGTCAGAAACCGTGAAGGATGTTCAAGTATTGTTTCTTTGTTTAATCACTGAGTTTGTAATTGTTGTGGCCCACCAGTGGCCAATGGAGCTGTCAGTAGAGTTGAACAGTGAGGAGATTGGGGAGGAACATGGGCCAGCCCTGGGGGCTGAGGAAAGTTCAGACAAGGGCTCTCCATCGGAGGCAGAGAGGGAACTAGAGAGAAGTGAGGCAGAGGAACAGCTGGAGCCTGTTCCCAGTGGGTGCACGCACAGAGCTGCCAGAAGACAAGAACATCGAAGAAAGCCAAGTTGACTTAGGAGAAAAGCCACACTTTGGAGGTGATTGGCCCCTCCCATAGGAAACAAAAGAGGAGCGAATGGGGAGGGAGCTTTTGCAAGAAACAATTCTTTCCTTGGGTCATTTCAAGAGTGGAAAGGTCTGTTTGTGACTATAAGAGATTCTGTGTCAAGAGTTGCCTTGTCCTGCATTTGGAAACGAGTTATCAGTCAGTCTCTAAATGAGATAAGGTTCGTGTTGATAAACCTTCCTCTGAAAGGCTGTTTGCCAAGCCTTGCTGACTGTGAATGAAAGGAATTCACAGTCGTGTAAATAAAAGAGGTTTTGCCGGAACCAAGAGTCTGCTTCATGCTTTTTAAGGAAGCTGGGTCAGAACAGTAATGTGCAAAAGACATCAGCATCCACATCTGCGTATCCCAGATCCTTAGGAAGGACTCACTAGGTGGATAAAAATACCAAATTCAGCCCGAACATCTGGCGGGCAGCACCACATATTAATAAAGTTCTAGGAATTCCACCCTCGAAAACACTTGCTTCTGTCATCCACGAGTATCTGTTAGGCAATTAACGCTGTCTCCTGATTTATTATCTTGTCACTTTGTCATGACTGACAGATTTTGAGGAGGGTCCAGGACTCCTGTCTCACTTCCAAGCAAGGAAAGAGCTATGAATAAGCTGGATTCAGCGGGGAATTGTGACACTGATTTCAGCTGTATTATAACAAGGATATAACATCATCTCAAGGAGGATTGCACTTGTCATCGGAACTCCATCTTTGAAAAGAGAAAAGTGTGTGTGTGTGTGTGTGTGTACGTGTACAAATGGCTTGCCTAGCAATGTACAGTATTTGATTCACCCCATTCACAGAAACTAGCAATCTCATCCAAGACAGGAAGTTGCCTCTTCAGCAAAGGGTTTTGTGGGGACTGTGTGAGGTGTGTCGTTAAGATTGTGGGAGGCTGGCTCATCCCTGTTAAATATGAAAACCCCAAATCATGAACTTATTCTAAGTCTAAAGTTATTCTAACTTTATTGTCACTTTAAATGTACACCAATTGGTGTGCATTAAAATGAAATTTTGTGGCATACAGTTCTCAAAGGGGCACCGCCTCCAATATACACTACATTGTTGTTGTTAGTTGGGAAGTCACGTCTGAGCCATCGCGACCCCATGGACAATGTTCCTCCAAGCCTTCCTGTCCTCTACCATCCTCTGGAGTCCATTTAAGCTCACACAGAGTGCTACGGTGACTCCATCCAGCCACCTCCTTCTCTGTCGTCCCTTCTTCTTTTGCCCTCAATTCTTCCCAGCATGAGGCTCTTCTCCAGTGAGTCCTTCCTTCTCATTAGGTGGCTAAAGTCTTTGAGTTTCCTCTTCAGGATCTGGCCTTCTAAAGAGCAGCCAGGGTGGATCTCCTCTAGGACTGACCGGTGTGATTGCCTTGCATTCCAAGGGACTTGCAGGACTCTTCTCCAGCATCATCGCTCAAAGGCCTCAATTCTTTGGTGCTCAGCCTTTCTTATGGTCCAACTTTCACAGCCATCCATTGCAACTGGGAAAACCATAGCCTTGACTAGACACACTTTTGTTGGCAGGTGATGTCTCTGCTTTTTAGTAGGATGTCTAGATTTGCCATAGCTTTACTCTCTAGGAGCAAGTATCTTTTAATTTCTTGGCTGCAATCCCCATCTGCGGTGATCTTGGAGCCCAGGAAAATAAAATCTGTCACTACCTCCATTTTTCCCCATCTATTTGCCAGAATTTTTTCTTCAGTGTTGATAATAAACAAATTTGGGATCCATCCATGTCATGTCCTCCTTTCCAGGGTTATCGGCCCAAAATAGTTCATCTTTTGATTCATACTAGATTCCATACATGCAAAACAACCTTGCAAACATCGGTTTTAGCCAAACTTCTGACTTACTTTTATTTCTAAAATTATTTCTTCTTCTTCTTCACTCTTGAAGGTTTCACTTTTCATCCCAGAAACTTCTTCCATTGTGATGAATGGATGAAGCTTCTTGGATGAGAAGCGAAACAACAACAACAACAACAACTACTACTACTACTACTACTACTACTACTACTAGTAGTACTTCTTTCTCCCCCTCTCCCTCCTCTTTCTCCTCCTCCTCCTCCTCCTCCTCCTCTTTCTCCTCCTCTTTCTGCTCTTTCTCCTCCTCCTCCTCCTCCTCTTCCTCCTCCTCCTCCTCCTCCTCCTCCTCCTCCTCCTCCTCCTCCTCCTCCTCCTCCTCCTCCTCCTCCTCCTCCTCCTCCTCCTCCTCCTCCTCCTCCTCCTCCTCCTCCTCCTCCTCCTCCTCCTCTTCTTCTTCTTCTTCTTCTTCTTCTTCTTCTTCTTCTTCTTCTTCTTCTTCTCTCCTCCTCCTCCTCTCCTCCTCCTCCTTCTATGTTGTGAAACAAACCACATCTTCCATCTTCATTTTCTTTTCACAAATGTCTTTGAGCCTCGGGCAAATTCCAACAGCAATAAAAAGCCTATAGAAATAGGAAATAAAAATGGAGGATTCCTGCAATCCAGGGCTTTGTATTCACCTGTTTTTTTTTGGGGGGGGGAGACAAAAGAATGGCAATTCCTAGAGGGGTTGAGTGCCTCCTGGGGTGATATCCTGGGGCTACTAAGAGTCACCACGGTCAAATTGCCTGATCTTAGCCCTTTCTCGGTTGTTATTTTTACAACAGGAAAATGCAGATTTTTCCAGAAACCATTTAAGAGGAACCTGGAACAAAGGAGTGGGTGTTTTGTGAGTGGCCTGTTTCCCAGAATAACAGAGTTGGAAGGGACATTGGGTGTGCATAAGCGCACCAGAATGCCTACCGTCCCTGTCCTAATATTCCCTTGTATTTGTATCCATTTCATGTATTCATAATCATGTTTATACATATATCTGTTCTCTAATTCAAAGTCTTCTACCCAGCCCCCAACTCAAAATAGGAAATCCTTGTACTATTCCAGAGAAATGCTTGTCCAATTTCTTCTTAAAAACTGCCAGCATTGGAGCATTGGAGCACCCACAATGTCTGGGGGCAAATTATTCCACTGATGAATTGATCTCACTGTCAGGAAATTCCTCCTTAGTTCCAGGTTGCTTCTCCCTTTGATTCATTCCCATCCGTTGCTGCTTCTTCTGCCTTCAGGTGCTTTGGAGAATAGGTTGACTCCCTCTTCTTTGAGGCATCCCCAGATCAGCCACTTTTCCTTTGATGTAAACGAACCCCTTTCAAAGTTCAGGAACAACTAAGGATGTGTGATCCTTAGCAGAGAAATTCCTAGCAGGTTCTAACTTCTTTCTCCGATCAACATGCCCAGAGCTGTGCTTTTCAAGCTTTCTAAGGTGAGATGTGTGGACTTCAACTCCCGGAATTGTCATAAATACGTACTACCTGCTTCTGACTTTGATTAACATCTTGGAAATCAGCTAAAGTTAACTAGGGGCTGCCATCTCTTTTCCCCCTTCTCTTTTCTCCTTTCTCCCTCTCCCTCTCTGGAGGCTAAAACATGAAGAACGGTTGCAGGAACTGGGTATGTCTAGTTTAATGAAAAGAAGGAACAGGGGAGACATGATAGCAGCATTCCAATAGCTCAGGGGCTGAGATATTGGAACTCAGATAACAGATTAACAGAGTTGGAAGGGACCTTATAGGTCATGTAGTCCAACACCCACCCACCCTGCTGAAGCAGGAAACCCTACACCATTCTGACAGATAGAAGTCCAGTCTTTTCTTGAAAGCTTCCAGCGATGAAGCTCCCACAACTTCTGAAGGCAATTTCTGTTCCATGGGTTGATTGTTCTCACTGTCAGAAAGTTCCTCCTTATTCCCGGGTTGAATCTCTCCTTGTTCAATTTCCATCCATTATTCCTTGTCTGGCCTTCGGGTGCTTTGGAAAATAGCTTGACCCCCCTCCTCTCTGGCAGTCCCTCAAATATTGGAAGACTGCTATCATGTCTCTCCTGGTCCTTCTCTTCACTAGACTAGCCATGCCCAGTTCCTGCAACCGTTCATCGTATGTTTTAGTCTCCAGTCCACTGATCATCCTGGTTGCTTTTCTCTGCACTCTTTCTAGAGTCTCAACATCTTTTTAAATAGTTTTAGCCTTCCTGTAGGGTTGATTTCCTGGTGTGATTTATGTAGTAGGGATAACACATGTACAGAGTGGTTTTTTTTAATGTAGTTTCTTTAGGATAATCGGGAACAGCGCATCATTTTCCGTGCTGTGATGTTAAAACTTAGCAACTAGGCTTCTGTTCATTGTGCCAAAGCACACCTGACCAGAGGCCTGGGTTGTGCGACTACTGACACACACCTACATCTATACGCGTGCCTGTACATACCTATGTATAAAAATACACAGATAATTCTACAAATTTCCATAGGAATTGGCTGAGCTATTATTGATTCACCGAGCACGGCAAAACATCACTGCATGAATTAGCAAACAGCTGTTTCTAATTTGAGTTTAGAACTGTACACAGAGGAACTTGTTTTAGTGTTCACTCCTTTCATTTATAATGAATTTTAATCACCGCTACAGGTGAGAAAAATGTAGAAACAAGCTTGTATCTTGTGGAAGAAACAAAGGAGAGACAGATGCTAACAGATTTACAGTCTGTGATAAAAGGAAATGTTTTGGTACACTTTACATGTAATTAGGGTGCAGCTGTTTGCGGTCCCAAACCGTGATGCTCCGAAGAATATACTGTCTCTTCGAGCCCGGAGGGAGCAGAGCGAAAACAGTGATCCAATCCTGAAAGCATTGCATTTATTCCTGAATCTCTCATAAAACTTTCTCTGCTCCACCCCTCTTCACATCCTTTAAGGAGGAGGAGGGTTCAACTTGCTAAAGGAAATTCATGGGGAAGTGGGGGGGGGGGCAGCGAAGGGGTCTGATTCTATCCCGAGTTTGATTTGAAGTATTTACCTCTTGACCCAAGGGTTTCGAAGTTTAATCAGGGAGTCGGTTCCTTGATTGACAGGGCAGTTCAATGCATGGATGCAAACCAGCTAGAGTTCAAAGATTTTGCCCCAAGGAGTGGCAAAGGCGGAGGGGGAGGGGGAGAGAGAGGGAGAGAGAAAGGGAGGGAGGGAAAGAGAGAGAGAGAGGGAGAGGGAGAGAAAAAGAGAGGGAGGGGGAGGGAGGCAAAGAGGGAGGCAAAAAGATAAAGAGGGAGAGGGAGGGAGGGGGAGAAGGAGAGGAGGGAGGAAGAGAGGGAGAAAGGGAGGGAAAGAGAGAGAGAGGGAAGGAGGGAAAGTGGGAGGGAGGGAGAGAGGGAGAAAGGGAGGGAAAGAGAGAGGGGGGAGGGGAAGACAGGGAAAGAGAGGGAGGGAGGGAGAGAGGGAGAGAGAGGGGGAGAGGGCTGGCGGCAGGGAGAGTGAGGGAGGGAAAGAGGAGGGAACAAAATAAACAGGGAAAGAGGGGGAGGGAGGGATGTGTATGTGTTTATAGGTAATAATTAGGCTGCTTTTTATGGATATTTTGGGAAGGGATTTCTTGATTCGAACAGTCTTTTCTAAGCTGCCTAGACAAGATTTTGCACTGGAAAATGGGCAGCCCTGATCTTTAGAAGAGATGCAGGCAGTCCTTGACTTATGACGATGCTTAGTGGTTAAGTGATCCAAATCGTCCCTACCGCCTCACCTGAGCCAGGCCGAGGTGGTCGAATTTCACCCCTGCCTCCGTGGCACCGGGCAGCCTAAGAACAGGGCAAAACCAATCCATTAATTCAGCCAAGTGTACCCCGAAATGTACAACAGCAAAATTCAAAGATCTTTTTCCTCTTCATTAGCTCTTGGTTCTCTCTTTTTGAAAAAAAACAAAAACAAAATATTTTTGTGGAACTGAAGCCCCATCTAAAAGATAAATGAGGTCTTGGTATGATTTATATGACAGTTTGAAGAGCCTTCTTGTTATGAGAGGATGCAGTGTGTTTATTTGCGTGCATCCTGCTTGCAATTAGCTTTCTTGTGATTAAGATAAATGTAGGTAGTCTTGTAAAAGGCACCGAACATTAAGCGGCTAAATAGCTGCACTGTTTAGTGATGGATTATTGACTGTTGGTTGTGGACATACAGGTGACCTCTGCATCCTTTTTTCTCAACCCATCTTCTTTTCATCAACTGCTTAACATCTTTCTCCTCCTAATTAAACTTCTATCGCGGGAGTGCTGCAACCATCAGAAGTGTGAAAACTGGTCATAAGTCACTTTTCCGTGCCATTGTAACTTTGAACGGTCACTCAAGGAAGGGCAGACCCTCTTAATGTTTTAACCAGTGGTGAAATTCAATTTTTTTACTACCAGTTTGGTGGCTTGGTGGGCGTGGCAGAGGCAGGTTACTGCAAAAAACCCATTCCCTCCCGATCAGCTGGGATTCGGGAGGCAGCGAATAGATAGGGGCGGGGCCAGCCAGAGGTGGTATTTGCCGGTTCTCCGAACTACTCACAATTTCCGCTACCGGTTCTCCAGAACCTGTCAGAACCTGCTGAATTTCACCCCTGGTTTTTGCCAAATTGGGAAGGACTTGCTGGGGCCATTCGGAAACTTAAGAAAATGTGGAGAGAGAGCCACTGGCCATTTTTGTGTCTCTACAATTAATCGAGAGAACCACTTGCCTCCTAGAGTTGCGTCTGCTCCATCACGGGAGCTTTGCGAGAAAAAAGGGACAATATTTGTCCAGGAAGCAATGAGGCAGTGATGATGAATCTTTGGGGTGAGGAGGGCCCAAAGCGTGCAACCCCCCCCAAATGTAATGCGAGTGCCCCCAGGCATGTGCCCAGCCCCCCCATGCATGCATGCGCATCCCCAGTGCAAGCACCCCACCCCCTGGTGAATTTTGGCTTCCAGGTTGGTGCAGGAGGCCTTCCAGACTGCAGAGGGGGAATACACATGCACTCTCAAAGTGCAATGTGAGCGCCCCGCCCCCAGCACATATGCACAAGTCCCCCCCCTGTATGTGCCCCATGCATGCACGGCAGAGATCCGGAGACCAGCTGGCTGAAGGGAGGCACGCATGCATGCACAGGGGAGCTGGGATGGGGGGACGGCTGGCGTGCCCGCGGAGAAGGCTCTCCCTGCCCTCTGTGACATGCGTGCCATAGGTCCACCATCACGGGAATCAGGTCTCCTGCTACGGCAGGGGGCTGGACTGCAAGACCTCCAAGGTCCCTTCCAGCCCTAGAAGTCTATGATTCCCTGATCCTCCTTTTAAAACTATCTGACCTCCTTCCATCCCCCTCCCTTATAGTAGCAGCAGCAGCAGCTTGAATTTCCCCGGAGGAGCCCAGCTGGCACGAAGTGGGAATAAGCCTGTGCAGTGGTTTGCTGGTCCTTCCTCTCGCTGAATTTAATCGAGGGAGCAAGCAGGCAGCCAGCTGAATCTCTCCAACCAGAAGACCCTATTAATTCAAGTCCTTCGGGGTAGGTGGGTGGTGAGGTGACCTCCCCCTTCCCCGTCGGTGGCGGGAGGCCTCCTGTGACAACAGCTGACAGAGGCTGTCCAGGGCAAGGTTTGGAAACTTGCTCATTACGGCCTCTGTCATTGATTTACAATTGGCAGAGTTCGGCTTAATTTCTCATCCGTGCAAGTCATGATCGGAGGCGCCAGCAGCACAAATGGGGCATGGGGAGGCGGGCGCGATGCAATAGGCCCCTCAAACAAAATGGGAGAGATTTTTATTTCGTCGTGCAGGAGGGACGGAGAGAGCTTGCAAGAAGGGTCCCCTCTGGCAAGCGTTTGCTGCTGCTTCTTTCCTGCTTTGCCTTCAGGGGTTGCAAAAGAGGCACGTTGGGGTGGGTGCTGCTTGAGGATGGACCCAGGCCCAGATCAGTTGACAGGAAAGAGATGGGGTGGGGGGTGGGAGGGAGAGAAAAGGCATAGTGTTGTAATGGGCATTGAAATGTTATGCTTGACATGAGCAGGGTTGTGAGGCGGGGGGGGGGGATGAGGAACGAGGAAACAGCTAATAGCAGGAGGACAGATGCACCAATAGCCAAAGTGGAAGAAGAAAAGTCTTTGCCTGACACAAAGAATGATTGTGTATATTTCGATATCTTCTATCCCTGCCTCCATCTCCATCTCCATCTTCTACCTTTATCTGTCACCTTATCTTTCTATCTCTGATCTTCTCTGTCTCTCATCTCTCTCTCATCTCTCCCTCTCTCTATCCATCCATCCATTTTATCCATTCTATCTCTCTATTTCTATTCAACTTCCATCTCTACTTCTCTATCTTCTACATCCATCCATCCATCCCTATCTCTCTCTCTCTCCCTCCCTCCCTCCTTACCTATATCTCATCCATCCATTCATCTATCTTCTGTCTGTCCATATCTCTCTATCATGTGTATCTCCATCTCCGTCTTGTCTTTCTATCTATCTATCTTTATCCATCCATCCATCATCTATCTATCTATCTATCTATCTATCTATCTATCTATCTATCTATCTATCTATCTATCTATCTATCATATATCATCTATCTATCTATCTATCTATCTATCTATCTATCTATCATCTATCTATCATCTATCTATCTATCATCCATCTTTCTCTCTCTCTCTATTATCTCCATCTCCATCCCTGTATATGTCTGTCTCTTATACAAGTCCATTGACCGATCAGCCATGTAAAGAAAAGCGGCAGAGGGAGCCTGGCCAATCCTGTCTACAGAAATGTTTCAAAGCAGAGAAAAGAGAACGAAAAGACCCCCCACCCCCACCCCACCCCCACCCCTCGGGAGAAGGAACACAGTCTGTGTAATACAGCTTTACGGCAAAAGCCATTTTGACACTGCTGAGATGATGATGGCTTGTCGTTCACGCCGAGAAGAGCTTCACTGTCACAGCGCAGTCCAAAGCAGGCAGGCTTGAGTATCGGTCATCCCGCATTTGGCTGGACTTCCTCCTAAGAAAATGCACATTCGATTTCAGCCATAAATACAAAGGAGGCCGATGGGGAATTACAGTGGTGGAGGATGTTGGAAGGTTGGCAATTTGGGGAAGGAGGGCACCTGCCTACATCCTCCTTGGTGTCAGTTTTATAGAGTTGCGGTACAATCCCAGAGAAGGCCATCTTCTCTCTTCCCACTGTTCCAGCCTCACGCAGGCAAGGAACCCGGTCAGAAGACTTAGCTCAAGGACGGAAAGGGGTGAAACATTTGGAAGGCTAAAGCTTTCATTTTCAAAACCAGCTGTGCCAGCCTCACGGAAAGCATTCAAACATTGTTTGGGCTTTTTCAAGTGTGTTTTTATTCATTTATGAAACTTAGAGGCCACCCGTCTGGTCTTAGACACCACGCTAGGCAGCTCACAATCAGGAAAAGCAACAAGAGGAAACATTCAAACATAAACATGATAAATACTAACGTCAACACATTGTGGACCTCATCTGACAGCCACAATCAATCCCCAATATTTTTGGGTTGTTAAGTGAAACTGTCAGGTTTCCAAAAGATGCCCTAATTAATTCATGAGCCTTGAGCCAAGTTTCAAAAGAAATTGCCCTCTCAGTGAACTGGTAGCAAACTGGTTAGGAACCAACCATTGGGTGGCATGGTGGTTAGAATGCAGTTTTGCAGACTGACTCTGCCCACAGCCCAAAGTTCAATCCTGATGCATTCAAGGTTGACTCCGCCTTCCATCCTTCCGAGGTCGGTAAAACGAGGACCCAGATTGTTGGGGGTGATGTGCTGACTCTTGTAAACCACTCCAAGAGGGATGTAAAAGCAGTACAAAGTGGTATATAAGTCTAGGTGCTACTGATATATGTGGATCCTCAGAGCAGAGGGAACTAGGAAGAGTTGAGCAAGGATCCATATCGTTCTTGTGCATTTGTGAACCATGCAGACATGAGAAAGAGTAAAGCAATTATAGTGATTGGTGTTTGCATTGGGGGAGGAAGGTGCCGTTGTGTAGAATCAGCAGTCCTTTGATCGATTCCAGTTGAACCCCGTTTTCCTTTCCTTTGCAAGGGGAAAGATCTGCACAAACCCAACCTGGCTAAATCGAGTCAGCGTCCCAAATCCGGTATTTTATTCCACAATATGGTGAAATTCCCCACCTTCCCCCCTCCCTCCCTCCCTCCCTGGACAAACAGATTCCCAGACGCCACATTATGGAAATGCTTGCCATCTCCGGCTACTGCCGGACTGGCTGCCATCTCACTGCGGAGTTGGCAGACATGCAGGGCACGAGGTTGGCACTGCAGCCCGACTGCCTCCCGGCACGAAGAGATCCAGAGCCCCCTTAAAGTTAGATCACCTCGGTTGAAGAAGTTGCCTCTCTGGCTTGCAAAATAATAAAAAAAAATGAACCCCCCTCGACTCTTATGGGTGGCTAGGGAGCCATCGGACACGTCGTCACGTTGAGCGTTGACCCATCGTTTCTGGATTGTTTTTGTGGCATGGAGCGGTTTGGGAGGAAAAATATATCTTAGCTTGCTTATGTGGCACGGTTATTAAGGGCTATGTGGGTGAAGGAGAGGGTCTGGCTGCCTTCTCTTATTGTTAGCCTTCTACATTTCGGACCGAACGGCTGTTTCCAGCCAATATGATTTGAAATCTGTTCTGACTTATATCTACAGGGGTAAAAAAAAATGGGTTTGCGTTCCAGCACTTAATGCAGCAGCCGGAGATGCTCTTAAGAAATGTTTGTGTCGCTTTGAGCCTGGTTGCCTTCTCTTTCCTTGACTGGCTGTTTATTGCTTGGCAATCGAGAAGACAGGTGTTAAACCTGCTTGGGGGGGCGGGGGTGTGGGGGGACCGGGAAGGGCAAATGATCTCCTGCAACTGGAAGTAGAAGCTGTTTTTCTTTTTTTAAAGAGACAGTTTTGTGCAAGGAGGGAGGATTTCTTTTCTTTTTCTTCTACTCCAATATCCCTTTAAGCTGTTGTGCTGTTGGTTCTTTCGGGGTTTTTGTTTTTTCTCCAGCAATGGGTTTTCTGTTTCCTTCCTTTCTCTCCCCCCCCACCCCCGCCTGCTTTCTTTTTCTCCCTCCCTGCCTCCCACCGCCGGGTGGTAGCAGAAGGACCATAGTGTTGTGGAACGGCTGGCTTTGTCCCTGTTTTCGCAGATGCCCTGGGAATTGTTTCTAATCTCCTTTCTGCTTTCCCATTACAGATGGCGAAGACGACCCGCAACTCTCTTGGGTAACTTCGTCTCCCTCCAGCAAAGACGTTGCATCACCCACTCAGATGATAGGAGATGGGTGTGATCTCGGCATCGGAGAGGAGGAAGGGGGGACCGGCCTGCCCTATCCCTGCCAGTTTTGCGACAAGTCCTTCATTCGCCTGAGCTACCTTAAAAGGCACGAGCAGATCCACAGCGACAAGCTGCCGTTCAAATGCACCTACTGCAGCCGGCTTTTCAAGCACAAGAGGAGCAGGGACCGGCACATCAAGCTGCACACGGGGGACAAGAAGTACCACTGCCACGAATGCGAGGCGGCCTTCTCCCGCAGCGACCACCTCAAGATCCACCTGAAGACCCACAGCTCCAGCAAGCCCTTCAAGTGCACAGTCTGCAAGCGGGGCTTCTCCTCCACCAGCTCCCTGCAGAGCCACATGCAAGCGCACAAGAAGAACAAGGAGCACCTGGCCAAGAGTGAGAAGGAGGCCAAGAAGGACGACTTTATGTGCGACTACTGCGAGGAGACCTTCAGCCAGACCGAAGAGCTGGAGAAGCACGTCGTGACCCGCCATCCTCAGTTGTCCGAAAAGGCTGACTTGCAGTGCATCCATTGCCCGGAGGTCTTTGCCGATGAGAATTCTCTCCTGTCCCACATCCACCAAGCTCACGCCAACAAAAAACACAAGTGTCCCATGTGCCCTGAGCAGTTCTCTTCCGTGGAAGAAGTTTATTGTCACTTAGATAGCCATCGGCAGCCTGATTCCAGCAACCACAGCATCAGCCCAGACCCCGTCTTGGGCAGCGTGGCCTCCATGAGTAGTGCCACGCCCGATTCCAGTGCATCGGCGGAACGGGGCTCCACGCCCGACTCAACCTTGAAACCTTTGAGGGGACAGAAGAAAATGAGATCATTGGAAAGGGAAGAAGGCCAGGCTTGGTCAAAGGTAGCCTACAGCTGCCCTTACTGCACCAAACGCGACTTCAACAGCCTTGCTGTTTTGGAGATCCACCTGAAGACCATCCACACGGATAAACCTCAGCAAAACCACACGTGCCAGATTTGCCTTGAATCCATGCCTACCTTATACAACCTGAACGAACACGTGAGGAAAGCGCATAAAAACCACGCCTACCCGATGATGCAGTTCAGCAACATCTCCGCTTTCCACTGTAACTATTGCCCGGAGATGTTCGCTGATATCAACAGCCTGCAAGAACACATCCGGATGGCCCATTGCGGGCCGGGAGCTACGACGCAAGATGGCAACAACGCCTTCTTTTGCAACCAGTGTTCCATGGGCTTCCTGACCGAAGCGTCTCTGACGGAGCACATCCAGCAAACTCACTGCAACATTGGGAACTCGAAGTTGGATTCCCCCGTGGTTCAACCGTCCCAGTCTTTTATGGAAGTCTACTCCTGTCCGTATTGCACGAACTCGCCCATTTTTGGCTCCATCCTCAAGCTAACAAAGCATATCAAAGAAAACCACAAGAACATTCCACTGGCCCACAATAAAAAGTCCAAAGGCGAACAGAGCCCGGTGTCTTCGGATGTTGAAGTTTCTTCCCCTAAAAGGCAACGGCTTTCCGCCAGCGTCTATTCGGTTTCCAATGGGGAATACCCGTGTAATCAATGTGAGCTGAAGTTCTCCAACTTTGAAAGTTTCCAGACCCATTTGAAGTTGCACTTGGAGTTGCTGTTAAGGAAGCAGTCGTGTCCTCAGTGCAAAGAAGACTTTGACTCCCAGGACTCTCTTCTGCAGCATCTCACTGTCCATTACATGACGACCTCAACGCATTACGTCTGCGAGAGCTGCGATAAGCAATTTTCGTCAGTGGACGACCTTCAGAAGCACCTCCTGGACATGCATACGTTCATCTTGTACCATTGCACCCTGTGCCAAGAAGTTTTCGACTCCAAAGTATCCATCCAAGTGCACCTGGCAGTCAAGCACAGCAATGAGAAAAAAATGTACCGCTGCACGGCCTGTAACTGGGATTTCCGGAAGGAGGCGGACCTCCAGATCCACGTGAAGCACAGCCATTTGGGCAACCCGGCCAAGTCGCACAAGTGCATCTTTTGCGGGGAGACCTTCAGCACAGAGGTGGAGCTGCAGTGCCACATCACGACCCACAGCAAAAAGTACAACTGCAAATTCTGCAGCAAGGCATTCCATGCCATTATTCTGCTCGAGAAGCATTTGCGGGAGAAGCATTGTGTCTTTGACGCGGGCGCTGAGAATGGCACGGCCAATGGCATGACACCAGCCAGCAAGAAGGCGGAGTCGACAGATATCCCGAACATGGGGATCAAAAACCCTGACACATCCAATAGCCACGAAGCTAGTGAGGATGACATCGATGCCTCCGAACCGATGTACGGTTGCGATATCTGTGGAGCTGCGTACACGATGGAGGTCCTGCTGCAGAACCACCGTTTGCGGGATCATAACATCCGACCTGGGGAGGATGATTGTTCCAGGAAGAAAGCGGAGTTCATCAAAGGGACTCACAAGTGTAATATCTGCTCAAGGACCTTTTTCTCTGAGAATGGCCTCCGGGAACACATGCAGACCCATCGGGGCCCGGCAAAGCATTATATGTGCCCTATTTGCGGGGAGCGCTTCCCATCGCTCCTGACCTTAACGGAACATAAAGTAACTCACAGCAAGAGCTTGGACACGGGCACGTGCCGGATCTGCAAAATGCCACTGCAGAGCGAAGAAGACTTCATTGAGCACTGCCAGATGCACCCTGACCTTAGGAATTCCCTCACCGGGTTTCGCTGCGTGGTGTGCATGCAGACAGTCACCTCAACTCTGGAGTTGAAAATCCACGGGACGTTCCACATGCAAAAATTGGTGGGGAACTCGGCCGCGTCATCACCCAACGGCCAGGCGTTGCAGAAACTCTACAAGTGTGCTCTGTGCTTGAAAGACTTCAGAAACAAGCAAGACTTGGTGAAACTGGATGTTAATGGTCTACCATATGGACTGTGTGCTGCTTGCATGGCTCGGAGCACCAACGGACAGTCCTTGGGCCTGACTGTACCGGACATTAGCGAAAGACCTTGCGGTAGCCTGAGATGTCCAGAGTGTAGTGTCAAATTTGAAAGTGCCGAAGAGCTAGAGAGCCACCTCCAGCTGGATCATCGAGACCTGACGCCTGAAACCAGTGGCCAAAAGAAGGGTACACAGACATCCCCCATACCCAGAGTAAGTACTGCCATACATTTTCATAACTATCACTACAAACAGATCAGTGCAAATCTGTATTCAAAACTTTACATGTTTGGAATGGGTACAGGTGATTGTTGATTAATGACCACTTATTCAGGGACTGCTCAAACGCACAATTGTGCTGAATGAGTGGCATTTACAATTGGTCTTTGAAGTTCCAGCAGTCACAACATCACTGCAATCATGTGATCGCAATCTGGGTGCTTGGCAATTGGCCCAGAATTTTGACCAACTACAACATCCTGCAGTCACCTGATTCCCAGTTGCAACTTTCCCTACTGGCTTCCCCCAAACGAAGTCAGTGGTGAAGCCTGCAGGAAGTCGGAAGTCATGATCATTGTGATTCTCGCTTAATGACCTTCCGGGACAGAACTGCTATCACTAAGTGATGTGGTCATGTGACATTGCACTTTGCAATCACGTTGTATGGTGATGGAAATTCTTGTCCCGGTTATTAAGCAAGGATTAATGACAGTTGGGGGGGCTTCTGGAACTGCTGTCACTAAGTGATGTAGTCATGTGACATTGCACTTTGCAACCACGTTGTATGGTGATGGAAATTAAGCAAGGATTACTTGTACCATTAGGAGAATGGAATTTGCATTCTATTCCATACTAAAAATGCCTTTCTGTCTCTTCCAAAGCGCCTTGGGGTTGGTGCATACAATTCTGTATATGAGAGTTCTATGTGAAATTGGATAACATTTTGGATTGGAGTAGGTCCTTCATAATGGTCATTATTCTTAAAAACTTGAGTATGAATGCCTAATTGCAAAAATGAAGCAGCATAAGTTTCATTTTTCATTCTTTTTTTTTCTTTTAAGGATAAACCTTTCTCGATTTTAAGACATGGAGGAGGTGATGCTCTTTAGATAAGTTATGTGACTTTATTTACAGACTGGATCATTTGCTGGAAATAAAGATTGTTTCGTGGTTAAGTGATGATGAAATGCCATACCCTAAAAATATTTGTGTAAAGCCTTATTCCTCTGCAAACTAATTCTAAGCAGAGTTGGAAAAACTGCTGTCATCTGCCTGGAAATTATTGGACGATGAAACAACGCATCTCAGTCAATAATTACCGTAATTTCCTTGCTTATATTTTTTTCAATTAGAAATAACTTTTTGCAGGGAAGATAATTGGATAATTTCTGGATCCCATTTATTTGGGTCCTTTTAACATTTCCAAGGGACACAGAGGCTCAGTGGCTAAGATGGTGAGCTTGTTGATCAGAAAGGCCAGCAGATTGGTGGTTCAAATCTTCGGACAGGGCTGGCTCTTTGGCTTTGAAACGGAGATGAGCACCGCCCCCTAGAGTCAGGAACGACTAGCACATATGTGCGAGGGGAATCTTTGCCTTTTCCTATGTCCTGATAGAACCATTCATCAGTCAAAAAATGACTTGCCTTCAGATGTTGTGGATGCTACAACACTGAGGATTTTAAAGAAGGGATTAGACAACTATTTGTCTGAAGTGGCATTAGGGTTTCCTGCTTGAGCAGGGGGGTGGACTAGAAGACCTCCAAGGTCCCTTCCAATGCTGTTATTCTGGCCCAACACCCATCCAAGGGTGTTTCCTCCTCCCTTGAGTCTGGAAACCGCCTGATAAAACAACTTCCTGTGATGAAGCTTCACCCAGGAAGCTTTTGCCAGTGAAGGGCAATATGTTGGGTTCAAAGGATTTTGGGGAGGGGGGGGAGCTTTGAAACACTCCCAAGCTAAAACTCCTTTTTGCTTTGTTTCACTCCATGCTTTGGCGCGGTGTTCCCTGGAGGTCAAATGAATCAGCGACTAGACCGGTCTCCAGCTGTGATATACGTCTAATTCTGCAGAGAATAAAACGCAGAATGGAAACACCACTCGCTTCAGCGTGAAGCCTCTTGGGCTTTCGTCGTCCTGAACTACTTATTATCCTGGTCCCCTGTCTTTCTACTTTTTCTTTCTTTCTTGATTTTGCACTTTGCCCTCTGCCTCTTAAAGAACAGGCCTCGGCTTTTATGTCAGGCTAATTCTAGTTTTGTGTGGTTGCACACACAGACGGTGGCTGCAGTACTTCAAACTCTCACTGCACATGGGATTTTTTTTTTTAAAAAACCCTACTATTCTTCTGGCTACCTCACAGTCGCCGTGAGTGGAAATGGATGGCGTCCCCTTCGCACCTACTTTTAACGATCTCCCTTCAAGACGCGCTTCCACGTTTCATCTTTTCTCTGGAGGGACTTTAAGTTCCTCAACAAAGTAAATGTGTTGAATGGTATCCCAAGAGAGTGTTTTTTTTTCCCTGTAGAAGAGAATGAAAAAAATATATATCAGAATTCAGGTGGCTCAACGGCTAAGACGCTGAGCTTTTCAATCAGAAAGGTCGGCAGTTTGCCGGTTCGAATCCCCAGCGCCACGTAACGGAGTGAGCTCCTGTTAGGTGCCCCAGCTTCTGCCAACCTAGCAGTTTGAAAGCACGTAAAAAATGCAAGTAGAAAAATAGGGAGCACCTTGGTAGGAAGGTAACAGTGCTCCGTGCGCCTTCAGAGTTTAGTCATGCTGGCCACATGACCATGGAGACGTCTTCGGATAGTGCTGGCTCTTTGGCTTTGAACTGGAGATGAGCACCACCCTCTAGAGTCAAGAATGACTAGTATGTTCAAGGGGAACCTTTACCTCTTTACCTAAGTTAGAAACTCAAGAATTCCCGTCCTTATTCTCATCCTTATAGAAGTCGCTTTCTGACTACACATACACAGTGACAGTGGTGAAATTCAATTTTTTTTTACTACTGGTTCTATGGGCATAGCTTGGTAGGCGTGGCAGGGGAAGGATACTGCAAAATCTCCATTCCCACCCCACTCTGGGGCCAGCCAGAGGTGGCATTTGCTGGTTCTCCGAAGTACTCAAAATTTCCGCTACCGGTTCTCCAGAACCTGCTGGATTTCACGCCTGCACAGAAACATACGTATATGTCTCTGCATATATAACTAATTCTGAATAAGACTGCTTACAAGTCAGCTCAAACATTTTAGCAGATTTCAGAATTATAGGTAGGGCCCCCTGAAGAGCTCATAGCATTTTTCAGAGAACAATAAATTTCAGTAGCTCTTGTTAAAGAGCTACACCGAAGATAGTTAGGGAAGCTAAATTGAACAACACACCGTTCTCTGTTTTCTAATCTCTTGTTGATGTGTAGTACAACAGGTAAAATGTAGCTTTTACGCAGTCAGCCTTGTATGTGAAATACCAACTGAGCTGTCCGAATTACATTACTACTCTATAATTCTTGACCAGTTCTTCTTCTTTTTTTTCCAGGATCATTATTGATTTTTTCCCTCTTTTACACAGAGCCTAACAGTGGAGGATTAGGGAAAAAAGGTATAGTCAGAGAAAAGCTATGTTGAGATTACATGAAAAACAGGTGGAGTACATGTTTCGATTAAGTACAAGCCTGTCTTGGTATCTCGACTCAGAAGGGATAGAAAAGTGGACGTGAAATGTAGGAAGTGCTCTGGACTACAGTACTAACCAGGGCATCTCGGAAACTTAGCAACTTGGACTTAGAAAATTCTCACAATATCTTAAAAGTAAACACTGGGAGGGAAAGTATTATGGTAAAGAAGCTTTTCAGAAGCAACTACAGCTAAGACGATGAGATAATTTTGTTTCATTTGGTAATTCTCTTTTAATGGCTTGGGATAGCATATCCTGGAAAGGAGTGTGTGATCCTTCCTTCCTTCCTTCCTTCCTTCCTTCCTTCCTTCCTTCCTTCCTTCCTTCCTTCCCTCCCTCCCTCCCTCCCTCCTTTCTTTCTCATTCTCATTCTCTATTTCTTTCTTTCTTCTCCCTCCTTTCTTTCTTTCTTTCTTTCTTTCTTTCTTTCTTTCTTTCTTTCTTTCTTTCTTCTCTCTCCCCCTCCCTCTTTCTTTTTTCTTTCTTTCTCTCTTTTCTCTCTTCTCCTTTCTCCCTCCCTTCTTTCTTTCTCCTTCTCTCTCTTCTCTTTCCTCCTTTCTTCTCCTCCCTCCCTCTTTTCTTTTTTCCTCTTTCTTTTTCTTTCTCTCCCTTTCTTTTTTCTTTCTCTCTCTCTCTTTCTTTTTCTCCTCCTCCTTCCTTCCTCCCTCCCTCCCTCCCTCCCTCCCTCCCTTCCTTCCTTCCTCTTTCTTTCTTTCTTTTTTCTTTCTTTCTCTCTTTTTTCTTCCCCTTGCTTCATTTTCAACCATTGTTCTAATCCATTCGCTGAAGACAAAACTGTAATGCAGACCATTTCAGAGAGCCGTACAATAGTTCGATGTTAATGCTAAGAACACCAAGAATTCTAGCACCGCAATAAAGATGATTTTTCTTCATACGTTTTCCTTCTTTCTTTCTTGAACAGAAGAAGACTTACCAGTGTATCAAGTGCCAGATGACCTTCGAAAACGAACGAGAGATACAGATTCACGTTGCAAATCATATGATTGGTAAGAAGTCCTCAGCCTTGCTTTCTTGGGCTTAATCTGTGTTGTTAACCTTCATCCTTAGCCTGTAGCACTTCGTTTTGTGATCCTTTGATGAACGATTGGACATTGTCTGCTTAGGTGTGATTCAGATGGACCGTTTGATATGGTTAGTCTTTCTCTATAAGCTATTCTCTGTCAGCTCAATCCTCTGTGGTTCGTGGGTACACATTAAGACCTTTAAGTCATGTTCAAGAGTCAAGGTTTTGCAGTTTCTTTAGGTTTTTTAAAAAGATATTTTGTTTCTTCTGGTTTGGGATCCTATCTTGTAATCATAGCTTGTAGAAATCTTAGTTAAGACACCCTGCTTTGGTTGCTGTTTCAATATATGTACCTATAGGAAGAGATCCATAAACGTGTGCTTGTTTTCTATCTGCTAATTTTCTATTCTTGTCTTCATGAAGCAGTGGTTTCTGGAGATAGAATGGTGTACAGTATATCCATTTCCATAGGAGGAATATCTAAGTTCCATGCATAGCTACAGACATTTTTCCTGGTCTTCAAGGCATTTGAGTCTTCATTCCCTAAAAAATCTCTACTCCCTTTCCTTTACCAGGTGCTACCAAAAGTCATTTTTCAACCTAATGAGGTGTTGGGACCCTGATAAATATACAGGAATGTCTCCTTCCTTTGCAGAGCTCCTTAGTTATGGTTAACATTCATCAAAATTAACATGCCAGGAAGATTCAGCTGAGGCATGTCCCTTTTGAAGAATAGCCCTTCTGTGAGTTTTGGGGCTATTTGCATCTGTGGTGTCCTGATCCCCGCATTAGACCTGCTAAGGGTTCCCACTTCTCCGTCGTCATCCTGCCTTTCACTGTCTCCTCTCTGATCTGTGGTTCTACTGTGTGTTAGATGTGATGGACATCATCAGACTCTGAATCCACAGGGGGTGTAGGAGTCAGTCGGGCTGGCACCTAAGATCATAGGAGAAGCTTAATGATGCAGATTTCTCCCATCCAAGGAAGGAAGGAAGGAAGGGAGGAAGGAGGTAATGTGCAGGCATTTAAGATGGAAAACTGGCCCATCTAAGATGAAGAAGTCAAAAATGTTCCTTTTCCAGAATTCCTTTTTGAGAATCAAGATCACATGGTGTTAATACCAGCCTTGGTAAGACTGCACTTGGAATACTATGTCCAGTTTTGGTAGACATGATATATATATAAAAGATGTGGAGACTCTAGAAAGAGTGCAGAGAAGAGCAACAAAGATGATTAGGGGACTGGAGACTAAAACTCATGAAGAACGGTTGCAGGAACTGGGTATGTCTAATTTAATGAAAAGGAAGACTAGGGGAGACATGATAGCAGTCTTCCAATATCTCAGGGTTTCCTACAAAGAAGAGGGACTCAAGCTATTCTCCAAAGCACCTGAAGGCAGCAATGGATGGAAATCAAGGAAAGAACCTAGAAATAAGAATATTTTTTTCTGACAATTAAAAACAATCAGTGGAACAACTTGCCTCCAGAAGTTATGGATGCTCCAACACTCTTTAAGAAGAGATGGGCTAACCATTTGTCTGAAATCGTATAGCTCAGTGTTGGCGAACCTTTTCAGCACCGAGTGCCGAAACAGGAGTGCACATGCATGCATGCGCCGGAAACAGAAGAGCAGTCGCCCGGTGTACATGTGTGCGCTGGGAAGACGATCTTCCAGTTTCCAGCACACACATCTTCAACAGCCACCTGGTCTTTGCACGTGCATGCATGCCAGAAGACCAGGTGGCTGGTGCGTATGTGCACGCCAGAAAGTGGGAGATTATCTTCCCGGGGTCCCAGGCGGCTGCTCTTCTGCTTTCTGGCACTCCCGCACAAGTGAAGACCAGCTGGCTGGTGTGCCTGAATCTGGAAGAGCAAAGGGTGACAGCTCACATGGCCAGAGAGATGGCTGTGCCTGCCACGTCTGGCTCGAGTGCCATAGGTTCACCATCCCGGATATAAGGGTCTCCTGCTTGGACTAGAAGACCTTCAAGGTTTCTTCCAGCTGTGTTATTCTGTTTGATATCTGTCCTCCTGCATTTAAGATCCAGATGTATATTCTGCTTCTGGGATTGATAGTAGTTAACAGATAAGACCTGTCGTGAAATATTCCAGTCTACAGCTCTCCTTTAGGAAAGTAGGTTTGGAAAAGCCCTAGTATAGGAATTCAAATTAAACCTGACCATTCAGACAACTCTCCAATCTGTGCCTGAAAATATCCTTTAAAGGGGACTATTTATCATTGCCCTAGATCAGTGGTTCTCAACCTGTGGGTTGGGACCCCTTTGGGGGTCGAACGACCCTTTCACAGGGGTCGTCTAAGACCATTGGAAAACACATATTTTCAAAAAAAATACGGAAAACATAAAATAATTTTATGGTTGGGGGTCACCACCACATGAGGAACTGTATTAAAGGTTCACGGCATTAGGAAGGTTGAGACCCCCTGCCCTAGATTGTGAATTTACTGTTGAACTATTCTTATTTTCAAAAGGTTTTACAGCACATAAACAGACATCCTCCCATTACTCAGTTATTCCATGTTCTGTATTTCTGAACAACAAGGAACAAGTGTTTGTCTTCTTTGTCGTCTTCTGTGGAAACTTCTGTGGAACTGAGACATTTCCACACCCATTTGCACTGAATAGTGCAAATGGGCATGGAACCTTCTTGGAACTGCTGAAAAGGGACTGTGTTGTAAACTGTTGTTCAGTTCTTGCAAGTTTTTAAAGTTCTACATCTCAGATGAAGTTAACTTCCATGTTTGTGGATTGCACGAAGTATCTAAGAAATTTCTACTTTGCCTTTCTTCATCTGGAATGTTTTTTTTTTCATGTCTCAGATTACATTTTCCATTATTTCCAAGCATTTTACCAGGCCAATTGAGGGCTGAAGGCAGTTGCCGTTCAAAGAATTTGAAGAAATGTGGGCAAACACAGGTCTTATTGTTGTTATTGGAAGTTCTACATCATGGAGGTTGTAATTGCAGCATATACAGAAGACTCCGGCCTGGGGAAATTTGAAATTGATACTGAGAGGAATAGCGGGCCATGGAAGAATTAAGACAGCTAAACTTTAAAATGTGACAGATGGTTTTTGAAGCATTACATGAAAATGAACATATTTCTGGACTTCACAATTGACTGTGTTAATTAATTATGGATACATTACAGACTCTAAATCTCTATCCAGTATTCTTTAATTAAATCATGTTTCACATTGTTGTTCCTTTGAATTGGACAGTTCCGAGGACTTTGCGTTGAGCGTAGTCGAACAGCTTTCTGTTGCTTTTGTAGATCTATGAGACTAGGGCACCCATCATCCCATGAGGACTTTTAGAACTGTTCGGAGTTATAATCTCAATGTACTAGAAAGCCCCAAGTTGGGAAAAGGCTAAGTTGATTGTGAAGGAAATATAAAATTTAAATACCTTGGCTGGAATCCAAGATCTAATAGCATTCAAGGAGATTGCTCTTTTATTTCCTAGATGTTATCCTTAAATCCTGGTCTTTTCTTCAAACTGGTGTTGGACAGATCTTTTGCAAAATAAGACCCACGAGAGCTGGCAATCTTGGGAATTACAGTCTCAATATCTCTTAAAATATTACAGGACCCATAGCAAACATTTGAACTTGAGAGGAACCCTATGATCTTCTTACTTCCATTAACTTTCTTGGTACCCCTTAAGCGCTCTACATGGAGCTACTCTTGAAAAGCATCCAGGAACTCCAATTGGTTCATAATGCAATGCTCTGCATGGCTTTGCACAAAACTAGGGCCAATCACAAGGAAACTTGAGTTCAAAGCCCACCTTAGCCATGAAAGCTGGCAGGGTGACTTCAGGATGGGAGTTCTAGCCCCACCTTAGCCATGAAAGCCAGCTGGGTGACTTCAGGCCAGTCTCCAGGAGACTGGGAGTTCTAGTTTCACTTAGCATTGAAAGCTGGCTGGGTGACTAGATCCAGTCACTTTCCCTCAGCCCAACCCACCTCATCTGGGTTCTTGTAGGGAAACTGGAAGAAGGATGTTGCTTCAGATATGTTCACCACCTTGAGTTATTTATAAAAAAACAATACAGTTGGGATACAAATCAATAAATGAACATTATTTAGGAGCAGGCTTTATATTCCTTTCTTTTTGGTGCAGCCCTTCTGGTACAAAGTTGATTTTGTAAAATATCGGTACCCCTTTCTTTGCTCTCTCTGTGTACGTGTTTTCATCATTTCTATCGGAGCGCATTTGACCAAATGCTACATTGCTTTGTTCCCTGACGACCCTGGGAGTAAAGCATAATTTTCCTTCATATATTCAGTCACTTTTTTAATGAAAAAAAATTATTCTCTCCCTTCTTTCATTTGGTAATTGAATAAGGAAAGCATCCTTCTCGCTGACATTTTTGCGGCGATGGTGTCAACATTTCCGTGTTGCCTGATACATTCATAATTGGCTGTCATCTCAGCGCCCTGTTGTCTTTGCGCCTTTTTAACCATGTTAAAAATTCCTTTCAGCCCCCTAAATCAGTTTTCATAGGTGGCTGGTGATTAGCCCTCTTTAAACATTTCCAAGTGGTTTGATATTTGCATACAAAGGTAGGAAAAGGAAGCGATGGAATCAAACACCTTTTCTGTAATCAGGTGTGAGCTGTGAGCTGTGACTAGCTTGGAGGTTGGATATCCATCCACATCTGCTAATTAACATGGCACATACTTAAAGTTTGCACACTATGTAGGCATGTGTGCAAGGGAAGCTTGAATCATAAAGGCAGGGTGAAATTTTCTTTGAATCTGCTGCCTTGGCCCTTGTTTAATTAGATAATGGAGACTCTATCAATCGAGCCTGGAAATGGCTAGAATAAGTTATGATGGTTGACATTTGACCACATACCCAGGCTTCATCTTTTCGGTGAGGGTTGTTGAGTGAAAACCACAGTCTTTAAATGGACATTGCAGTCATTAAGTGAACCCATTGTTAGCTACGGGCAAGTTTTGCCAGAAATTGGAAGCAAATGCCAAAACTGCCATCAATTGCAGTCACATGACTACAGGGCAAATGGCCATAAATGCAGGCCAGTTATTAAGCTTTCAAAACGAGGTCATGTAATTGTGGATGCTTGGTGCTGTCTGAGCTTGGTTGTTTTCTTGCAAGCATTTCATTACCCAAACTAGTAACATCTATCTATCTATCTATCTATCTATCTATCTATCTATCTATCTATCTATCTATCTATCTATCTATCTATCTATCTATCTATCTATCTACCTACCTACCTACCTACCTACCTACCTACCTACCTACCTACCTATCAATCTATCATCTATCTATCTATCTATCATCTATCTATCTATCTATCTATCTATCTATCTATCTATCTATCTATCTTTCATCTACCTACCCACCTACCCATCTATCTATCTATCATCTATCTATCTATCTATCTATCATCTATCTATCTATCTATCTATCTATCTATCTATCTATCTATCTATCTATCATCTACCTACCTACCTATCTACCTATCTACCTACCTACCTACCTATCTATCCTCTATCTATCTATCTATCTATCTATCTATCTATCTATCATCTATCTATCTATCTATCTATTTATCTATCTATCATCTATCTATCTATCATCTATCTATCTATCTATCTATCTATCTATCAACTATCTATCTATCTTTCATCTACCTACCCACCTACCCACCTACCCACCTACCCACCTACCCACCTACCCACCTACCCACCTACCCACCTACCCACCTACCCACCTACCCACCTACCCACCTATCTATCTATCTATCTATCTATCTATCTATCTATCTATCTATCTATCTATCTATCTATCTATCTATCTATCATCTATCTATCTATCTGGTTAGATGGTTAGCTAGTTAGCTAGATAGTATGTCAAACTTGTACAAGATAACAGGTATAAGTATAGACATGGACTTGAACAAAGGAAATGAGTACAAGTAAATGGGGACAGTAGGACAGGGACGGAAGGCACACTGGTGCGCTTATG
This sequence comes from Natrix helvetica, assembly GCF_964273705.1. Classification (NCBI taxonomy): domain Eukaryota; kingdom Metazoa; phylum Chordata; class Lepidosauria; order Squamata; family Natricidae; genus Natrix; species Natrix helvetica. The sequence continues at coordinate 17,697,854 of NC_138561.1, read as the reverse complement.
CACGCCCCCTTTATGGACCTATTAGGAATGGGGTGAGGTCCACAGTAGACAGTTGAAGGTTGAAGCTGTGGGGGTTTGAGGATGTAACAACGGAGTGAAATGGAGAATCGAGTTTGGAGTGGTTTACCTTGAGTTTGTTTCTACTGTGGGCCTGTGTATTATTGAGGTTGAAGCTGAAGTAGTCGTTGACAGGTAGGACATTGTAGCAGACAATTTTGCATACTACGCTGAGGTCAGACTGTAGGGGGCGTAATTCCAGGTTATCTAAGCCCAAAGTTTTGAGTCTGGTAGCATAAGGGATTCTCTTGTGAGCAATAGTTATTTCCTTACAGCAGAGCAAAACTCTAGCCAAGCCTTTTTAAAACTCAGCCTCTTTTAAGGATGGAGAGTCAAGATTTATCATGTCCTTAACAAAGGAGTGTTCTTGCAGTCTGGTGGTTAGCTTCCTTCCCATCAGACCTACATAGTTAGGGGGACATGTACCTCCTGGGACACGTACATGCACCTTCATTCGTGTTGTATCGGATGTCGGAACTTCAAAACCATGTCCTAAGTAGCTTTTCGGAGGGATCCGTCAAAATTCTGAATGGTCACTAAACAAGACATCATAAGTCAAGGACTACCTGTGCACCCTATTTGGAAAGGAAGGCCCAGCGTGCAACTTTTAATTTCCATGAGGGCTTTCTCTTCAGTGACTGCGAAGAACACCAAGGAAAAGCCACTGTGTCTGCCTTTGGTTTTTCGTCAACCATATGGTCCAAACCCTCTTGGGATTATAGCACTTCACAATATAGTACAGAAGAATGCGTGCTTCAGCATCTTCCTATGTAAATCAATCTGAAATTACACAAACATCACAAAAAGGCTTGTCCTGGAGGGGAAGAACCCTTATGTCCTTGATGTGCTGAGTTTTTACAGGCAGGCAGTTTTTGCCTGGGACGTACATTCCCTTGTTCTACCCAAGCAAGAGTAGGAAGCCTTGGGGGAGAACTTCAGTTTCTGCCAAATTAAAGCAATTTTGTGAAATCGGTAACTGGATCTCCATATCGAGCAGAGGTGTCAACCTCAAGGCCCGTGGGCCGGACCCAGCCTGCGGGGTGCTTACCGTATTTTTCGGAGTATAAGACACAGTTTTCTCCTCCTCTAAAAGAGGGTGAATATTTGGGTGCGTCTTATACACTGAATGTAGCCAAAAATGTGAGGCATGGAAGCAGCGATGGTCTGCCTGGAACAGCTGATTGGGGGTATTCTGGGGGCTGATCCACCCACCAATCAACAGCTCAGGCTGAATCAGGCTGCAATAATGTGCTGACGCTGACCAGGCTTGTTCGCTATTTGCAGCAAGGATGTGTCAGAGTTTGCAGCAGCAATCACATTCAGAAAGCACACACGGGTAACTGATTCAGCAGGATTCAACAACTTCTCTTTATGTATATAATATAACACATTAAGTAAACAATGCCAAAAGCAGCTTTTCCAAAGTGGTGGTTCAGCAGAGGAGAGAAGTTTCACTTTCAGTTTTAGTTTCAGATATCAGCACAGCATGCAGCTTTAGTACAGAACAAGCCACGCCCAGGCTCCTTGCTGTCTCCTGCCTTGTTGCTCACACAGAGAATGCTGTTTGTTTCCAAACAGCCCTCAACTCTCTCACACACTGACAGGACACTAGCCAGATGAATACCATGGATGAGGGTAGGCAGAGGCAGAATATTTCTTTTCTTATTTTCCTCCCCAGAAACTAAGGTGCATCTTATAGTCCAGTGCGTTTTATAGTCTGAAATATATGGTAGATCTGGCCTGCAGGGCTGCTCTGGAAACAGCGAATGATTGGCCTGCAGGGCCACTGCCAGTGAAAATGAAGCCTGGGAAGGCCGCACGTGGCCTTCCCTAGCTCCATTTTTGCTGGTTGATGGTTGCAGGAGGCTATCGCAGCCGAAATGGAGGTCAGGAACTCATTTTCGCTGAACTCAGGCCATCCCAGGTACCACCACCCCCGACACCAGTGATGTCAAGCTGGCCATGCCCACCCACCCCCAAGGCCAAACACAACCCGGATGCAGCCCTCAATGATATCGAGTTTGACACTCCTGATACCAAGTAACACCACAATGTGTTTTTCCTCTGCTTTTAGTGGAACACATTGCAGGGAGCCTTTTTAAAACTCAGCCTTTTTTAAGGATGGAGAGTCAAGATTTATCATGTCATTAACAACCTTTTCTTTAAATTAAATCATTACATTTAAGCAAGAGGAAGCGGCAAACAAAAAAAATATTCGGATGCTAGTTATGGAGCCAAATTTATATTGTAGTTTTAAATCTCTTGGTGTCAATTTAGTATATTGTCTTTAATTAAAGGTCAACGGAAATTGAACTGCGAGCCTCAGGGAGGCTCTAAACTGGCCTATGAAGCTCCAAGGCTGCCCATTAGGAAGGGTCTTTTGCAGAAGATTTTATTCGATTGCCACCGAACCCGTTAAGTTGCAAGTTAGACATCTAATGTTACTTCCGATTTAGAACAAGGACGATCAACGTTCTGGGACATCCTTGCCTTTCAGTTCTTCTTGGTGATTCCCTCCCCCCCTCCCCCCCCCATTCCAGCAGAGAGCATTTGCTTGGATCGGAATATGCAAAGTTAATCTTGCTGTTAGGGATTTGGTTGGGGGTAACTGCCTTCCAATTTGATGGCATAAAGGTTGACCCAAGGATCGGGGAAAACAGAACCCGTGGTTATCTAAATCGACGTTATAGGGCTGGAAATGTGGAGTTCATTGTTGGAAAGGGGTCAATGTTTTGAAACACTTTGAAAGATCCAGTGCAAATGTGATCAATCTTCCTTCTTTCCTTCCTTCCTTCTTCCCTCCCTCCCTCCCTACGTCTATTAATTCTCTATCTCCTCTCTCCATCTCTCCATCTCTCTATCTTCCTTCCATCTCTATCCCCTCCCCCTCTCTATCCCCTCCTTCTCTCCACCTCCCTTACTTTTCCCCTCCCTCCCTCCCTTCCTACCTACTTATCTACCTCTATCCACTTTCCTTCCTTCCTTTCTTTTTTCATCTTCCTTCCCCGTCTCCCCCTTCTTCCCTCCCTCCCTCTCTCCCTTCCTATTCACTCTCTATCTCTCTACCTTCCTTCCATCTCTATCTCCTCCCTCTCTCTATCCCCTCCTTCTCTCCATTTCCCTCCCTTCCTACCTATTTCTATCCACTTTCCTTCCTTCCTTTTCTGATCTTCCTTCTCCCTTTGACTCCCCCTCCTTCCTTCCTTCCTTCTTCACTCTCCTCCCTCCATCTCTCTATCTCCTCCTTCTCTCCACCTTCCTCCTTCCTTCTCTCCTTTCCTTCTTACTTACTTACCTACCTCTATCCACTTTCCTTCCTTCCTTTTCTCATCTTCTCCCTTTGTCTCCCCCCTTTCTTCCTTCCTTCCCTCCCTCCCTCTATTCACCTTCATCCATTGCTGTGTCTCTCTCCCCTCTCTCTATCCACTTTCCTCCCTCCCTCACTCTGAACGGTGAGGGCACGGGCATTCCTTTCCATGGCCAGGATGTATGAAGACAGAGGGCAAGGGAATACGTGATGCTATTTTTCACAGGCCTCCTCCTAACCCCGTGGCATCCCACCTACCTTCTCTGCAAATGGCAGGACTTTGTTGCGAATTCATCCATGAAGACTCCTTGCCACGTGGGGAGGAGTTGAGTTTCTCTGCCTCCTGTCTCTTATAGGTGCAGTTCCTGTTCCCCATGGTGAGGTCTTCCACTCTTTTCCAACCCCCACCTTACTGGAGAGGAGGATTAGCAAAAATGCTATTACAGGTAGGAAACACAGAATGTGATTCGCATGTGAAAACAACCCTCCCACATCTTTTTTTTCTTCCCACTGCCTTTCAAACTTCTCATAGCGGTAGGCAGCATGCTTTTGAAGACTGGGCTCCCATGTGTTGAACTAAACTGTGGTTGAATTGGTTGGGAGGCAGTGGCTTAGCTGCTAAGATGCTGAGCTTGTCGATCAGAAAGGTTGGCAGTTTGAATCCCTAGGGCTGCGTAATGGAGTGAGCTCCCGCTACTTGTCCCAGCTTCTGCCAACCTAGCAGTTCGAAAGCACGTAAAAAAATGCAAGTAGAAAAATAGGAAACACCTTTGGTGGGAAGGTAACAGCGTAACAGGTAAGCAGCCTTATGGTTGAATGAATCCTGGCTTATTGGATAAGCCATAGTTGGCTGGATTCTCACAATGCAGAACAGACATATAGTCTACCTTGGAATTTCTCTTCTTGCCCTGAGGAATCCTGGTCTGGGGACTGGGGAAGATCTGACAGTGTCAATGAGAGATGATTTAAGAAGTTTCCCAGTAATATTTCATCCTGGTGTTAAGCTAGAATGCGAGAAGTTGAAACAGTTATTCAACTGGAGCTTGGTATAAGTTGGCATATAAGTTTCAGTTCCGGTTTCCTTAAATGCAGATTTGAAAAAAAAAGACTTGTAAGTCTTTCCCATGCCAACTAAATCTTTCCCATACCAGCTAAGCCTTTGCCTTGCCAGCTTAGTCTTCCATCATTCCTATTGTCCAGCGCTGGGATTCAAACAATTTAACAATCAGTTTTCTGCCCTAATGACCAGCTGGGTAGGCGTGGTTCGGTGGTCATGTGACTGGGTGGGCATGACCAACTCAACGTCACTCAGGTCAATGGGCACTTCGCCTTACCTGTTACAATGTACTAAGGGTTAACCGGAGAGGCAGTTTCTGTAAGCAGAGCAATAAAGATGAGGCTAGAAACAACAGAATGTTTCCTTCCTGCCTTCCTTACAGGATTAGCCCTGTAAAGGGGGGAAAAACAAAATAAGATTTCTTCCAACAACCGGTTCTCCAAACTGCTTAGAAAGTTAACAACCGATTCTCCCGAATAGGTGCGAACAGGCTGAATCCCACCACTGCTATTGTCCAACATCATGTCCCCTCAACCTGGCTTCCCAGGCTCACCTATCCACCCAGGACCTTCAAATGGTTTTGGGTTAAGATCCACCCTTGGCTTTCCAAAGATGCATTTCCCCAAAGTGGGCAAAATCAGGACAAAAAAGCGGAATTGGATTGAACTGAAATGTAAGCTTAATTAAAATGAAATGAAATTACTTAACACTGAAAGAATATGATTAGAACCACCCATTTATTAATTTCCCCCCTTCGGTTATATTAAAAGTTACAAATTCAGTAGCAACTGTGGGAACAGCGCTTGGACGGCAACCTAACTAGATGGCAGCGTTTGAGAGGACTTTGCCTAGCTGAGATTATCCCACAGGACCTTTGGGGACACATCCCTGTCTCCATGGGGTTGTAGTTTGTGCACCCTCTAAACCAGGGGTGTCAAACTCAAGGCTGAGTCTGAATCCAGCCCATGGGGTACTTAGATCTCGTCTGTGGGGCTGCCTTGGAAACAGCAAAGGACCAGCCGGCGATGCCTCTTCCAGCAAAAATGGAGCTTGGGAGGGCCATATGTGCCCTCCCGAAGCTCTGTTTATTCTGGCAGAGAGATGCAGGAGGCCATCCCAGCTGAAACTGGAGATCAGGAGGGCTGTGTGCAACCCCCCCTGAACTCTGTTTTTGCTGGTAGAGGGATGCAGGAGGCTGTTCCAGCTGAAAACGGAGCTCAGGAGCCTGTTTTCGCTGGCAGAGCACTCCGGCCACCACAGGCACCCCAGATATGAGTGACGTCAAGCCGGCATGCCCCCCCTGTCCTCCCCCGACGGTCAAACACAACCCTCATGCAGCCCTCAATGAAATCAAGTTTGATACCCCTGCTCTAAACCTTTCAGAGATGGAAATTCTCTTGTTCTTTGTTAATGCACATTGTTGCCCTTTTAATATTCTCTCCATGCTCTTCTGCCAGATTCTTCTTCAAACTTACAATGCATTTAAGTGCTCAGCATTGTTCAACAATTTTATCCCCTTCTTTAAAAAAAAAGGGGGAACATTCCTCTAAATGTGCTCTCCAAAGGAGAGGGAGTCAAGCTATTCTCCAAAGCACCTAAGGGCAGGAAAAGAAGCAATGGATGGAAACTAATCAAGGAGAGAAGCAAGCTGGAACCAAGGAGGAATTTCCTGACAGTGAGAACAATTCATCAGAGGAACAATTTGCCCCCAGAAGGTGTGGATACTCCATAACTGGAGGTTTTAAAGAAGAGATTGGACAACCATTTGTCCAGAATTGTATAGAGTTTCCTGCCTGAGCAGGGGGTTGGACTAGATGACCTCCCAGCTCCCTTCCAACTCAGTTATTCTGTAATCTGTATTCCCCTCCACGCCTCTCTGATTATTAATGCATTTCTTAAAAGCTGCTAATTACTCATATACCCAATAGTAAGAAATGTTTAAAATATACAGCCCAGCAGTTAAATATGTTAATAGGGAGTTATTAAAGTGAAGTGTGGATTCTTGACATGAGTCTTAATAGTTCCTCTAAATCTGTTTTGATTTATTGAGTCAAAGTGGGAGGCATTAATATCACTTGTCACAGTCTGGAACGCTTGCAGGTTTTCCAGGTTTCAATTCACCGTCCACTCAGAGCTCTTAGTCACAATTGGTGCACTTCAGGGTGCTGGCTTTGGACTTCTGGCCAGACATCTTAACAATGCTACAGGTAGTCCTCGACTTACAGCCATTTGTTTAGTGACCGTTCAAAGTTACAACGGCACTGAACCAAGTGACTTCTTCTGACCATTTCCCACACTTACGATGAGTTGCAGCATCCCCGTGGTCACGGGATTTAAATTCAGATGCTGGACCACCGCCTCATATTTACGACGGTCGCAGTGTCTCGGGGTGAAGTGATCCCCTTTTGCGGGGGGAAGCCAGAATCACTTAACAGCTGTGTCACTCATTTAACGACCATAGAGATTCACTTAAACAAATGTGGCAAGAGAAGTCGTAAAACGGGGCAAGCCTCCCAGCAGCCCAACCCTGGTCCCAGGGTCATTTTGCAAACTTCCCACAATCCCAAAGGTGCTTTTTCAAAATGCAACTGGTCTGTCTTGGTTTTTTTTTCCCCCCTTGAAAATGTTTCAAGGAAAGACGAAGGAAGTCATGGCACCTTTGGGATAGCCATGACCTGGATGGTTGAAAATGTCCATCAACATCCATGGGCAAGTCAGGTTCACTTAACAACCATGTCACTCGTGTAATAACTGCGGCAGTTCGCTTAACGACGGTGGCGAGAAAGATCTTGAAAGGGGGGCAAAACTTACCGCTGTCTTGCTTAGCAGTGGAAATGTTGTTCTCTTCAACCTTGTCCCATCTATAAATCCAAACCTCCCATAAGAGTAGGAACTTTATTCCTTTGGAACAGACTTTGGAATTTAAATATTCCATATTGGAGAAACCTCACTGGGTGCCATTTGCTAGTAACCATACCATACAGAATAACAGAGTTGGAAGGAACCTTGTAGGTCATCTAGTCCAACCCCTACACCCAAGCAGGAGACCTTATACCATTTCTGACAGATGGCAGTCCAGTCTCTCCTTGAAAGCTTCCAATGATGAAAGCTCCCACAACCTCCGAAGGCAACTTCTGTTCCATGGGTTGATTGTTCTCGTCAGAAAATTTCTCCTTATTTCCAGGTTGAATCTCTCCGTGATCAGCTTCCACTCATTATTCCTTGTCTTGCCTTCAAGTGCTTTGGAAAATAGCTTGACCCCTTTCTCTCTGTGGCAGCCCCTCAAATATTAGAAGACTATCATGTCTCCCCTGGTCCTTCTCTTCTCTAGACTAGCCATGTCCAGTTCCTGGAACCATTCAATGTATGTTTTAGCCTCAGGTCCCCTAATCATCCTGGTTTTGTTACATTGGTTGATTGTTCTCCCTGTTGGAAAATTTCTCCTTATCTCTAGGTTGAAATCATAATCATGCAGAAGAAACTTTCCCGTTTTCAAAGTTTAGAGCGCACAAGTTGGTTGTGTGACCTTTGGTAGCAAAATAACAGCATTCTCTGCTAGTTGACTCCCTTCTCTTCGTCCATTTCCAATTCTCTCCTTTAAGATGAGATCCCAATAAAATAATTGCCTCCAGGTTCTTTGGCCCAAGAGGAGCCGAAAGCATTTGTGGAAGTTTTATTTTCTTATAAAATAAAGAGGCCTGTTGTTCTTGACTGTTTCTTTTTTAATTTTAATTTTTTGTGTGTGTGCGCAAACGCTTGGAATTGTCGTTTCATTTTCTCAGGGGTCATGTAATCTCCAGGCATGTCCAAATGCAGGGGTGGAGATCTGCTTTTTCAGAGCTTTGTTCCTTTGGGGATAATATGTAGACAGGACTAAAGCCAAAAGAAGTTATGGAACTTCCCCCTCCCCCCCCCCGGCTCTGTCTCGTTCGGTCATTTTTTTCCTTCTCCTTCTTTCTTTCTTCCCTCCCTTCTCTTCCTCCTCCTCTTTCCCCCGAGACCGCTTCAGGAACGCTCTTGTCAGAAGTCCAGGCTGATAGTTAGCAAAACAGCATTAGAAATTAAAGTGCAAGACGAAAGGCGCTTTTGATCGAGCTTTGAAATAGGTTAAAAACATTAAATCTTCCCATTGGTTGCTTACTTTTTCTAAAGAAAACATCCACCTGGTTGGAAGGAAAAAATATACCTTTGGGCACCTTCGCTGCCTTTTAAGCCTGGGAAAAGCCTGAGGGTAGAATCTTTATTTCAGCATCCTCTTCGTGCTGCAGTGTATGGCACTGTTATTCTTACCCCCCCCCTCTTCGTTGAAATCAGTAAGCTGAGTAAACAGGAAAACATGGCACTCCATCCAATCCTCAAACCCAAATAATCCCTGGGACGATGTTTTAATGGAGTTCTTTTACAGTCTGTAATAAAAACATACTTATCCTTTGGTCATCTTGAATATCCAACACAACGTCTGCTTTTATATTTATAACATTTGGGTATTTAATTGGCAGGAAGCACAGTGGCTCATTAGTTAAAGACACTGAGCTTGTCAGTTGGAAAGCTGGCAGTCCAGGTTTGAAACCCGAACTCTTCGCAACAGGGTGAGCTCCCGTTCCTTGCTCCAGCTCCTGCCCATCTGGCAGTTTGAAAGCATGCACATCAGTGGTGGGATTCACTTGCCTTCACTACCGGTTTGCAAATGAGAGCGGGCTCACATGCGCAGAAGGCCACGCATTATGTCAGGGCAGGTGGGTGGAGCCTCCAGCCGTCACCGCTAGGGGTTCGCCAGAACCTGTAAGAACCAACAGAATACCACCACTGATGCAAATGCAAATAGATAGATAGGTACCATCTCAGTGGGAAGGTAACAGCACTCTGTGTGCCTTTGGCATATAGCCATGCTGGCTACATGACAACAGAAATTGTCTTCGGACAGTGCTGGCTCTCTTGGTCAAGAAATGGAGATGAGCTTCGTGCCCTAGAGCTGGACATGACTGATAGGGAAACTTTTATCTTAATAAAGATAAGGAGGTTAGACACATGCTGTTTCATAGTACTTTACAACCCTCTCTAAGCAGTTTGCAGAGTCAGCCTATTGTCCCCAACAATCTAAGCCCTCATTTTACCGACTTCAGAAGGATGGAAGGCTGAGTCAACTTTGAGCCCCGTCAGGATCGAACTGCTGGCAGTGGGTGGAGTCAGCCTGCAATGGCAAACTCTTAAGACAGGAGACCTTATCCCATCCCGATCAAAGGGTTGTCCAGTTTATTTTTGAAAAATCTTTGTTGTTCTTCTCTGCACCTTTTCTAGGGTCTCATCATCCTTTTCGTATTGCTGTGTGACTGTGCGCTAAATGGCTACTTCCAGTTGTGGGATTCAGACAGTTTGCACCGGTTCAAGCAAACCGGTGGTTAAATTACCTACCCCACCCCACTCTCAAAGTGGATCCTGGGCACTGGGTTGCAATGGAGAAATGGGCCAGTGTGAGGGAAGGAGAAGGCCGATTTCCCTGTTTCTTCTCCCTGCTTCTCCTGCTCCCCTCGTGCCAGCCCTTCCGTTGCCCATTTCTCCATTGGTGTAATTTAACAACCAGTTTGCCCAGGGTCCGGTTGGCTGTTGTGGGAGGACCATCCCACATGAGCAGTTGATCTGGAGGACAGGGATGGGCCACGCCTCCCACGACAGCCAGACTGACCCTGGGCAAACCGGTTGTTAAATTATTTGAATCCCACCACTGGTGACTTCCAAGTAAAACCCATGGTTTTCACGATGGCTGCATCTTGAGTAGCTCTGAACTTCCCGGATGGAGAGGACGCCAAGAAGGTTAATTGTTTTCCTTTTGTTAGGACAGACTGCCATGTCTACTCACTTTGCTAATTGCAAGGAATGGACCCGTAGCCAGAGTTGGCTCCCAGAGTTGCATTCATTTCTCTCCCCCTCCCTCCATGTCTGGACCGCGCTCAGAATTCATTCATGGCTTGTTTTTCCTGCGCGAAGGAGATTTTATTTCAGTTCCTGTTTTCAATATTACTTAGCCGCTGGCTTCACTGCCAAACTGGCAAGGGCTTGAAGGTTTGACTTCCTGTACAGATGATGTAGAAGTGTCTGTGCAAAAAAACTCTTGCAGCCATTGGGAGATAAAAGCCAGCACACTGGGGAGCACAAAGAGAGAGGCAAATTATATTTATAATATTAAAGTTGAGTGCATTTGCGGTTTTGCCGTCCTCTAGGGTTTTTCATAAGTAGAAAAACATGAATTAGCATTTTCCATTTCCATATATTGACTGGAAACATAACCTCCTCTCAATTAAGACCTATAGCTTTTGGGATGCATGCAACAATTTAATGAAATATTTACAGCGAGATTTGCATTTTACATAGCACTACCTTTCTGGGGGGGAAGAAAAACGGAAGAAAGAAAAAAGTGTTTTGTGTGCAGAGGGAGAGGGGAGGAGGACTAAATCTAGAAACGAACTCAACAACATTGTACACTTAAAATTGTCCTCTGTTGATTGTGGTCACTAGTAATTCTCTTTGGACTGATATTCCCCCCCCTCTTTTTTTTTTGCTCAGCCACATTACTTTTCAACATCATCCTTAAAGGCCAATATTCCTTATGGAAGGCTGCTCATTTCTCTTCTGGAACTCGTAGGGGGAAAATCTATTTGCAACTCTGCGTTGGGGTGTGTGTGAAAAAACATAAGTGAAACATTTCTCTTTCTCGACCCCTCCTCTCTCTCTCTCTCTCTCCCTTGAATGTAAATGCGTGTTGTAAAGAACATAGCTATTTCCTGGATAATTTGCAGTTGTATATTTTATGTTAATTTCACCGAAAATATTGCACCCCTGCCAGGTTTAGTAGAGGCTCACTGTGATATGAATAATTTCTAGCAAATCATTTTTTTTCCTCATTTAAGATTTGGCACCTTTTAAAGGTTTTAATAATAGCAACAAGGAAGAAGATTTAGAACAAGCAAAAAACGGTGTGGGGAGAGAGAGAGAGAGAGAGAGAGAGAGAGAGAGAGAGAGAGAGAGAGAGAGAGAGAGAGAGAGAGAGAGGCATGTTGAGAGCGAATGTACACTAGGAAAAATAATTACATGGCAAACATTTTTCTACAGATGCTTTTTTTTTGCTCCTTCCTTGTAATGTAATATCTATTTACTAAACTGTTTATTTTGGGCCCTCGGTTTACCATAAAATATTTATATTTGCTTTGCTGCAATAAAAAATATTGACAAAATACCACTGAGATTTTAAGAACAATCGGTGTTTCACTTCCTAGACAGCAGAAGCAGTGAATAGACTGGGTGTGTAATATGCCACAACCTCCCCATCATCTTGCAATATTTTAGACAGAGGCAAAATTTCTATAATACTGTGTTTCCCCAAAAATAAGACGGTCTTATTTTCTTTTCTTTCCCCGAAATAAGTGCTTGGCCTTATTTTCGGGGAGATCTTATTTTTGAGGTGCAGGAGGCGGTGAGCGTGGTCACCTCACGGCTGCTGCTTTCTTGCAATATTTTCAGGGAGGGTTTATTTTAGCGCATGCGCTCAAAACCCCGATTGGGCTTATTATCCGGGGAGGTCTTATTTTTGGGGAAACAGTGTATCATGGCCCTGTGTCTCTACCCTGAAGTGGGGGAATTTGAATGATGATATTTCTTCTTCTATTAAATCACCTTCATTTGACAAAGAATCAGGCTTGCTACGGAGCCTCACCCCAAGAAAAGGACACTTTTCTTTCGGGTTATTTATACATTTGAGGAGAGGAACATGTCAAAAGGTTGTGTAGTGTGGGTTGACACCTCTTTTCCTGCTATTGTTGCTCGGGGCAAGTGAGCCCAGCCCTACCCTGGACAGGGAATGTGAAAGAAAAAAAGCAAACCCAGAATAACAGAATTGGAAGAGACCTTGAAGGTCTTCTAATCCAAACCCCTACTCAAGCAGGAAACCCTACACTACTTCAGTCAAACGGTTATCCAATATCTTCTTTAAAACTTCCAGTGTAGGAGCATTCACAACTTCTGGAGGCAAGTTGTTCCACTGATTAATTGTTCTCACAGTCAGGAAATTTCTCCTCAGGTCTCAGTTGCTTCTTTCCTTGATTAGTTTCCACCCATTGCTTCTTGTCCTGCCTTCAGGTGCCTTGGAGAATAGTTTGAGTCCCTCTTCTTTGTGGCAACCCCTGAGATATTGGAAGACTGCTATCATGTCTCCCCTAGTCCTTCTTTTCATTAAACTAGACATACCCAGTTCCTGCAACCGTTCTTCATATGTTTTAGCCTCCAGTTCCCTAATCATTTTTCTTGCTTTTTCGGCAATCTTTTTTATATTTAGGGGTGACCAAAACTGGATGCAGTATTCCAAGTGCGGTCTTGCCAAGGTATAAAGTGGTATTAACACTTTATGTGATTTTGAATCTACCCCTCTTGTTAATGCAGTCTAGAACTGTGTTGGCTTTTTTTTGGCCCTTCAGGTTCTATTCATCCTCTAATTCTCCTTTTTAAGCTTTTATAGTCCCTCTGATCATAGCTTCTGAAATTTACATTTTACTTTATGAGGTGGGAACCTGAGCATAAGCCCTAAAATAGACAATTTTCTTCTTCTTCTGTTCAGTCATGTCTGATTTTTGGATTCCGCCTGGACAAGTCCTTGCAGTTTTCTTGGGAAGGTTTTTCAGGAGTAGTTGGCCATTGCCTCCTTCCTAGGGCTGAAAGAAAGGGACTGGCTTAAGGTCACTCAGCAGGGTTTGTTCCTAAGGCGGGTTTAGAACTCACAGTCTCTTGATTTCTAGTCTGCTGGTTTTTGTGGCTCTCAAAATAGATATACAGCCTTTGAAAACTCAACTGGGTATTTCATGGCCTCCTCCCTTTGTGGCCTCTGTGGCCTTCAGACCACAAAAATCATTGGGGGTAGCTAGCTTCAATAGATGCCACCATAGTTGTTTTTTGGGGGGTGCTTCTATGGAGGATGGGGAAATGTTTATGTGAGCCCATGTAAGTTTCCTTATTCTTTATCAGGCCATCTTCAGCCCGTCAATGTGATTGTTTTTCCTGTGTTGTTTCCTGCATTAAAATAAATGGAGGTATTGAGAGAAGCCAAACTATGATGTAATCATTGGAATGTGTGTTTGTTAATGGTTTAGTTCTGTTGTCTGGACTGAAAAATATTGATCTCTTTGATCATTTTCGATACTAAGCCAGAGGATGGGTCATGACTTTTCCATATAGATGGGACCTGGGAGATTTTCAACTAGCACCTTTCCCACCCCACCTGGAGGATGGAGTACTTAAGTGCATCATTGAACTTTCACCCCGGCTGCCTGAGGTTTTAGGATTGGCATTTGGGCTCGAGCTGTGCGGTGCTTGGGATTCAACCTCTAAACCATGGTTGCCCAAACTTTTGGCTCGCCATGGCCACCCTGAGTGAAGAGCCACCTTGAGCCCCATATAAAATATATAATGCTTTATATCAATCACATAATACTGTTAAAAGTTTATGATCTTGTTGGGCCATGTTACTAGTTGTCTGGGGCTGCATGCAGCACAAGGGCCATGGGTTGGACATGCCTGCATTCTAAAAAATATAGGGTATGTGAAAGTATTTTTTCTCCTTAAAGGATCGGTATCTTTTCCTAGGCTGTCACATGCGCACACTGGGAACAGGCTCCAGCTGTTCCTCTGCCTCACTGCTGTCTAACTCCAAAGGCAGCTGAGAGCTGTCAGACGGCCTTGGTCCCATCACTGCTTCTGATGCAGAGCCCTCGTCCGAGCCTTCCCCAGCCTCCAGGACTGGCCCATGCTCCTCCCCAACCTCCTCACTGTCCGAATCTGCTGCCAGCTCTACTGGCCGCTGGTGAGCCACAACATTAGGGTTGAGCTCCAGGGGAGATTATGGATTTGCTGGATTTTTGGGGGTCATTGTTTTCATGATTGAAGTTTGACCTCTACTAGCCAGGAGGTTGGGAATTCCTGATGCAAATTAATACAAAGGTTCCTCTATAAATTGTCTCCCAGAAAAAGTAAATTAGCCTCCTCCTTCTGGGGTGTATCTTTAAGACCTTTTATCACGTTAGAAATCATTATTCTCAGCAGCAGTTTGAAAGAAAAGAAAAACCAGACTGATCCAGGTGCATAAATGGAAAACAACCGAGTCCCGTTAATGTTCTGCAAAAAAACAAATCAATTTGCAATCGAAAATAAATTGTACTGAGGTGCCCCGAATTTTCCCTTTAAGGCATAGGTCACTGGTTCCCCAGGGGAGGCAAACTTGTTTGGACTTAATGAAGTTTTTGGCCTTTATGGTGGGGGGGGGGAGTCACAAAAGAACCCCTTCCCTTTAAATTAAAACGAGGTGATCCATATTTTGAAGCACGTCGGTGTTTGCTAATAGTTATTAGAAGCCCTTTAAATTTTGAGGTTGCTTTCTCACTCTTGGCTCTTTTCCTCTTTGTAAGTACAGAAAAAGTACAAAATTTTGCCAAAGAACAAAAGGAGGTACATCTTAGAAGGGAACACCAGGTTCCCCTCTATCCATGTTTGTTTGGTTATGCTGTTGATATCACTGCTGAAAAACAAGGCAATAGAAATGGGGTTTATTTCAAGGTCAAGTAGATGCTGGAGAGCAGTTTTAACATCTTAAGATTTGTCCCCACCTACTGCCATTGAGGGAAGGAGAGGAAGGGAGGGAGGGAGAAGGAGGTGGAAACAGGGAAGGAGAGGGAGGGAGAGGAAAACAGGGAAGAAGAGGGAGGGAGGAAAGAAGGAAGGAAGGGAGAGGGAGGGAGATGGAAATGGAGAGGGAGGGAGAGGAAAACAGGGAAGAAGAGGGAGGGAGAGGAAAACAGGGAAGAAGAGGGAGGGAGAGGAAAACAGGGAAGAAGAGGGAAGGAGGGAAAAGGGAAGGAAGGAAGGGAGAGGGAGATGGAAACAGGGAAGGAAGGAACAAACCAAAGAATGAAGGGCTTTCCTAGTAAATGGACAAAAACAAAGGCCAGGTTTTTTTCTTAAATTTTCTTAAGGATCCATCTTAACTCCTGAAGTCTACCTCAGGTTTGACAGATGCATCTGGGGAAGCTTTGAAAAACCTTTGCTGATGTCTGTTAGACACTGTGTTGTAAATCCAAAGGACAAAATATACTAGCTCATTCATTTCACCTTTAACCTTTAGAAAAACAGAAATGCAATGCAATGCAATAAATTGAGGAATAGTTTGGTGAATTCTCTACCTCCTAGGCATCAGCATAGGTGTCTTGCAAGGGCAAGGGAAAAATCTTCATGGCAATGCCAGCCCACAATTCTTGTAACTTGTGTACTTGATTCAAAAATCAGGATGCAGGTGCCCAACCATAATATAATTTTGAAGATGCCTCTTGCATGTGTTGGTATTTTGACATCATCAGGGTTTCAAACAAGGGATGGAATTGCCCCTAAAAGATCTTAAAGTTGTAGTACCTGGTTACAGCTGTTGAGAATTTTTATTATATTCCTTATATTCTGGTGAGAATTGGTATCAATGATAGGATACTGTTGGACACCTCAAAATAGCTCTTTGGCGTTTTTAGAGATTAAAGAAACCTGCAAAGGTGATCTCCTTTTAAAATTATGCATGGTGTAGATTGGAAAGTGGCTGGAAGTAGCACTAGCACTTAAACTTATACACCACTTCATAGTGTTTTACAGCCCTCTCCTACAGAGTCAGCCTCTTACCCCCAACAATCATTTTACCCACCTTGGAATGATGGAAGGCTGATTCAACCTTGAGCCTGGTGAGAATCGAACTGCTGAACGGCAACTAGCAGTCAGCTGAAGTAGCCTGCAGTACTGCATTCTAACCACTGCGCCACCTGAAAGATAACCTTTTAGAATCACTCAATGACCTCAGTTATATATGTCGTAATGAGTGATGGTTCTTAAAAGGGATTTTACAAGATCAGCCAATGGCTGTTGGCCATTGAGTTGAATCGCTAATATGTTCAGGAATTGTAAGTACTGTAGGCAGAAGTAAATAAAAGAGTTTTTCCTTTGTGCACCTATGCTCTGTTCCTTTGAAAGTTGGATGCTCAGTTGATGGCCCTTTGGATATATCTAGCATCTCGTGTTTCTCAACCATGGCAACTTTAAGATGTCTGAACTTCAGCTCCCAGAATTCCCCAGCCAGCATGTTGGGGATTTGACAGCATTGAATAAAATCCGTATGGGTAAAAAGGTTTTTATGACCCCTTTTCCAGTAGCCTTTATTTTTTCTTAAGGTTCCTTTTTAAAAAAAAAAATCATTGCGCCAACTAGGCCTCCGATGCCGTGTAGGAGTAGCGTTTGTGTCCGTGTTTGTGAAATATACGAAATATATGGACGAGCAGATTGTTCTTAGGTTGTGAACTAAACCAGTTCAAGGTGTAGCAGCCGCATTCACACAATGAGCAAAGGTTGGTTCTTTCTAGCCATGGGGAAGCCATGTTTTGTAGCGTGAATCGGGCCCATTGGGTTAATGCGTAGTTCAGTCTACTGCGTGAACCCAGAAAATGGCCGAACTCCGTAACCAAATGTGTTTTGTGAATGCAGGTTTAGAAGTATAAAAAGGGGAAAGAGGTTGGGCTGCATAGTTACCTTGGGGGTAAGTTTGCCACTTGCTGCAATGCAGTGACACCTACTGACAGAATAGAAGCATAACACATCCTTGAAGTCTAAAGAAAGTAGTTCAGTTATTGTTCGACAGTCTTCCTTTTAGAGCGGTATGACCTCATCTGCTAATTTCTAGATCTTCTGCCAATTTTGGTGTTCTGACTTGGTGTTTCTCAACTTCAGCAAGTTTAAAAGGTGCGGACTTCAACTCCCAGAATTCACCAGCCAGCTTGCTGGTGAATTCTGGGAATTGAAGTCCACACGTCTTAAAATGACTAAGGTCAGAAAACACAGTTCTAATTAAACACTAAGCAGAATAATTCTTTTGCAGTTCCCTTAGTTTGATGAAAGAAAAATGGTTTTTCCAAATTGTTGTTTCAAAGGAGAGGAGAATCTGGGTGAATTTTTCGCAGATGCAATATATTCTTGTAGCACCTACTTAAGTTTCAAGATGGTCTAAAGACGTTTGTGGAAATCACCTTCTGCGAATGTAATGTTGTTGGTCTGTTGGTCTACCGTCTTTCTGATTTCCCACACTTCCGTGAAGCCCTTCCGGAGAGAATTAGTTCCATTTGGCTTATTTAAATTGGAAAAGGCTAACAGGAATCTTCATCGTGAAAGATATGTTAACTGACTACAAGCACCTCATCAAGTAGAACATTTCTCCATTTTTCCACAAGAATATCAACTCAAAAACATCACTAGGCAATATTAAGAGGAAATTCTCAAGCACCCTAGTAATAAGATCCTCAAACACGCTTCTTTTTCAGAAGAAGACAATCTGAAAGATTTAAACAAGTCAAGATTTAATTTTAAGGGAGCGAAGTCTCCGACATTTTTTTTTTTAAGTGGGCAAGGCTCATGTTCTGATATCGAAGCCAAGATTAGACTTCTTCATTTGAGAATTAGCTTACACTGAACTGAATTTTGCAAAAAAATGTAACGGCAAAATGAATCAAGCAGGGATTTTTTCGCTTGACCACTGACCATCACTCTAGGTCATTTTTTTTTGGAAAACAGGCATGTTGAACTGTGGGGGTGCAGTGGTTAGAGTGCAGTACTGCAGGCTACTTCTGCTGACTGCCGGCTACCTGCAATGCGAATCTCATCAAGCTCAAGGTTGACTCAAACTGCCATCTCCCGAGGTCATTCAAATGAGGACCCAGATTGTTGGGTGCAAGAGGCTGACTCTGTAAACTGCTTAGAGAGGGCTATAAAGCACTGTAAAGCGGTATATAAGTCTAAGTGCTATTGCCTGCCCTCCCTCCCTCCCTCCCTCCCTCCCTCCCTCCCTCCCTCCCTCCCTTCCTTCCTTCCTTCCTTCCTTCCTTCCTTCCTTCCTTCCTTCCTTCCCAGTGGTTGGAATGCAGAACTGCAGACTCTTCCCACTGCTTCAAGCTTGACTCAGCCTTCCATCCTTCCGAAGTCGGTCAAATGAGGATCCAGATTGTTGGGCGCAAAGTCCTAACTCTGTAAACTGCTTAGAGACAGCTGTAAAGCACCGTGAAGTGGTATATACGTCTAAGTGCTATTGCTACTAATATGCCTGATTTTGTTTTTTAAGAAAAAAAAACTTGGGCCACCCTGTAAAAAATGGAACAGGCAAAACAGAAATTTGAACTGGCTCTGCTGAGTTTCTTAAATTTCTTTAAATGATTTCTTGAAGAAGGGTCGCCGTGATTATTTTGTAATGGGTGTCTGTCTCCTATTATTAAGCCCTGGAGAGAGAAAGGCCAATGTTGTCCATCCCATTCTGAGCAATTCTGACTTTTGTGCCACAAAGTGTTCACCTGTCCATCCTTCTCCATCCCTAATGCAGAAAACAATTTCTAATTGAATTCTCCTGAGCATTTTTCTTCCCCATTATATCGCCATACATAATGTGGCTTGAGGAAGAATTATTCATAGCTTCCCCTTCCGTACGCTGCCTTCTGGGGAGAAAACCTTCCCAGCCTAGGCACCTAAACCGGGCGATTCTTATGGGTGAATGCAGAAGGAGATCAATGCCACCAATGGGACCCTGTCAAAAGGACGGCCCAAAGTTGCTGCTTCTCCTGAAAACCCGGGTGCCATCCCGATGCCAACCAACCGTCTTTGGACTTTGGGGAGCAAATCCTTCTCTTGTAAGCCAGGCGGCTGCTTGGCAGAAGAAGGAAAGGCAACGGAGATGCGGGTGGGGCTGGCAGGAGCCGTGAGTGCACCCCGGGTGTGAGGCTGGGGAGCCCAGAAGATTGAGGAAGAATTAGGTTATTACATTTCCTCCTTAATTCTTTATCAGAGCAGCTCCCTTCTCCCTCCTTCGCCCGAGAGGAGGAGCAAGGAACGAAAGAAATCAATGCTCTCTGATTTTGTAATTTCCCAGGGTGCTCCATTTGGAGCACCGGGTGTTCGGAGAGGTGACATCGCCGGTCATGGAAGCTTGCACTCCTTCCTCTTCCTCCTCCTCCTCCTCCTCCTCTCTTTCCCTCCCCCCTCCCCCTCTCTTTCCCTGCGAGAAAGAATTTCGTCGGAATTTCACAACCTTGGCGTGCTTTTGTGAAAACACTCATTTGGGTTTGCACCAAGCTGCTAATGGCGGATGTGAATCCCATGTACATTCGGTGCTCGTTATGGCATGGAATGCGCCGTTAATAATGCATCTGTGAAACTCAGCTGCGAGGGAGCCAAATAATTATCCCACCGTCGCGTTCCCTGCTTTAGTGTCATCACAACTGGGGCTTCATTAAAAGTCCTGACAGTAGAGATATTGTGTGTGGGGGAGCGTGTGTGTGTGTTTTTTTTTTATGTGTGTACACATGCATGTGAGGGAGGGAACACACACACACACACACACACACACATTCTATATAATTTAAATTAACTGCAATGCCATGGCTCAAAGGTAATTTGACTTTTTGAAACTGTGGAGCCCCTGTGAATTTTCTCCTTCCCCTCTCTCTCCGACTGCCGTATCAGCTGATCATCCCCCAAAGAACAAAAGGTTTATCTGAAGCTATGAAGCATATATTCACCAGCTCCTGGCATCTAGATTAAAAAAAGAAAGAAAAGGAAAAAGGCGAAGAGGAAAAAATAATAATCAAAGGGCTCCATTGAAGATGTTAATACCGAGCAAAACGTACACAGCTAGACACTAAATCTTAACAGGGATTTAAGCCTGTTGGAAAAAGCGATCCTCTGATCTGGTTTTCTTGGGTCGGTTCCTCGTAAATGGGGAACCGAGCGGGGGGGAAATGGAGATAATAAAAAGGGGTTTTGAATAAAGAGGAGACTTATGTGCCTGTAAACGGATTCCACTGATTGAATGATTGACTGGGATCAGGAATTGACAGAATAGAATAGAATGGAATAGAATAAAATAGAATAGATATTGGAATGAAGAATAGAATAGAATGGAATTGAATCGAATGGAATAGATATTGGAATTATGAATAGAATGGGATGGGATGGGATGGAATGGAATAGAATAGAATAGAATAGAATAGGTAAAACCGTGTTTCCCCCAAAATAAGACCCCCCCCCAATAAGCACTTGGCCTTATTTTCGGGGAGGTCTTATTATTTTTGAGGTGCAGGAGGCAACAAGTGTGGTCACTTCATGGCTGCTGTTGTGTTGCAATATTTTCAAAGGTGGGCTTATTTAGTGCATGCGCTCAAGAGCCCGATTGGGCTTATTATCCAGAAAGTTCTTATTTTTGGGGAAACAGGTTAGAATAGAATAGAATAGAATAGAATAGATATTTGAATGAAGAATGGAATAGAATAGAATAGAATAGAATAGAATAGAATAGAATAGAATAGAATAGAATAGATATTGGAATGAAGAATGGAATGGAATGGAATAGATATTGGAATGACGGATAGAATGGGATGGGATGGGATAGAATAGAATAGAATAGAATAGAATAGAATAGAATTCTTTATTGGCCAAGTGTGATTTCTCACACTTGGAATCACAAGGAATTTCTCTTTGGTGCAGATTTTTCAAGTACCACATTAAAAAACCATATACATAATAAATACCCTTAAAATCAAATTAAACCCTAAACCCTGTACAAATTGATAAAAATTAAAACTCGGCTTAAAACCAACCCATAGAATTTAAAAATGCAGACTTGAGGTGGGTAAGCTGGGATTAGGCCAGGCCGGCTAAATTGAACAGATGGGTTTTAAGCTTCTTACAGAAGGAGCGGAGGTCTGTAGTTGTTCTGATATCAGGGGGAAGGTCATTCCAGAGGGTCGGGCCCATCACAGAGAAGGCCCTTCCCCTGGGCGTCGCCCGCTGGCACAGTCAGAAGTCCCTCTCTGTGTGAGCGGATCGGCCGAAGGGATGTATGGGGCAGGATACGATCCCGCAAAGATGCTCTCAGTGTACATAAAGGAAAACAAAATAGAATACATTCATCAAGAATCATAAGATACAACACTTAATGATAGTCATAGATTACTAATAAGCAATCAAATTATAGTAGGAAATAAATAAAACAATATAAAATGTAAAGATTCAAGCAGCATGATCATAGTCATAAACGGGAAGATATAGGCACTAGGAAGGAGGAGAAGAAGAATAGTAATATAGTCTTAGTAAGTAATATGACAGTGTTGTGGGAATTATTTGTTTAGCAGAGTGATGGCATTTGGGGAAAACCTGTCCTTGTGTCTAGTTGTTTTGGTGTGCACTGCCCTATAGCATCGTTTTGAGGGTTGGAACAATTTATGTCCAGGATGTGAGGGGTCTGTAGATATTTTCCAAGCCCTCTTTTTGACTCATGCAGTGTACTGGTCTTCGATGGAAGGCAGGTTAGTAGCCATTGTTTTTTCTGCAGTTCTAATGATTGACTGGGATAGGGAATATACAGGCTATTGAAGATGAACTACTAGATACAAAAAAGTGGTATAATTCTTTTAGTAAGCTGAACAACAGTGTTTGTTATACCACTGAGGGAGTCCAGGTAATCCTGGACTTACAATGGTTCGTTTAGTGACCGTTCAAAGATACAACAGTTGCAATGCATGGCTGTAAAAGTTGGACCATAAGAAAGGCTGAGCAACAAAGAATTGGGGTTTTTGAACTATGGTGCTGGAGAAGACTCCTGTAAGTAACAGCGTTCTGTGTGCCTTCGGCGTTTAGTCATGCCGGCCACATGACCTCGGAGACATCTTCGGACAGTGCTGGCTCTTTGGCTTTGAAACGGAGATGAGCACTGCCCCCTAGAGTCGGGAATAACTAGCACATATGTGTGATACCTGTATTGCCTCAGGTTATCTGCTTTTTCCCCTGGGAAAACTTGCTCTTCTAACCCTTTTTGAAAACCCTTCTTACTCGAAACAGAAAATCCTGTTTCACACATTTGCTTTTCCTTAAAATTAGCGATTTGTCCATTGTAGGTCAACTGTAGGTATCTCCCGAAACCATAACCTGCAATTTCCAGTCCTCCAGAGATTATCCAGC
>NC_138561.1:17527876-17672876 GCF_964273705.1 Natrix helvetica | reverse complement strand
AAGCTTTTTTAAAGCACCCTACAACATTATATATATACATACACACACTAGTTGATAACCCAGATTGCCCGGGTATTTATTTATAGGGGAGAAATGTCCAGATCCAATGTAATTTCTAATGTTGGATTTTCCCCTTTACCAGAGGGAGCCCCCTTGGGGAATACTGTGAAGCCGTTACCATGGCAACTCCACTGCGCTGTACAGTAGAAGCCATTTTATAGCAGAACAGTAGAAGCCATTTTATGGTAATACAGTAGAAGCCATTTTATGGCAGTACAGTAGAAGCCATTTTACGGCAGTACAGTAGAAGACATTTTAAGGCACAACAGGCTGTATCTTAACACAATACACACCCCGAGGGCTATTAGGGCTGTCTTATCCCCACAGTAGTTTTTTCCAGAGAGTAAATCGTCTGTGTACTTGGTTTGGATGAAAATTGCTCAAGGTGTTCCAGAGTTATGTTGGAACATACACACAAACATACACACAGCCATTTTTATATATCGCTTACATGATTTTATATATAGATTATATGATATATAATCTAAATCATGCCATAGCTATTATGGAATGTAGTTATGCAGTTATGAAAAAATGTTCTTATTCCTTGAAGTGGTTGAAGTATCTTGAAGCTCCAATGTTGTTCTCCAACAAAAAATATCGCAAGACAGCATTATGGTTTCCTTGGGAGGAAAACTATGGCAAACCTAAACAGCCATATTAAAAAGCAGAGGAATCATCTTACTGACAAAGGTCTGAATAGTGAAAGCTGTGGTTTTCCCTGTAGTAATGTACAGCTGTGAGAGTTGTACCATGAGGGAGGCTGAGGGTTGAAGAACGGATGCTTTTGAATTGTGGTGCTAAAGAAGACTCTTGAGACTCCCAAAGATGCTTTTTCAAGAGGCAACTGGACTTTCTGTTTTTTCTTTGAAGACATTTTGCTTCTCATCCAGGAGGCTTCTTTATCTCTGATCTGAAGGAGCTTCTTGGATGAGAAGCAAAATGTCTTCAAAGAAAAACCAGAAAGCCCAGTTGCCTCTTGAAAAAGCATCTTTGGGACAACTATGACCTGGATGACCGAGAATCTCCATAGACCTTGACTGTCCCTTGGACAGCAAGAAGATCCACTTACTCAATCTTGAAAGAAAATCAACCCTGACTGTTCATTGGAAGGATGAATACTCAAGCTGAAGCTCAAATACTTTGGCCACGAAATGAGAAGATAGGACTCATTGGAAAAGACCCCGATGTTGGGAAAGATTGAAGGCAAAAGGAGAAGCAGACAGCAAAGGATGAGATTGTTGGATGGTACCATCAACACAATGAATGTGAATTTGAGCAAACTCCAGGGGACACTGAAAGAGGCCAGGGAGGACTGCTGTAGTATGGTCCATGGGTTGCGAAGAATCAGACATGACTTAGTGACTGAACAACAACAAAGCATTATGGTCTCTACCTGTCCTAACCGAAAGCCCTATCAATTGTGGAGCTGACCGGAAAACCCGCCCCTTGCAATAGAGTCTCCTCCTGGTGCATCCTGCTTCCCCACCTAACCAGAAGCTCCTCTCAAAATTGTGGTGCCAACTGGTGACAGGGAGCCACAGCAGAGGGATGAAAGAGCCACATGTGGCTCCAGAGCTGTAGGTTGCTGACCCCTGACATAGACCATACAGATCAAAATCTCTCTCCCCCCTCCACCCCGGCAGCTCCATTTTTAAGTCTGGCAAAAACGCACGTCAGATCCGATTTCAGCCCGGCCACTTGCATTCGGAGAGGCACGCTTAATAGGATTGAAAGGAAAGAAATGTTACTTTTCATCACACCAGACAACAAAGAGAACCAGGGAAAACGAAAATATTATTTCGTTTGAACAAATTACAGCTCGTCTCTCGGGCTGTTTTTTTTTTTCTTCTTTCCAGGGCGTAGATGAAGAAAAGCACTTTAATATCATTCCATCAAACTAAAAATTTAACTACATTTTTTTTCCTCCCGTACAGATAAAATGTGTTCGGAGGATTCAAAGGAGATTAAAGTTCACCTAAGAAAAGAGTATTCAAATTTGAAGAGCTAATGGAAGCCTGCAAAAAAAAAAAGTTAATGTCTATATCTTTCCTCTAAGGGACTTAGATTTCGGTATTCTTATAAAAACACATTGAGTTGATTTCATTTCTGTGTCTCTGCAGACGGCATTCTTGTAATTTCAGTAAGTGTTATAAATGTTATTTTAAGTATTATAATGCTAATCCCTACTGGCAATAAGGGGTTGGAGGCGCCATTTCCATTACTAAGGTAATGTTTACCTCAGATAGCGTGTAATTGTTTTTTTTTTCCTGCAGTAAACGCTCTGCTCCCAATTGCTTAATCAACCATGGAAAAAAAAGGGGTGGAGGTAGGAATAAGTGGGGGGGAGAGGGGAATCCAACCGGTTTAACGTTTTGGTTGATCACAGTAGAGGAGCCACATGGATGTTTTCATCCATGGGACTTGGCTTTGCCTGTGAAGTTGACCACCCCGATGGCACAGAGTGGCGTTCTTGGCAACAGCTGGAAGGGTTCTTTATTCATATAAATATCACGGCCGTGGCATAAATCTTCTTTGAACTCTTGGGGCATTTCTTCATTGCCTGAGATCCAGCCAAGGCTTTCCTAGAATCTTGCAATTGTTCAAATGGTTGAGTTGCATTCCAGTCACGGCCCCCTTACAGTGCTCTTGCGAGTGTCAAGAGAACTCCATGTAAGTTTTCTTCTGCATCGCATCATTCTAAACAATATTTCATTTTGCCTTGTGAAAGTTAAAAACTTTTTTTCTTCCATTCTCTTTCTCTATGTGTGTGTGTGTCTGTCTCTCTCTCTCTCTCTGTCTCTGTCTGTCTATATATCTCTCTCTCTCTTTCTCTCTCTCTCTCTGTCTCTCTCTCTCTCTGTCTCTGTCTCTCTCTGTCTCTCTGTCTGTTTTTCTCTGTCTCTCTTTCTGTCTGTCTGTCTGTCTCTCTCTGTCTTTCTGTCTGTTTTTCTCTGTCTCTCTGTCTCTGTGTGTGTGTCTCTCTCTGTCTCTGTTTTTCTCTTTTTGTCTCTCTGTCTGTTTTTCTTTCTCTCTGTCTGTCTCTTTCTCTCTGTCTGTTTTCTCTGTCTCTCTCTTTCTCTCTCTCTGTCTCTCTGTCTATGTCTCTCTCTCTCTCTCTGTTTTTCTCTTTCTGTCTCTGTGTCTGTTTTTCTTTTTCTCTTTCTCTCTGTCTGTCTGTCTGTCTGTGTGTGTCTGTCTCTCTCTGTGTGTCTTTCTGTCTCTGTTTTCTATGTCTCTCTCTCTCTCTCTCTTTCTCTCTGTCTCTCTGTCTTTCTCTGTCTGTCTCTGTCTCTCTCTCTGTCTCTCTGTCTCTGTTTTTCTCTGTCTCTCTCTGTCTGCTTGCCTGGCTCTCTCTCTCTCTCTCTCTCTCTCTCTCTCTCTGTCTCTCTGTCTCTCTCTGTGTGTCTTTCTGTCTGTCTGTCTATGTTTCTCTCTGTGTCTCTCTCTCTCTCTTTCTCTCTCTCTCTCTCTCTGTCTCTGTCTGTCTATGTCTCTCTCTCTCTCTCTCTCTTTCTCTCTCTCTCTCTCTCTCTGTCTCTGTCTCTCTCTGTCTCTCTGTCTCTTTTTCTCTGTCTCTCTTTCTGTCTGTCTGTCTGTCTCTCTCTCTCTGTCTTTCTGTCTGTTTTTCTCTGTCTCTCTGTCTCTGTGTGTGTGTCTCTCTCTGTCTCTGTTTTTCTCTTTTTGTCTCTCTGTCTGTTTTTCTTTCTCTCTGTCTGTCTCTTTCTCTCTGTCTGTTTTCTCTGTCTCTCTCTTTCTCTCTCTCTGTCTCTCTGTCTATGTCTCTCTCTCTCTCTCTCTCTCTGTTTTTCTCTTTCTGTCTCTGTGTCTGTTTTTCTTTTTCTCTTTCTCTCTGTCTGTCTGTCTGTCTGTGTGTGTCTGTCTCTCTGTGTGTGTCTTTCTGTCTCTGTTTTCTATGTCTCTCTCTCTCTCTCTTTCTCTCTGTCTCTCTGTCTTTCTCTGTCTCTCTCTGTCTCTCTCTCTGTCTCTCTGTCTCTGTTTTTCTCTGTCTCTCTCTGTCTGCTTGCCTGGCTCTCTCTCTCTCTCTCTCTCTCTCTCTCTCTCTCTGTCTCTCTCTGTGTGTCTTTCTGTCTGTCTGTCTATGTTTCTCTCTGTGTCTCTCTGTCTCTATTTCTCTCTCTCTCTCTCTCTCTGTCTCTGTCTGTCTGCTTGCCTGCCTGTCTGTCTCTGTATGTGTGTCTATCTGTCTGCATCTCTCTCTCTCTCTTTACTGCATAACCATCTCCTGGGCTCCTTAGTTAAGGAATTAACTTAAGGATCCAATCTGACTTTCCCACTTTTCAAACATGCGTCGCCCGCTTGGGTTAACGAATCCAGGCGCAGGAAAAGGATGTTATTTTCATCTGCTTAAAAACCAGGGCAAATGGCCTCCACCCTTTTTATAAAGAGCCAATGCTGTAAATGCATAAGGGCGGGAGGGGGGATAGGGAGAATTCTAGCGTGAACCAAGATAAAATAATTGAGGAATAATAGCGCACGGTGCTTCGGCTGCTCATGTACGAGTGTACAGGGTCCAATTACGAGGACTTCACCCCTCCATCTGTTGCTCCTCTGGAATGTCCACACG
Source organism: Natrix helvetica (assembly GCF_964273705.1). Taxonomy (NCBI): domain Eukaryota; kingdom Metazoa; phylum Chordata; class Lepidosauria; order Squamata; family Natricidae; genus Natrix; species Natrix helvetica. The sequence continues at coordinate 17,668,228 of NC_138561.1, read as the reverse complement.
GAGAAGATCAGGCATTCCCATTTTCACCTTTTTCTTCTGCTGTGTGTTTGTGTTTTCAGTTATATCTGGATCCTAAACTATGCCCAACCTAATCTGAAGTGTGTGTGTGTGTACGCACCTACTCCAACTACAGTGTGAAGATTGGCTATCAAACGGATCAATTGACCAAATGGCTCCTTCTTTGTTTAGTTTGATGTACTGTAGCTGCTTATTCCAGTTAGGTAAAAGGCAAAATGGAACATTACGGAGTGTATTGGATGAGAGGAGTAAAAGTGCCTATGATTCGTATCATGCTAAATTTATAGCAGAATACGGGTAGTCCTCAACTTACAGCAGTTTATTTAGTGACTGTTCAGTTACAACAGCACTGAAAAAGTGACTGATGGCTGTTTTTCACACTTAGGAACTTTACAGCACCCCCATAATTGTGTGATCAAAATTCAGAAGCTTGCCAGCTGATTCACGCTTATGACCATTGCTGTGGCCCAAGCTCATGGGATCTCCTTGTACGACCTTCCTACCAGCAAAGCCAGGTTCACTTAAGAACCAGATTACTAACTTAACAATGGCAGTGATTCACTTAACAACTATGGCAAGAAAAGGTCATAAAATGGGGACAAAACTCACAACAAATGTCTCACTAAGCAACATAAATTTTGGACTCGATTATGGTCTTAAATCGAGGACTACCTGAATATATCCAGTTGAAGATATTGACTGAAGTGACTCATGTGGGAATCTAAAAGATCCATTGGCCTTACGTTTGGATCCTTTATCCATCTACAATCACATAATCTATATTCCACAAATTGCTGAGAAGGAGAAAAGGAGAGAAGGGAGAGAGGGAGGGAGGGAGGGAGGGAGGGAGGAAGGAAGGAAGGAAGGAAGGAAAGGTGGAAGAAAGGTTTTCAAGTTGTCGCGGTTGGATGCCCCTGGTATACAGTGGATTTCTGACCTGACATGGCAAGAGGCAAGTTGAAACAGCCCCCAAAAATCTGACTACTACAAAATCACAGCTGACGCACTAGACACAAAAAAAGATCATCAGCCTTGAGCAGGGAGTTGGACTAGAAGGCCTTGGAGGTCCAACTCTGTGTTTCTATGTTCTAAGGAAAGAAAGGAAGGAGGGAGAAAGGAGAAGGGATGGAGCGAGCAAGGAAGAGAGGAAGGAAGGGAGATGTGGAAGGAAGGAGGGAAGGAAGGAAGACAGACACGGAAGGAAGGAAGGAAGGAAGGAAGGAAGGAAGGAAGGAAGGCCCTTAAAGAATGCACTTTGCCTCAATAAAACATAACCCCTCCTCTTCCCTTCCCAATAAAGGCACAAAACGTCCATTACACCCCCCAACAACCTTTCCTAGCTGCCCCCCAGGTGAAAGGCTGGGCCTTCAGCCACCTTCAAAGGGCCACACGTTGGCCATTCCTTGCATGCTTCAGGTTACCACTTACATTCCCCACCATCAGCTGGAACAACGAGAGGGAGAAAGAGATTCTTCCTTGCAGCAGAGAGGAAACAAAGTCCAACAAAGCAATATATTAAGGGAGGGGGAAAAAAAGAGAAAGCCATGTTTTCAAAGGTTTCTGCAGTCGACGCTCTAGGGGAAAACAGCCACTCATCTATGACTGAGATTGCTTCGCAGACACATACTTCGGGGCCTGTGTTATCCCCACTCCACAGATGAGCAGAAAATACAGTTTGCTTCCCCCCCCCTCTCTTCTTCTTTTTTTTTTTTCCTTTTCTTATTTCTGGTTCGGTGTCTGTGGTCCGTGGAGTTCTCCGAGCTCTGCAATTTTATCAAGAAACCACAATGAAGGTTTTAATGGAGGCATTGCCTCTCCGCTCCCCAGAAGGGCTGAGTAGACTCTGGCTTATACCATTCTTCAGTATCTGCTCACCGTTGCTGAATTTTAAGAGTGCCTTCATCCAGTCTTATCTGGTGGCACCAGTAGGGAAGAAACGTACCGTGCTGAATTATTCATAGCATCCTAGAAGGTTGAATGTTCGGGCAGGGGTGTCAAACTCAAAGCCCGGGGGCCGAATATGGCCTGCGGGTGCTTAGATCTGGCCCATGGGCCCGATCTAAGTGTGGACGTTTTTTGCGTAGCATTGAGTTTCATTGTTGGGACATCCATGTCTCCAAGCCTGCTTTACGTCCATTCTCCAGTTCTCCTCTATTAAACAATGCCAGCTTTTGGAATTGTGGCTTTGTATTTATTCCTGCCCTATGGAACAGTTTCCTCCCAAATCCTTGAGAACTCTGATTCTCTTGAACTTCCACAATGCTATAAAAGATCCAGCTTTCCCCCCCAAAACACTGTGCCAGGTTGTTAGATAAGGTAAAGTTTCCCCTCGCACATATGTGTTAGTCGCTCTTGACTCTAGGGGGCGGTGCTCATCTCCGTTTGAAAGCCAAAGAGCCAGCGCTGTCCGAAGATCTCTCCATGGTCATGTGGCCGGCATGACTAAATGCTGAAGGTGCAGGGAACGCTGTTACCTTCCCACCAAAGGTGGTTCCTATTTCTCTACTTGCATTTTTTATGTGCTTTCAAACTGCTAGGTTGGCAGAAGCTGGGACAAGTAACAGCAGCTCACTCCATTATGCGGCACTAGGGATTCAAACCGCCGAACTGTCAACCTTTTTGATCAACAAGCTCAGCGTCTTCGCCACTGGGCCACCGCGTTTCTTAAGGATGTTAGATAGGAACACGATATCTGTGGTTTTGTCTGATGAATCTATTAGTGGCTCAATTAATGTATATGGTTATTTTAATTCTGGTTTTTGTTTGGATTGTAGAGCTGATCACCCCAGAAGTCATATGTGAGATGGGCAGCCATAAATATTTTCCACAGAAGTAAATCCTATTTCATTATAGTGATGCTTATTTTAATTCTGGTTTCTTTTTGGTTTGTCGAGCTGATCCACCCCAGTTTTCATATGTGAGATGGTCAGCCATTTTCTACAGAAATAAATTGTATTTCATTATCTTTTCCCTGAGGCTAAGGAAATGGGCTGGAAACTTGTAGGAATTTCCCTAGTGAATCAAGATACAAAAACAATTGGCACCCATGTCATCCAGGCAGCCATAAGTGTACCCCCAAACCGACCACCATGAAGCTCTCTCTCTCTCTCTCTCTCTCTCTCTCTCTCTCTGTCTCTGTCTCTGTCTTTCTCGCTGTCTCTCTGTCTCTGACTCTCTCTGTCTCTCTCTCTCTCTGTCTGTCTTTCTCGCTGTCTCTCTGTCTCTCTGTCTCTCCTGACAGTCCTTTTTTAAATTGTATTATTATTTCGGGGTATTTTAATGACTAATTTAATTTTATTATTATTAATGTAATGTATTTTTAATTATTACCTCCTCCATGCATGTATGTATATGTATGTATATGTGTGTATTTTTATGTTTATATGTATGTATGTATATTTTATTGTACGCCGCCCCGAGTCCCTTGCGGAGAGGGTGCGGCTAACAAATTAAATTTCTATTCTATTCTATTCTGTCTCTCTCACTCTCTCTTTCTCTCTGTCTCTGCCTGCCTGCCTGCCTGCCTGCCTCTCTCTCTCTCTCCTCTTGATTGCTAGGGCTCTTTAATATTGTGCGAAGAATCCCAATAGCAAATGGTGGTAAAGACAAATTAGAGACTTTTTGGCTGTCTTAGTGGGTCATCTCCCAGCAGACGTAGACAACGGCACTGTAAAGAGATTCCATCTGCAGGGCCTGAAAATGCCATTTCCCCATCTGCTAGATGGATGGTGAACTCAGCACCCTGTAGAGGGAGGCAAACACACTTTCAAGCCAGGTTTTCAAATGAAGCTGTGAAGGAGGGGAGAAAGACTAGGCCTGGGTTCAAATTTGGAACTTGCAGCTTTTTTTGCAAGCAACTCTGGAATGACCTTTTTGAAATTCCTTTCAAAGGCTGGAGGAGCGTTCCCAGTTGTGTGTTGGCACATAGTGCAGGAATTAAGATTGGTCAGTGCAGAATCTAGGGATGAAAACTTCTGAATTATTATTAAACGTGTCTGTTTGGTAGAGGTTCTGAATGCAGTTGAATATCATTTTTCTGTTTTCAAGAAAGAGAGTAAGAAGGTTACTACTGATACCGATAGAATATTTATAGCTCAGGGTTGAACTGATGGATCCTTGGTGCTCTCTCAGTTCTTGCAGACGTTTCATTACCCAACTTGCTAGCATCCTCAGTGCTAGTAAAGAGTAGGGTTTGTTCTCTGTTCATATGCAAGTTGTTTGCCCTGTCAGTGTTGGTGGGAGTATTCTTGGGGGTCCTTGATTAGGGTGTTATTTGTGGTTTGTGGTCTGATTGAGGTGTTTTGTTACTGCCTCATTGTTGGTCCAGCATTAATCTTGGTGCTAATCTCTGCTAATCCAGATGTTGACTGCTGACAAGGAGATATTTTTGGATTTTGGGAGGGTTTATTATTATTTTAATAGCAAGAGCAGGTGTGGGCTTAAATATTGAAAGTGGAATTTCAACACCTGAGGTATTTTTTTTCTCCCTGTGAGCTGGTTATGTTCTATGATTGGCATATGTGTTCATCAAAGCCTTTTTAGAAATGTGAAATGGAGAGAAATATCAGAAAGAGATTTCTCTGATCCAGTCATGTCATGTGTATTTTTGTACATTGAGCTGGTTGTAATCTAATGGCAACTGATGAAGGAGAACATATCAAAAGCACTAGGACAAGTTTTGCTTTGACTGACGGACATACACACAACTGTGTTGTGCATGTGTGTGTGTGTGTGTAATATAATATAATTATGGAAGCCATCGAAATAGAAAAACACCCCCACAACATGAATAAAAGTGACGATACCTCCTGCCTACCAGACATCTGGAAACCAGCCCTAGTCAAAAAACGAACCCCACCCACCACCCAGATCATTACAACACAAAAGAACAACGGACACACAGCCAGCACCTCAACCACACAGGATGATATGAAACAGCCAACCAATCTACAAACATCAACTCCATCTACCAATCAGGATGCAACTACACAGCCAATCAACCCACTTACAGCAACAATGACAGCACTCCACACACACACACACACACACACACACACACACACACACACCAAGATTTATAGAAAGACGACAGCTCCGATCATGCCTTACTCACACAAGCACGAAGCTGAAAACACCAGCCTGAAGATGGCAAGTGGGACCTTGCCGAAACGTTGCCAGATAATCTCAATCATACACGGGAAAAGACCCGAATACAACAAGACCAGCATATATATATATATGAGATCCTGCCGAAACGTTGCAAAGACAATCTCAACCTTACACGGGAAAAGACCCGAATACAACAAAACCAGCATACCTACACCCGTGAAAATCTACGAAAACATTATATATATATATATATTAGATGATAGATAGATGATAGATAGATAGATAGATAGATAGATAGATAGATAGATAGATAGATCACGGAGCATTATGTGTGTGTGTGTGTGTGTGTGTGTGTGTGTGTATACACACAAACACATACACAGACACATTTTATATATCACATCAAGCCTTGCTTTATTAAACCATTTTTTAAACTAAGCACAATTGATTTCACACCGTATGTGAATATGGTTACTAAATAGTAACCAAATTGAAGATTTAGGTCAGTGTCTGACTGACATTCTCTAATACCTCTGCATATACTTGGAAACTCAAATGCTTTAATAAACAGAGTACTTGACCCCAAGGTCAGATACACGCCTTCTGTTACCTGCTCAGTGCTACTTTTAAATGCTTATTTCCCATCCTCAAGGAAGTGATGGTGCCCTGAATACCACTTCCTCGTAGATATTTGACTTTCAACAGAATATATTTTTTTGCTTTCTTGCTCACTCTCCTCTTGCAAAGCTTTAAAAACATGTTTGCAAAGTGAAATGATTTTGTCTGAAAATGCGCATGGTTTTTCACCACCACCCGCTTCCCAGTCATGGGAGATGTGGTTGGGTGCTGAGGAATTCATTACCTCTCACATATAATGAGGGTCAGCGATGAAGCTGTCCTAATAATTTCTGGTCCCTTGTCGTTCTCCGAGACCCATTACGTGGGGAGCTCTGACTGCTCCAATACTCAGTGCAATAAAGATGCTGTGGAAGCAGGAGACTGCAACTTTAAGGTGGGAGGGATGTCAGTCCATGAGTGGACACCAAGGCATCAGAGCAGCTTAATCACTTAAATGGAGCCTATTAGTAAATTTAGTGGAAAGGTGTTATGGAGAAGACTTCCCCCGCCTCTGCCTTGGTGTGTTTGGAAAGGAGATCAGTTACAAGACTATTAAAATGTTATTTTGATAATTAAACCCACAGCTGTTGCGAGGGCATTGGGGGCAGGAGCCAATGAAGCAGCAGACTGCACAATGGATTGGCTAAATAAGTGGGGGGGGGGGGGGGAGGAAAGCTGGAGAGAGAAAGGAAAGAACAAAGGAAACACAAAAGTCCCACCATGGTGCATCTTGCTGGCCTCCCATTTTGATGTTCCTCTTCAGGCTAAAGAAGAGATTTGTAGGAATGGTGTTTTGAGGAAAGAGAAGGTCTTCAGCAGTCGTGTAACAGAATAATGGAGTTGGAAGGGACCTTGGAGATCTTCTAGTCCAATCCTTTGCTCATGGAGGAGACCCTATGCCATTTCAGACAAATGGTTGTCCAATCTCTTCTTAAAAACCTTGAGTGATGGGGCAATCAAACCTTCTGGAGGCAATCTACTCCACTGATTAATTGTTCTCACTATCAGGAAATTTCTCCTAAGTTCTAGATTGGTTCTCTCCTTGATTAGTTTCCATCCACTGCTTCTTGTCCTGCCTTCAGTGTACCTATATCTCTCTTTCTTTGTGGCAGCCCCTCAGATATTGGAATGCCGCTATCATGTCAACCTTAGTCCTTCTTTTCATTAAACTACCGTATTTTTCGGAGTATAAGACTCACCTCCCCCCCCAAAAGAGGGTGAAAATCTGGGTGCATCTTATACACTGAATACAGCATTTTTGGCCTACCAAAACCCCACTCCCTTCACAAAAATGAATGTGCAGAGGGTTTGGGAGGCTTGCAAAGTGCTCCTGGGGGCTGGAGGGGGCAAAAATGAGTGAAAAATGGGCCGTTTTTTGTTTGTTTTTGCCCCCCAGCCCCCAGAAGCACTCTACAAGCCTCCCAAAGCTCTGCATGCCCGCTTTTTTGTTGCAAGAAATGAGGCATGCGGAGGGTTTGGGAGGCCTGCAGAATGCAAAAAGTTTTTTTAAAAAAATTACCTCTTCAAAATCATACTCCGCTGCGTCTTATAGTCCGAAAAATACGGTAGATATAACCAACTCCTGCAATCTTTCTTCATATGTTGTATTTCTTTCTGGCAGTATGGTTCATACTTTAGGAAGTGTTCCCTCTTCTCTTCCTTGAATGTTGCCCAAGCTGAGTTGCTCAGAGCTTTCCGATGGTTTTGGGAGAGGCCTTCAGCCGCCAAGCGACTTCTGGAAACCAACACCTTCCATTCTTCCCCTAAAGAGTACTGTGTTGCTCTTGTATTGAAGAGGTTGACACAGTCCTCTTCTGGATGTTCCCAGCCTCGACAGCTTACTACAGCATGAAAAACAGACCTATGTGAATTGTTTGATGTATGCAAACTGCCACATGGATTTGCTAGTTTAACACAAGAGCACCGAGGCTATTCCATTTCTCCCCCCACCTCCCAAGAAGTATCACTGGGAACCCTAAAAAAAAGCCAACCAGTTTTGTCAAGAGTTATTTGCAAATAAATAATAAGGATCTGGGATCTGGCAGTATCAGGACCTTGGAGAGTTCGCCGAAGGAGGTTTTTAAGATTAGTTTGACACTCTCTACGACAGCTGTTGTTCCAGCAATGTTTCTGTTCCCCTTTCCACTCTCATCCCCACCTCTCGTAGAGTAACGCCACTTTAACTGTTCTCTAATTTATCATTACAAATAAGTAATTTGCCATTTGTATTTTTATTGCGGTTGGAGATACGCTTTTGTATGGGTTTATTGCTTTGACTACGACGAGATGGGCGGCAAACAAATTTAATAAATAAAAGAAATAAAGAAATACTCAAAGAGTATTTATATTTAAGAACTCTACAAAACCCAAGGACAAGGGGTGACATGATAGCAGTGTTCCAGTATTTGCGGGGCTGCCACAAAGAAGAGAGATGAGGAATGAGGCAACAGAGGATCTATGACCATGATGGCAAACCTATGGCACATATGCCACAGGTGGCATGCAGTGTCCTCTCTGTGGGCACACGAGCCGTTGCCTCAGTTCAGCTCCGCCCTGCATGTGTGCACACCTCCTGCTGGCCAGTTGGTCGTAGGGTCTCTGCCATGCATGCATGGGGGCAGGGTGCACATGGGGGAGCAGGAGGAGAGGTGGAGTATGTGCGCATGTGGGCGACATGTGCATTGCATTTGGGGGGTTTGGGCATGCTTTGGGCACTTGGTCCAGAAAATGTTAGCCATCACTGGTCTATGACAACTCAACATGGCCAACTTGCCATGGTCAACTCGCCATGACCAAGTCGCCACGGGGCAAGAGTTACACTAATATCAAAGAAATAGTGTAATAGACTCATTAAAGAAAGGATGCCAAAAGAGGGACAAAGTGAAATGTGAATGACAAAAATTAAAATAGCTTTAAAATTATTTTAAATAATTACACTGAATTGTTGAAATGTGAGTTGGCCATGGTGAGTTTGTCCCATGGTGAGTTGGCCTTGGCAACTTGGCTGTAGCGAGTTGACTGACAAGTTGGCCATGGTGAGTTGGCTGTGGCGAGTTGTCCAATTCTGGCAACAGGTTACTGATTGTCATTGTGAGCCGTGGCAGTACTGTGTGCACACAGAAGAAAAGTCACCTGTGGAATGTCTGATTTGACTAGAGTCCTCTACATGGAATCCAAAATACGTAGAATTTTTCGGCATGACCTATTCTCTGCCCCACAAAGTTGGCATCTAAAGTATAGCAAGAACTTTTGTGGGTGATACCCCTCTGCATCCAGCATGCAAGCAACCTCCATCACAAGATCAGAACTAGCTTTTACTTCATGGAATCATATTATCACCCTTGTGGTTAACGATAGCTATTGTTTTGAGTTGTTGCCTCTTTAGGTCCTTTGTGTGTCAATGATAATCTTTTGGGTGTATATTGTCAGAACAAGGTGGGCTAAACTCCCCTTTCCAACTTCACTTCTACACCTCTATATTTGTGCTGTAAATGGGAGGATTTGAGGTCAAGAGAACAGATAGGATTTGATTGTCCAATCAAGTGGTGAAATTCAATTTTGCTAACTACCGGTTCTGTGGGCGTGGCTTGGTGGGTGTGGCAGGGGAAGGATACTGCAAAATCCCCATTCCCTCCCCACTCTGGGGCCAGCCAGAGGTAGTATTTGCCGGTTCTCTGAACTACTCAAAATCTCTGCTACAGGTTCTCCAGAACCTGTCAGAACCGGTTGAATTTCACCTGTGGTCCAAACGCACTTTTATGGAATGTTTATATTGCTTTCCAGAGTTTGCAGAACATGCTAGAAGTTCTCACCAGTGAGAACTTCCCAGCTGTTCGGAACAGACTGTGCTCGTAAGACATGTGCGCTGCGGTGACATCGGAGTTACCCAGTAGTGTTGCCGCATCTCCGTTAGCTCACTGCTCACTAGCTGCGCATCACCACCGTAATCATTTTCAGATTTACAGGCATTAAATATTTTAATTTAATGCCTTGGCTGTCTAGTAATTCATGCACTTAATTATATGATAATTACTCAAATTAAAGAGGTACAGCTGCTGCTGAATTGTTTCTTTAAGGGATCTGAGGTTGGGTTTTTCTTTTTGGAATTGCCCTTTAATTTCTTACATGCATGGGTACGTGTGTGTGTGTGTGTGTGTGTGTGTGTGTGTGAGAGAGAGAGAGAGAGAGAGAGAGAGAGAGAGAGAGAGAGAGAGAGAGAGAGAGAGAACTGTGAGTTGTGTTGTCTTGGCGTCTCCCAACAGGTGAAAACCCTGTGCTAAATTTAAGAAGCCTCTAACAAAGACAACATACAGATGCAATTATTTCACTCTTCGCTCTCCCATTGTCTCACCAGAGAACAGAATAAGTTGGCAGCTGGGCATTGGGCTCAGGCACTGGCTGTTCTTATAACTCCTTGCAGATTATGTTCATAAAAACGCAAGTCTAAGATGAGCTCCCTTGTTTTGGACTCCAGGAAGAAAAGCACCCTGGTTTGGATGGATGACTGCCCGAGTTGCCCTGTCTGGCCTAATTAGAAGCTAAGCAATTTTATCACGGGCTGATCGGAGTCCGTATGAAAAGTCCATTTTGTGGCACGCGAGCCTATGTCTATTTAGGATGTTTGTCCACATTTGAAATTACGTTCAAACCCCCAAGATTGCCAGCTCTTAAGATGAGGTGGGGGGAAAAGGCCGGTTCTTTGAGTAAGGCTGGAGAGTCCAATTCAGCAGGGACCCAGGGAGTAAAGTCCAATTATTTCTGGCAGATTTGGAGAAAGAGAACAGAACAAAAGCTGGATATCTAATACATACTGCTTAAAAAAAAAAGGGAGAAAGAAACAGCCGGGGCTATCCTTGCCCACTGCTTTTCTGGCCACTAGAATTGGCAAGTTTGTAAGCTACTAATCCATGCTTCTCTGTTTTATAGTAGGAATTTCTTCATTCATTAAAAAAAACAACCCAGTATTATGCCTTTCCACCTTGCGCCCTCCCTAGAGTAAAGCTATCAAGATCTTATATAGTGGATGGATAGATGTCTCGTAATCACAAATCAGGCACATTCTCCATTTTCCTAGTTTGTTGACCATCTGTCAGGGTTCCAAATAGCACCCAAAATAAAAGAAGAATCAGAGGCAAGAGGTTCCTCAAAATTCCCTTTATTTAAAAGAGCCATGTTTTGCACATCTTGGAAAACCCGAATCTGAAAGCTTCCAGGTTTTTCCACCCAGTTGAAAGTTTAAGATCTTGCCCCAGCACCCACATGTCCATCACACGGTCCAATCTTTCACTGCCGTGAAGACAGATTCCTCCCATCAACATCCAGTCAGGTGCAGGAACAAACGTGATCTTGACTTTCTAAGAAAGAATGTTGTTATGGCTACACATCGCCCAACTCTGTATAATCCCCCCTCCCATTCTCCTACAGTAGAAAATGTGGCAGGCCTGAATCAAAAGGCAAAAGATAGCTTCCAGGCCTGACACCATCATAGAACCCACAGATTTATGTATATCGCCAGATGTGTCCTTTCATTCATATGAAAAATAAAACCACCATTCTTTCAGTTGATGCCCGAGTAACTCTTAATGTGAAATACTGGGCTGTAAAATAGATGATCTAAAATGGATCTCCTCAGTCCTAGAGGAGATCAACACTGACTGCTCTTTAGAAGGCCAGATCCTGAAGAGGAAACTCAAATACTTTGGCGACCTAATGAGAAGGAAGGACTCCCTGGAGAAGAGCCTCATGCTGGGAACGATTGAGGGCGAAAGAAGAATTGGACAGCAGAGAATGAGGAGGCTGGATGGAGTCACCGAAGCAGTCGGCGTGAGCTTAAAATTGACTCCAGAGGTTGGTAGAGGACAGGAAGGCCATGAGATCCATGAGGTCGCTATGGGTCAGACATGACTTCGCAGCTAACAACAACAAAAATAGATGAATAGCAAAATTGTCCTGTGCTATTTTTCTGGAATAGGGATAGGAGGAGTAAGGGCAGACTTAATTTGAGGCCTAGGTATGCTTGGAGAAAAGGTTGTACAATAAAGGGATGATGAAGATACCTATCTAAGATAGCTTCCCATGGTAGGATTATGTTGAACTTGGCTCTGACTGAATACGTTTGCATAGAAGCCACACCTCTGGCTATCCTGACCCCAGCCATGTTGAATAACTATGGATTTCATTCCTGACCACTGATGGCCATTAAAAGCTCATGCCATGTCAGTTTAACCATATTTGGATTGGGTGTGATGAGTGACTATTCTTTTCTTTTTCTCCCCAAGAAGCTCAATTTTTCTTACAAGGTTTTTCCAATCATCCCTTTTGGTTTCACAATCATACCCCAGGGTAAACAAGAGAGAAAAAGGAAGAATGGTTATCTTAAGCTGACCTAGATGGAAGAATCAAGGCTTGTGTTCAGTCATTCTACTCTAATATCACATCCCACTAGTTTTCTTGCAGATGGTAGCTTACCTTACTGTAGCTAGATTCATCCATCATTTCCTGAGACCGCCAACCTGCAATTGATTTGAATTTAATATATCTTCTGTTCAAAATTACCCTTGTTATTAATGTTATTGGTCACACAGTCCACCAGATGTTTAGACTAGATTTGATATTTTTATTCATCTTATAAAATCCTTCCCAAGGCCCTGGGATAGGTAGTTGTTCTTGTTTGATGGTTGTTGCAGGATGTAAGCTATTCCCAATAAAGATGCCTTTGCAATTGACCAATGTGGATTTTGTCACAATGGTGCTCAAGAGATGCTCCAGATGTTTTGCCATGGTTGTTCTGCTTGTATTTGCAGTCTTTGTAATTTGTCTTCTTCTCCTCTTTCTCCTCTTCCTTCTTCTTCTTCTTGATGTAGCTCTTCTGATTAGGGTGATTAGAAAAAGACTCTGGTTTGAATTCAGCCTGACTGAGCTAGCTAAAGTCATATTATTTTATTATTCTTTCGAGTGGCTTTGGAGAAGACAACTCAAAAGCTTGCAATGCAATGTGATACAAGAAATAGAGTCAATAGCAGATGTAACACTTGCCTCTATATTTCTCAGCACTACTACTACTACTACTACTACTACTACTACTACTACTACTTCCTCCTCCTTCTCCTTTTCCTTCTCCTCCTCCTCCTCCTTCTCCTCCTCCTCCTCCTCCTCCTCCTCCTCCTCCTCCTCCTCCTCTTCCTCCTCCTTCTCCTTCCTCCTCCCTTTCACCATTACTATTACTATTGCAGGAAACTTAGTTCTGCTTTTATTTAACTCTCCAGTCCTCTGATTGTCCAAATTGCTGCTGTAATGTTACGTTTGCCACCAAAAGGGTTACAACATTTTTAAACCCCTGTACGCAGACAATTTTCAGCTAGCTTACAGCAGCTGCAGCGTCTTGCTGATAGATTAAAAGCAGTTCCCAACCTCAGAATGAAGTAGATTCAAACTCCTGCAGGGTTAAGCTGGGGCGAGTCCTCTGCAGCTGTCACTTTTAGGCCAAGTTTCCAACTGAACTCCCAAGGATAAAGATACAACTTTTTTTTTAAAGCAAAGTTAAAGTCTTCTAAATATGGGGAACCAATTATGGACGAAACGTGTGTGTTTTCCACTTAAAGGAGCTGATCTTTTGCCAATGGGAGAGTAGTGTTTTTAACTACTGGGTCTCGCAAACCTGTGATGGCGCCTGGATTTTATTTTGCTTTGCAAGGCACATTTTGAATGTTTGCAGCTTTGCCTCTGAAGCACTTTGGAAGGAAAAACGGCACACAGAGGGGCACACGGAGTATTTAAAGGGAACCGTATCCCTAGTGACACATCAGGACAGCCATTTTGGCAGGCCAAAAGAAGACATAAACAGACAGCGAAAGGCGATCTGAAAACAGCGTTCTGTGATGGAGAAGATGAGGCCAAAAAAAAAAAATATATTTCCAGCTTCCATCAAAAGCAAGATCATAAGGTTACTTACCTTGCCTTGAGAAACATCCAAACATTTTGATTGGAAAATAGATGACAATTGTAGCTCAAGACCCCAAAGTAAGTAAATCAAGTCAGGGGCAGAAAATCCCATCTGATAAATGGCCATTTAGCCCATGTAATTGCAAGAAAATCTTGAAGGGAACATTTCAAATAACTCAAAGAGACACCGCCTTAATCTAGATATATAAAAATGTCTCCCTCCCTCCCTCTCTCCCTCTCTCTCTCTCCCTCTCTCCTCTCTCTCTCTCTCTCTCTCTCTCTCTCTCTCTCTGTGTGTGTGTGTATGTGTTCCAGCATAACTCTGGAAAACTTTGAGCAATTTCAACCAGACTTGCTATACAGATGACTTACCCTCTGGAAACAAATACTGTGGGGGTAAGACACCCCTAATACTCCTCAGGGTATGTGTTGTGTTAAGATACAGCCTGTTGTGCCTTAAAATGGCTTCTACTGTACTGCCTTAAAATGGCTTCTACTTACAGCACAGTGGAGTTGCCATGGTAACGGCTTCATAGTACTCCACAAGGGGGCTCCCTCTGATAAGGGGGAAAATCCAACATTAGAAATTACATTTGGTCTGGATATTTCCCCCCTATAAATAAATACCTGGTCAATGCTGGGCTACCTGCTAGGGAACTCATAAATCAGGCTGGGAAATCCCTCTTATGGTTTCCAAGACTTTATGTTTACTCCTGACTATCAGTAAATACTTTCTTTTACTCACATCTCATGGGGTTCTTCCTTCCTTGATCTTACTCAACGGCATTATGCCCCCTTACACTAAGTCTTCCTTGTTCCACTCTTTCATTGCACTAGGTAGGATGTTATTGGACCTCTATAGAAGTTCTAGTGATGCTCATTTGACATAAGGTTCTTTTTAGTCTATAACTAGCTGATAACTCGGAGTTGCCCGGGTATTTATGAAGCATTTGTCTGACAGTGAGCCATTGAGAGGGGCCTTTTCCCCCCCTACTCCCATGCCCATCATCCCTGCTCTCTCCCTTCCCCCTCCCATATGCTCCTCATCTGTCTACGATCCTGGCATTTTGCCCCAAATCCATCAGGTGCTTCTCCATTGGTCCACTGGAGGGCAAACATCATTGCTGACTTTCCAGAGGAAGCTGTGAAGGAACTGACATCACAAACAATTGCCGCTCTAGGATGCCACACTCGGTCTCCTTAACGGCCCAGGATTTCCCTTCTCCCTCCCATGGCATCCCACACTTGCTGCTCTAGAACGCTCTCCTTAACGGGCCAGGCATTCCAGGGTTATGCTGGAACACACCCACACCCATAGACAACAATGAATCCTGCTCCTTAAAAATCTTCCCCTTGTAGCTGAGCTATCCTGATGTCATGCAATGCTAGTTAACGAAGCCCTGATTTCTTGCTCCCTATCTAGCAGAAGTCAGAAAACTGGTCAGAAAAAATGATTTTAAGGGTACCGTATGTAATAAGCCCACCCACCCACCCCTACCACTAAGACTGATGCAGTGTTCAGTTGTTGTTGTTATTTTTTTTTAAAGAGAAGCATTCCTGCCTTCAAGGGCTGGTAGATGGCTTTTTGAAAATGTACTGCTCCCACGGAGAAATATATTTGAGGCTTTCCCTGCTGGTCACCAGAATTAAATTTATGGTTGCCACTGTTAATCTGTTGACTAGATTTGTGGTCTCGCACACTCCAGCTTTGTCGACGTCCAGCAGGAAGCTGTCAGCCAGGGAATGTTGACAAACAGTGTAGGTTCTTTAAGGGTAATAAAAGATGGATTTGAACAGGACTGCAGATTGTTATGGCAAGAACACTCGATAGAGAATGGGAGAGAAACATCCGCAAAGGGAAAGAAACCCAATGAATTTCGGTCAACTTCAAGTATCGCTAGAGCTTTGGCGGAAAGTCCCATCAGTGTGGGTCTCTCCCCACCTCACCCCAGTTTGCTTGCATTTGCTGTTGGTGGTTCTCAAACATGTCAACTCAGAAATAGCAATAGCAAAAGCACTTTTAATGATCCCATAACCCCTTGCAATGTACAACTAAATGGAGCTGAGTGATTACTGGCCAGATGCCCTTCCTGTTGCCAATGCGGAGTTATATTCAGCAGATATATTCTCATTGTGCCCAGAGAGAGAAATATCTCCCTTTACCTAGGATCGAACCCACAGCCGATTCTAGGTATTTACAGCCCTCTGTGAGTGGTTTAGAGTTAGCATTTTGCTCCCAACAATCTGGGTCCTCAATTTACCGACCTCAGAAGGATGCAAGGCTGAGTCAACCTTGAGCCAGTCAGGATCGAACTGCTGTCAGTCGGCAGAGTCAGCCTGCAATACTGAATTCTAACCACTATTGGTATCTAACCATAGCTTAGATGACAATAGACCTTAGGCACGTACTGTTTCACAATGCCTTATAGCCCCTCCGTACACCTTTGTCCTGTGGAATTATATTTTTGGGATTCCCAACAAGGGTGATGAATGTTCTTAATAAGCACACTTTTTAATAAAAAAATGCATGTATTCCATTGTTTTCCTAATAATGGGATTAAATAATCCATATTATTCCTGCCCACAATACCTGAAATTGAAGATTGCATAAGCACTTTTATTTTCCAATTAAAAAAAAGGAGAGAGAGAGAGAGAGAGAGAGAGAGAAAGTGCCTGCGTTACTTATTTTTGGCCTTAACCACTGGAACATAAGATGCATTTTAAAAAATTATTTGCTTGTGTATTTTCTTCAGTTCCAACTTCCTGTGCTTTTGCAAGCAACGCAGGCTGGTGGCTTTTATCTTGTGAGGGGTGTTTTTTGTTTAAAGGAGAAACCCACCAAATCCTACAAAAATTGTACCTGTACAATGTCAAACCTGGATAACGTTTTCGCTACTGCTCAGATGATGCGTTGACTCTTTTCTACTGCGTGTGTGTGAGAGAGAGAGAGAGAAAGAGAGAGAGAGACAGGCAAGCAGGCAGGCAGACAGACAGACAAACTCTGAGTTTGCGTCTGTGAGTAAATATGTAGATATCCTCCTCCTTAGGGTATTACAGCTACCCTTTGGCCGAGCTAATTTATCTTTAAAAATGCTTCCTAGACTTGCTTCTCTTTCTCTTTCTCTCTTTCTCTTTTTTTTCTTCAAGCTATTGTTCTTTCCTTTTCCTTTTTTTTTATTTAAAAAAAAAACCAACACAAAACAAAACCCCAGCTTTTGCACGCTGGAGATTTTGAGCAGTTGGAATATACATGAAAAGAGGGCTGCTTCTACTTTCATACAGTCCCTGGATGAATTGGACAAAACCTTCGGCCCCCATGGTGTAGCCAGCGCGGCATTCGTATTCCTTGCCCATCACCGCACATATGATAGCATGAGGCCCAAACCAATCGAAAAGTTGACAGTAAGCCTTTTGATTTTGAAGGGAAGCCTTCATCAAGCTGAGAGAGGGAAGGGAATATAGCCCAAACTGGACTTCATACTGTGGCAAGTTTGAAATCCCAGCCCAACCACAGAGATGGTTGATTAGAATAGTTGGAAACTCTGTCCCGGAATTCAGCAGCAGAGACCTGGCTTCTGCTGCCTCTCATTCCACTTAAGGGTGGGTGGAAATAGAGAGAAAAAGATAGCATAAAGGCTGCCAGTGCTTTAGGTCTGGGTTATGTCGCCATTAATGCACAAGGTTTGGAGTCTTTTTCCCCCCTTTGTTTTTAAACTCAGACTTAAAAAAAAAGTACCGCATTTTCCGGACTATAAGACACATCAAGATTTTGAAGAGGTAAATTTTTTTAAAAACGTTTTTGCACTTTGCATATCTCCGAAACCTTCTGCATGCCTCGTTTTTTGTGAAAACCGGGGCATACAGAGAGTTTGAGAGGCCTGCAAAGTGCTCCTGGGGACTTGGGGAGGAGGAATGAGCAAAAAATGGCCTGTTTTTCATAAAAACAAACCCTTTTTTGTGAAAAACAGGGCATGCATAGGCTTTGGGAGGCTTGTAGGGTGCTCCTTGGGGCTGGGGGGCAAAAATGAGCAAAAAATGGCTCATTCTTCGCTCATTTATGCCCTCCCCAGCCCCCAGGAGCAGTCTACAAGCCTCCCAAACCCTCTGCTTAAATGTAATTATTTTTCCCTTTCCTAAGTTTCTGTGCATGCGTAGATCTTTTTAGGTGTAAATGCACATGTGCGTTTTTTGCACGCCGAACAGGCAGTAATGCCAGTAGCAACCCACCTCTGCACTGGAGTAGCTTCAAATAGGAAAAGCACCGGGCAAAGATGACAGAACCGTAGAAACTGGTTCACGATACAGAAGATTGAAGCGCTAACGGGTCAATGCCAACAAATATGGAAGAAGACTGATCAAAAATCGAGTGGAAGTGGGTGCAAATCGGTGACGTGTTACGCTAACTCCTTAGGAAGGCAACGTCTTGCTTGAGATCTTACAAAGAACATGGAAGGAAGATCCAGTTGAATTGGCAGAAGTCTGTAAAGATTCTCAGTCATCCATCCAGGTCAAGGTTGTCCCAAAGGTGCTTTTTCAGGAGGCCACTGGGCTTTCTTGCTTTTTCTTTTGAAGATGTTTTGCTTCTCATCCAAGAAGCTTCTTCAGCTCTGACAGGATAATGGCGAATGGAAGGATGTATACTCCCTGCAGACAGCTGGTCATTTGCATCCTTTTAGAGGGTCGTTGAGGCAATTTTCCCTCTGGAAATCCATTCCTACTCCCACACCATTCAAAGGGTCTTCATCCCAAATTGTATCGCTAAAAGTCTGTAGAGATTCTCAGTCATCCTGGTCATGGTTGTCCCAAAGGTGGTTTTTTTCAGGAGGCAACTGGACTTTCTTGTTTTTTTTTCTTTTGAAGACGTTTCACTTCTCACCCAAGAAGCTTCTTCAGCTCTGGCAGGATAGTTCTTCCATTCCCTACTATCCTGTCAGAACTGAAGAAGCTTCTTGGTTGAATTGGCAGGTTTCAGATAAGGAAGAGGATCATGAGATCGATTGGTCAACAGAGAGAGCAAGCCTATGAGGTGTTTTACGTTTGGTCTATCGCACAAGCTATGTTTCGGATTGTGTAGCTCATGACGGAATGTGGAATATAGTAAACTTAATGGGCATGTCAGAACATCTAATCCTTTTTGGGAGAATCTTTGCAATCTTGAACAAGAAGCTGTTGTAGAAACTGGAATTTGGAAAAACAGAATAGCTCAGAATGGAGAAAGAAGGGTGACAAAAGTGTATACAGATAGTCCTTACTTAACAACCATAATTAAGCCAGGAATGTCCATTGTAAATCACTCTAGTTTGTTAAATGGGTCAGCAGTTTTAGGATTTTATGACCATTTTTACCATGGTTGTCAAACAACTTACTGGGACATGGTGGCTGAGTGACCGCTGAGCTTGTCAATCAGAAAGGTCAGCAGTTCAATGGTTCGGATCCCTAGCACCACGTAATGGAGTAAGTTCCTATTACTTGTCCCAGCTTCTGCCAACCTAGCAGTTCGAGAGCACATAGAAATGCAAGTAGAAAAATAGGAACCACCTTTGGTGGGAAGATAACAGTGCTCCGTGCACCTTCGGCATTTAGTCATGCTGGCCACATGACCACGGAGACCTCTTTGGACAGTGCTGGCTCTTCAGCTTTGAAATGGAGATGAGCACCGTCCCCTAGAGTCGGGAACAACTAGCAGATATGTGCGAGGGGAACCTTTACCTTTATCTTAAAGCAACTCACTGATTGTTAGGTGAATCATGTGGTCAAATGAGTTCACTCTCTCATTCATTCAATCTTTGATGGTAATACAACATGAATCTTGATGACTCAATGATATTTATATAGCTGAATTCACCTTGACGATGATAAGATCCATGGCACAACTGTGGCACAGTCTTCAAGGCCACAAAGTAAATTCTCATTCTATAACTTGATGCTGCAGGAATACCAACCCATGGCAGTCTTCGCAAGTCCCCAAACTTATTGGGGTGCCATGTGCATTTGGCATTTTGAGAACATGTTGGGGCTTCTGTAGTTTTGTAGAATGGATGTCATTTGAGCTGCAAAGGACGGATTTATCCAAGTGTTCCTTTTCACATATTGCAATGTCTACTCGTATAACACGTGGCAAACTATCCTGCTTACCTTTGCCCTTTTTTTTTTTCTGAGTTGGTGGGCAGACTTCCAAACACGTGAACGGCACTAGCTCCATTTTAATTTTTTAAGAAGATTCACAGGAGCCATTTCATCAGGGCTTCTGCAGTAAAATGAACTTCCTCCCTCCTCAGTCTTTTAAAAATGCACAAAGTCGGTAGGACCAGCCGGGGACCACCTAAGCACCAGTAATGGACACATTGGGGAAGACTTCAGTAGTAGAATATTGCATAATGGGCTCATAAATAATTTCAATCGTCTCTCCTTGGAGTTGACCCAAAGATGCTTTGTCTTCCGGCTCGCCCAAATGGTTGACTCTTCTTTTGTTCTTCCACATTGCTGTTCCGTAGTTGGTATATTTCAATGACAGGGTTTGTTTTTTTAAAGTCAGCAGTTTTGATTGGTGCAATCCCTCCCTCCGAATTTAAAAAGGGCAGCACCGCAGTACCATCCACCTGCTGAAGGTATGTCTGCGTGTTTGAATTCTCTCCTGTATTTAAGGCACAAAATTCTGGCTTTTTCTGGCTGGTTTTGCAAGGTTCCTCTTTTTTCCGGGAGCTCATCTGTATGCGGAGGGGATTAAGAGAGAATTTACTGTGGCTTCACCCCGGGGAGTTGTGAACTCCCTAGGAACAGACTCTGACGAAAGCTGTGTGCTCGGTAAGATTAGAACAAACCCTTTTTTTTCCAACAGCAAGCATCTCGGTCCAGTTGCGAGGCCCCCCCGACACTGGAATCATTTCCCTTTTCTAACCTCTTTGATCATCTAACCTCAAAAGCAACATGGGCCCCCCAAAATTGGCCAATTACTGGGTGGCAGTGCGGAAGCATATTGGAAGGGGAAAAAAGGCCCTTCTAAAAACAGACGTGCAGGAGAGGACTTCCTATCTGTGCCAGTAGTTTTCCCGCTCACTGATATTTTTACAGCTGTTGACATATATTGAGTTACATGTGGCTGGGCTGAGTCCCCATGGTACAGTTTTCAAAGTTCTGCTCACCATAAAGAGAGCCGGTCCGGAGTAAATGACTCTGACTTCAGGAAAGCGCAGTACTTTAAATGTTACTATAAATACAGGGGCCAAGACGTTTTAATTATAATTGTTGAGTTATGCGGCACTCCATTGAGTGTACAAGGCCTTTACCAAAGAAGTTCACGAGGGCTCGGGTTACCAAACTGTGCTCTCTTGTGGTTCAGACGGTAACTTACAGAAGTTGAAGCTGGTTTGTGCCTTACGTGGTTGTGACATGCACAGGGAGGGGCTGGCAGAAAAGGCTTGGTGCAGTGTGGGTTGGCACCAAAGCCTTGTGGTTCTGCTACAAGGCTGGTTGTTTCCAATCATTGCTGGACTTCAAATCCTGAAGGTCAGTGGTGGGAGCCTTTAGGAGTTGTGGTTTAGTGGTATTGGGAAGTTACATCACCCTTCCCTTCCCTTCCGTTCTTCCTTTCCTTCCTTCCCTCCCTCCCTTCTTCCTTCCTTCCTTCCCTTCCCCTCCCTCCCTTTCCATTTCCCTCCCCTCTTCTCTCTCCCCCTCTCTCCTCTTCCCTTCCCTCCTTCCATTTTCTCCCTCCCTCCCTTTTTCCTTCCTCCCTTCTTCTTTCCATCCCTTCCCCTACCCTCTCATCTCCCCTCTCCTCTCTCCCCCCCTCTCCCCTTCCCTTCCTTCCTTCCTCCCTCCCTCCCTCCCCCTCCTCCTCCCCTCTCCCCTTCCCTTCCCAAATCTGCAGGGTTTTGGTCAAATTAATTCCTTGTGACGTTTTTGTCCAAGCAATCTTCATGTTGCGCAAAGATCTCTTGATCCTGGATCTGACATTCCCATCTTAGCTAGAGGATGTGGCAAAAGGCACCCTTTTTTGAGACATCTCCAAATCTCATCGCAACGGACGGTGGGCACAGTGGTGTTCGAGTCATCCAAATAACTCATCTGTTTCTGGTTGTAGGGACTGATATGCTCCCTGAGTCGTTGTACGAGGAAACTACAGCCAGAGATGTTCATGAAGAGCAAGGAGAAGGACCTGAAAGAGTTGTTTGCCCCAGTGGTGGGATTCAATTTTTTTTACTATCGCTTTTGTGGGTGTGGTGTAGCTTGGTGGGCATGGCTTAGGGGGGTGGCTTAGGGGGTATGGCAGGGGAAGGATACTGCAAAATCTCCATTCCCTCCCGACTCCAGGGGAAGGATACTGCAAAATCCCCATTTCCTTCCCCACCCCACTAACCTGCTTTCCAGCTCCGTTTTCCTGTGCAGGGCAACAGGAGAAGACCCAGAAGAAGACTCAGGAGGCAGCGAATAGATGGGGGTGGGGCCAGCCAGAGGTGGTATTTGCTGATTCTCTGAACTACTCAAAATTTCCGCTACCGGTTCTCCAGAACAGGTCAGAACCAGCTGAATCCCACCTCTGGTTTGCCCATGGAGAGAAGACCAGCACTGAGTAATTCAGCCTCTTGTCTTCTGTTGAGAATTCAGGTCATGTTAAAACTGTAGAGCTAAACCCCGAGTCTCGGTGTGGTCCACAGCAGGCAGACAGGAAGTTGCTCTCTGCTCCCTTTCCCCAGTGATAATGAAAGGCCTTCTCATTTAGGCCACTTCCTTAGCCTCTTTTTAAGACGGCTTGTACTTGTCATTTCTGCTTAAAGCCCAACTTCAAGCCTGTCTTCGGTGATACAGACTGACACGTTTCCTTTATGAATTCTTGTGCATTACTATTGATTTTTCCACTTTGGTTTTCAAAAATCCTACCTCTGGGGTACCCTGGAGATCCCTCTACCGCAGTAATAATGTATTGTCATTTTTAATATCTCAGGACCTTGACAGTATATTCATATTAAAAAATCCTTCCTCCCTGGCCCATCGCCCCCCCCCAAATGAACTGGTGAGGAGGGGGAGAAAAAGAACAGCTGCATTCAAGATACTCAGAGTTCAGAGGCTTCTTCTGATCTCACAACTGCTAGAGGGAAATCATGGGAACAGCTAAATATTAGGTGTGGATTTGATGCCCAGCACTGCTGTTAAGTTTTCTAGTTGGGGGTGGGGGGAGTCTCACTTGCAACCTAGTTTTGAATATGCTGTGAGACGCCTTGGGTAACTTAAGACTTCCCTTACTGGAAACACCACTCCAATTTATTATTAATCATTTATCAGCTTTTAATATGCAGCAAAATCCTCATGACTTTGCTCGTATGCTTAGTGTATCTATCGCTACTCTCTCTCTTTGTCCCATTTGCCTGTTCTCGCTGCTTCGGTCTGATGCAAAGCCCTATAGATCAAGGGCAGAGGTGGTATTCAGCGGGTTCTGACCAGTTTTGGAGAAGCGGTAGCGGAGATTTTGAGTAGTTCGGAGAACCGGCAAATACCACCTCCGACTGGGCCCGCTCCCATCTATTCTCTGCCTCCAAAGTCCCAGCTGATTGGGAGGGAATGGGGATTTTGCAGAAATCTTCCCCCAGGAGTGGGGAGGGAATGGAGATTTAACAGTATCCTTCCCCTGCCACGCCCACCAAGCAAATCCTTTTGAATTTCACCGTATGAGTTTCAGGAATTTTTATCACGTTGCTAGCATGAAGAAAGGGACATGGTGGCTCAGTGGTTAAGACACTGAACCTGTCGATCAGAAGGTCAGCAGTTCAGCACTTTGAATCCCTAGCGCAGCCTAATGGAATGAGCTCTCATTACTTGTCCCGGATTCTGCCAACCTAGCAGTTCGATAGCACGTAAAAATGCAAGTTGAAAAATAGGGACCCCCTTTGGTGGGAAGGTAACAGCATTCTGTGCACCTTCGGCATTGAGTCATGGCAGCCACGTGACCACGGAGATGTCTTCGGACAGCGCTGGCTCTTCGGCTTTGAAACGGAGATGAGCACCACCCCCTAGAGTCGGGAACGACTAGCACATATGTGCGAGGGGAAACTTTACGTTTACCTATAGCTTAGGTATGAATGAATTATGGTTCATCTTTTCATAGATATTATTTGCATTATATATTGGCTTTTCTGCAGGTCGATGCAGGCCATCAATTTGCAAGCAAGAACATAGTATTTGAATTTTTGGTGGTTAACTCTTCTATCTCATTGTATAGTTTTCAGGCCACAGTGGGAAACAAGCATCAGGTGATCAGGGGCTACTCATGTTCCTGGTTGTTTAATACTTACGATGATATTCCTTGTTGATATAAACAAACAAATTCCGTAGAAGGGAGAAACTCGCTTTCTCCTTCAACAGAACTGGACGGTGTCATAGGAAGGTCTGAATGTTTGAATGGCCTCGAGTATCTAGTAGAACTTCTCCAATAAAAAGTGTGTCTTATTTAGAAGGAGGCCTCTAAAGTAGTATTCCTACTTTATTGACATGTAGCAATCTAAGGATTAGCTAGAAAACAAGCCTAGAGAATGTGACCCAGATTTCCTTTCTCTTTTCTTTTCCCATTGTGTCTGAATCTCAAGTAAAGTAATATTCTAGCAAATGCAACTCACAGGTGTCCTCTTATGGGCCTCCTAAGGTTTGGGAGCCATGCCCAGAAAGATCTGTGATGTCTTTTTTTCCTGAGCATTTCCATTTCATTCAACAGCAGGTCCTTTGTCCCTCTCCAATCTAGTTGAATCATCTAAAGGAGGAACACAATTTATTGCCATTAAACCGCTCTCTTTTCTCTCCCTCTTCCCCCCCTCCTTCCCTCCCTCCCTCCCTCCCTCTCTTTCTCATCACTCAACTTGCGGGTTGCAAGAGGTGTTTAAAAAAAAAACCCAAGTCAAACAACAACAACAAAAACCCAACTGGAGGTTGAAAGTTGTGAGGGAATTCCCCCCTCCCCCTCTCCACACAAGCCTGCAATGCAGTCAGTCATAACCCCAGAGGTGAAAGATGGAATGTTCTAGAATAAAGGCATTAGCAAGAGATTTTTTTCCCCCTTTTCCTTTCTTTTTCCTTTGTACGCAAGTCCAGGGGAGAAGACATCCTTTCTTCTTCAATCACTTTTTCCCTCCTGTTTTTGTGTGTGTGTGTGTGTGTGTGTATGTGAGCTTGTTTGGCCAGAACGAAGCAAGGTTACCCCTACTGCGATGAGCCTATGCTTTGAGCTGGGTTCCGCCATGCCTTTTTCTCCTGTCTTTTTTCCCTCCCTCCCTCCCTCGTTCTCTCCTTTCCCTTTTTCTCCTGAGGTGCAGATGGCCACATTTGCAGGTTAACTGGAACAGCTGGAAGCATATTATTAGCTTCCTGCTGCTTCCTCATATTTGCTTAGAATATTTCTTTATGTGTGTGTGTGTTTTTTTTTAAACAGCGACGTAATTTACAACTAGTCATGGCCACTGACAAAAGCAGGCGTAGTCCAAATCCGCCTCAGATTTATGTAATGCTGTGGCTTATCAGCGAATGAAGTCATAATTATTGCTTTGTACCGTTAAATAGCATAAATATATAAACCTATACAAATTGCAGCGAAGGTTTCCCACGAGGGAGCTCTAGACCAAATTTTAATGTAGTGCATTTGTCGCTAGTGGCAGTTTCTAAGGTGTATAATAATGTTGATAAATTTTACTGGAGGAAGTGACAGTTTGCCACATTAATCTTGGAGTTGTTGTTTTTTAAAATAAAAAAAAAGAATAGGGGGGGGGGGGAAAGGCAGCGATTCCTGCTTTATTGGCTTCACAAAGGAAGGGCAAATGGCCCGAAATCTTTGTATCTGAGTCTAATTCTGACTTCCTTTTAAAGCTTTTTTTAAACTACCACTTTATGGTGAAGGAATCTTCAGGATTACAGGTAGTCCTTGACTTGCAACCATTCATTTAGTCACTGTCTGCACTTTCCCCTTTCTTGTACTCGTGTGAATTGGGGGTAGGAGGCATATCGGTCTGAGGTATTTAGACATGCCTTCCTCTTGTTTTGGATGCAAATCATGTTGTTCTCCTTGATGCTTTCTTAACGGTTCTCTCTTTTCTCCGTCAAGGTCATCCTCTTTGCTCTCTTCCCATCTGGAAACTCAAAAAGCCCACTCTGGTTTTCAGCGAAGGAGGAAGTCTATGATTCTGATCTCACTTGCTGGGTTTCCACAGGTTTTAAGGGTGGCTTTGCCTCATCTCTGCCAGTTTCTTTCTCAGTAATTGCGCAGATATGGCGCAGGTTGAGCTTAACTTTTGGTAACTCCTAGAAGTTCTCCATGTAGCTTCCTTGGCGACAGAAATGTTTCTATTTTGCCTTCTTTGGGGAGGATTTAAAAAAAAAACTTTGCAAAGTTGTCTACACCTTTGGTATTACCCTGAAGATCTTCCCTGTTTAGCATTTTAAGATTAAACAAGGTCAGCAATGAGTTGCCTGTCTATTAACTTCCACATCATAGCTCAAAACGATGGCTTATGTCTTAATATATTAACACAAATCTCTTACAGCGTTATTTAGACAGTCTGGAAAATCTTTGCAGCCCAAGGGTTGCAAGTAACATCATGCAATGCAATATCCTTTCCCTTCTTCATGCTAAGGTAAAGGTAAAGGTTCTCCTCGCACATAGTCATTCCTGACTCTAGGGGGCAGTGCTCATCTCTGTTTCAAAGCCAAAGTCCTAGCACAGTCCTAGACCTCTCCATGGTCATGTGGCCGGCATGACTAAATGCCGAAGGCACACAGAATGCTGTTCCCTTCCCACCAAAGGTGGTTCCTATTTTTCTATTTGCATTTTTACATGCTTTCGAACTGCTAGGTTGGCAGAAGCTGGGACAAGTAACGGGAGCTCACTCCGTTACGCGGCGCTAGGGATTCAAACTACTGAACTGCCGATCTTTCTGATTGACAAGCTCAGCGTCTTAGTCACTGAGCCACCACGTCCCTTTCTTCATGCTACCAATGTGATAAGTGCTGGAAAGGTTGGAGGTGGCCAATAACTTTGTGACTCCTGTTAAGTGCATCCATCGTCCTAGACCGCAAATAAGCTCTTTGTGTAAAACTCTGCTGGGTGCCTTAAGTGCGTGTCCTTTATTAAACATGTCCAGATAATCCCCAATAATGCTTTCACCCAATAAACACGGGTGCCAAACAGATATACCTAATGCACTCATTACTGTGCAGATCACTTAACTTGCATTTATGTGAAAAATACCCTTGTGCCAGCTCCCACTTCTCCATATACAGCTTGGATTAACATTTTGATTATGAGCCTGTTGAGATATGCATGTTTTTGTGTATCTCTCTGTAGATATAAAGAGTTTTCTATCCATGCATCTAAGGTACTATCCAACATTTCATCATGATTTAGTATAAGGAAGAGACAGAAACCATGGGACAACCATGTAAGTGAAGGTTGGGGTTAGGGTTAGGGTTGGGGTTGGCTGGCTCTGTGCTGAAGACACAGTGGTTAGAATGCAGTATTGTGGGTAAACTCTGCCCACAGCTTGGAGTTCAATCCTGACAGGGCTCAAGGTTGAATCAGTCTCCCATCTCCACCTCCATCTATCAAAATGTCAAGCCCAGGAAATCAGAAAATCCAGGCAGTTCAAATGAGTATAAAGATGTATTGCATGCTTAAGCTCTCTACAAGAATCTGAACTACTAACAGTCAAAGCAAATCGGCGGTAGATAAGAGTCGAACTCAAGGTGGTCTAGACTGAGACCTCTTCTGGCATGAAGGAACTCAAGAACTCAAGACAAGGATCTGACCTCTCCGTCAGGCTCAGCCTGATCATCTTCTTTCTGTCCCTACCTCACTCTCTATGGAATGGGAGCCCCCTCAAATTCGGCATGTATGTTCCTCTTGGATTCTAGTGTTCCGTGCGCCTTTGGCGTTTAGTTATGCCAGCCACATGACCAAGGAGACGTCTTCGGAGAGCGCTGGCTCTTTGGCTTTGAAACAGAGATGAGCACCGTCCCCTATAGTCAGGAATGACTAGCACATATGTGCGAGGGGAACCTTTGCCTTTACTTTACCAAAATTGTGAGGGTGGGGTGGGGGAAACCCATGGCAATCTTTTGAGGGTCTGCAGATTCTGTATGACCATTCATACTCCAACCAAGGATCCAGGTGACTCATGCATTGGAAAATTGTGGAAAAGTAGGGTTATCACCATCTCCCTTTGACATCTCTTAGCCCAAGAAATACAGTTGGGTTTGGCCAACAGGCTTTGACATTGGGGGAAAGGTTGAAACCATCCAGGTCAAACCCTTGCATGGATCCAGATTTTTCTTCATCCCCGCTCTTATCTTTCGATTCTGTGCAGCTTGCATTGTTCATCCAGTCATGCTTGTTTAGAGGACGGCATCTGTGTTTTCTCTGATGCCTCTTAAGACTGAACAGTCCCTACAGAGCTTCATCATTATGCAGATTAGCGTGATTGGATGTGCTCCCAGAGACTACTCTCCAAGCAACGTAAGGGCAGGAGGCAGGAGAAGGTAGCTGGTCCTTTGCTTCTTGAAGCTGGGATAATCTCCTGTGTGCTTAGAAGGGCAGAGGGGGAAAAAACAGATCAGGAGTCCGGACTGAATTGGTGGAGAAATTATTCTTTGTCCATGAAACAGGTGAGCTGTAAGATTCCCATAATAAGTTGCAAAGCTTGCAGGATAGATGTTACCCATCAAGCCGGAAGGAAATCTTTCCTGGAATTTATTCTTTGTGTATTGAGGCCTTTTTATGATTCATCAGTAAGTAAATATAAGCTAAGGGAGTGATTTGTTCCTAACAAGCTTATAAAATACTGGAGTCATTTGTTAGTTTATTGGTGTTCTGATTATAAACATTCCCTCATGCGCACTTCTTTTTGTCAAATTAACATTCAAAATACAAATACAGTTGCTCTGATTTTTTTTTAAACCTTCCTCATTTTTGTAATCTAAAAGAGAGAGCGTGGTCTAGCAAAATATTTTGCGTAGCATGCGTTTGGAAAACCATCACACACACACACCGTAATCTTTCGATGAATATTTTGCAAGCGACCTGAGTTCAGTTTGTCTTCTGTTCTTATCTCATCCATTGTTGGAGATGATTGAGCTGGTGAGCTACCATGAAGTTATGGGGGAACAGCATTGCTTTGGGGCCCCATGGACAGATGCTGTAGGGGACGGGTTTGAAAATATACACATACCGTGTTTCCCCCCAAATAAGACAGGGTCTTGTTTGATTTTGACTCTCCCCAAATAAGCATTGGACTTATTTTCAGGGAGGTGCAGGAGGCAGCGAGCATGGTCACCTCATGACTGCTGCTTTGTTGCATTATTTTCGGAGAGGCTTATTTTTGGGGAAACAGGGTACTAGCTGGATAACTTGTGCTTCACGATGAAACTATGTGATGGGGCTATGCAGGAGAAATTCGGTTCACAAGCTGTTGGCTCAGTGGTGGTCGATGATTGAAACACATAAGGGAATATCGCTCCCGCCGCCTTGAGTCTGGAAGCAGTTCCATAGATGGAAGGTATAGACATTTTGGTGAGGTTCCAACGTTTAGTACTGTAAGAAGCCCCAGGCCGCTCCTGAGTGAAGGAGAGGAATGTCTGCCAGTTTGAACTGAGGTAATGGAATGTGAGGCAACTGGCAGTTGGAACTGAGTTCTTTTCAGGTGGGGAGGAGTAGTAGAACTCTTTAGCATCAGAGTGTGTTAATTACTGTATAAGAAATACTAATGATCTAATGGTCATTTCAAAAAAAAATTCTTAGTGAGCACTTAGAAGCCAAGAGGAATATACGCGTCAAATTTCAAGATTGTAGGCTTTACATTTCTGGAGATTTTGTGATGAGTGAACGGTATTTGGCTTTTATATATACCATATTTTTTGGAGTATAAGACAAACCTTTTTCCTTCAAAAAAGAGGCTGAAAATCTGGGTGCATCTTATACACTGAATGCAGCGTTTTTTTGCCTCCCAAAACTCTGCCCCCTTCACCAAAATGGCCGTGCATAGTCTTTAGGAGGCTTCCAGAGTGCTCCTGGGGGCTGGGGAGGGGAAGAAATGAGTGAAAAACAGGCTGTTTTATATAGTTTGTAGGCTTTACCATTCTGGAGATTTCGTGATGAGTGAGTGGATTTAGCTTTTATATAGTGAGATAATAATAATGCAGCGGGGAACATATCTGAAGTTCCAGACTTCTGTTTTGAAGGTTGCCTGGTCTTCTGTCTGTTGCTCTTCTGTTTTTTTTTTTAGGTAGAGTTTCTTGCTGCAAACACTTATCTTTGGTATGCAAATGTTCATAAAGGTGCATTTAGATAACTGACCCATCCCTTGAGTAGTCCTCTTAATGAAGTCCTTTTTTCTACCTAATTGCTTCACCGCCCGATCTATTCAAATAATTTAAGCCCGTTCAATTTTTAGCACTCATCCCTTGCATTTTGCTTCTCGGGCTGGGTTTTTACTACTAATGGAATTAATATCATCTATTTCATCTATTCAAAGCTCCTTAGTCTTAAAAATAGCAATATTTGGTGTTTTATAGATATCTAAAAGCTTCAAAATGGTGAGGCTAAAGTTCTGGGAATCCCATAAGCTGTTCTGAGATCCGGAGCCACAATAATATTCCCTGACGCAGGAACCTCACCAGATCAGAAGCAACTCAATTAAAAATTAACTTATTTTTTTTTTAATACAGTCTTGTAGGGAAGGACCTGTCCACATCTCTATAATGGCTAGGATGATCAGAATGTAGCTGTCCAGCAGATACTGCGATATAATTCCCAGCTGCTTTAAATGAATTGAATGTTCCCAAATAGATCACCAAACTGTTGGAAATGTAACCACCAACAGGGGACCTTCTATCATATGTGGTGGATGTGTCCGAAAGCCAAAGAATTCTGGACCAACGTTCAAAAATGGTTAGAATAAATAATAGAACAAAAATTTGGCATGAACCCTGAGCTGTTTCTTCTAGGAATAATTAAAAAAATATTAGTAAGGATATCCATTATTTAATGCTTCATATAATCACTGCTGCCAGAATTCCATATGCCCAAAGTTGGAAACTAAAAACCATTCCATCAAATGCAGAAATCATAAAAAAAGGTATTCGAATGCTCAGAAACGGAGAAACTGACGATGGAACGAAGAGATGGAGAGTAAACAGAGTACTACAAGATATGGAACAGGTGGTATAACTGGCTTGAAAGAGATGTAAAATCAGTGCATAAGGAACACATAGCAAACACAATGAAAAGAGATGGCATATATTTAGAAAGCAATAGAAATGGAAATATTGTACATAGATGTATGTACTGTAAAAATGAGAAAGTAAACAAAGAAGAATATGTATAAAATAACAGAATGGAAAATGGAAAACCCGAAATCAGAAAAAAGAAACAGAAAGCTGTAAAAGTGTCATTGCGATTTTAATGTTTGGAAAATGTCAAATAAATATATATATATATAGGAAAAAAAATAAATGAATCGAAACCTGCACTTAAATATAGTCTGAGGGATTCATTTTTAATGTGGATGAATAAAGTAAAGCAGGCACTGGATGGAGCGATGGGTAAAAAATCCAGAGACACCCCCCCCCAAAAAAATTGGACCCCATATCCTTTCTCCAAAGAGGAGATGATAGGATGCCACCCTTCTACCCCAAGTTTTCAGCAGTTCCTCAGAATTAACCTTGACACCGAAGCTTAGGAGAAAAAAAAAAAGCAGTGACAGTTGGTTTCTTACCTGCTGTGAACACTGAATAGTGGTTTGGGGAATAGTCTCTGTGAATATAATTTACCCTTTTTAAAACTAGCTTTTCGGTCTTGGTTGTCTGAGCATCATCATTGAAGTTCTGGCCAACAAATCTAATTGTTGTGACCCGCTGGCAGCCAGTGGAGCTGGCAGCAGAGTCGGACAGTGAGGAGGTTTGGGGAGGAACATGGGCCAGTCTTGGGGACTGAGGAAATCTCAGATGAGGGCTCTACGTCGGAAGCAGAGAGGGAGCTAGGCAGCAGTGAGGCAGAAGAACAGATGGAGCCTGTTCCCAGTGTGCACATGTGCAGAGCTGCCAAAAGACAAGAACAACTAAGAAAGCCAAGTTGACTTAGGAGAAAAGCCACACCTTGGAGGTGATTGCCCCCCTCCCCCAATAGGGAACAAAAAAGGAATGAACTGGGAGTGGGCTTTTGCAGGAAACAATTCATTCATTAAGTCTGGAAAGTTCTGTTTGTGATTATAAGAGACTCTGTGCCAAGTTTTGCTATGTCCTGTGTTTGGAAACTAGTTATCTGGCAGTGCTCCAAATGAGATAAGGTGCCTGTGGATAAATATTCCTTGGAAAGACTGTTTGCTAAAGCCTTGTTGAATGTGAATGAAAGGAATTCACAGTTGTATAAATAAAAGAGGTTTTGTTGGGACCAAGACTTTGGTTCTTGCTTTCTAAGGAAGCCTCAGTCAGAACACTAATGGAAGGACAGGCCAGAAAAATAGGCAAAAAGAAAGAACATCTATCTATCTATCTATCTATCTATCTATCTATCTATCTATCTATCTATCTATCTATCTATCTATCTATCTATCTATCTATCTATCATCTATCATCTATCTATCTATCTATCTATCATCTATCTATCTATCTATCTATCTATCTATCTATCTATCTATCTATCTATCTATCTATCTATCTATCTATCTATCTATCTATCTATCTAATCAGTTCCCCCTTCCACCACAAAATAGTTCCAGAACCAAATGTACCCTTTGAAATTCAAGCTCATCTTGTTGCCTTTTTAAAAAGTAATACCTAGACGGAGCCATCTCCCAGTGTTATCATTTTTCATTAAAATGATGTTTCTAACCACTGCAGACAGCTTTCATATCCCTTGAAAACAGAAGAGTAAAATTGTCATAAGAATGAAACCGGCTTAGAAGATTTTATTAACCAATCTCCAGTTCATAAAAGACATCAGCCTTGTGCCACTCTAGATTATATAAATGTATTTTGAAAGCGGAATTCTATTTCTGAAAGGAAGGCGAGGCAATAATGATAAGCACCGAGTCTCCACCAGTGGAAAATTAGAGAGGAGAGAATGGAGACGTGAGGATTGAAGGGTAGACAATGGGGGCTTCCCAGATGTTTTAGACCACAATCTCTTGTAATTGACCCATCTGGCTGGAGATGATGAGAGTTAGATCCGAAACATCTGAAGAAGACCTACTTCTTTTCTACCTTGATGAAGATGATTAGGTGATGTTGCCAATTTATTTATGATCAATTTTAGATTGGGGGGTTCTGGAATTGAGCTGGATAGTAAACAAGACATGGGAAGATATAATTTATTCTTATTTTCTCCTAAGAATAGAATAGAATAGAGTAGAGTAGAATAGAACAGAACAGAACAGAACAGAATAGAATTCTTTATTGGCCAAGTGTGATTGGACACACAAGGAATTTGTCTTTGGTGCAGATGCTCTCAGTGTACATGCAAGAAAAGATACATTCATCATGAGTCGTAAGGCACAACACTTAATGATAGCCATAGGATGCAAATAATCATACTAGGAAACAATCAATATAAATCCTAAAGATACAAGCAACAAAGTTAATGTCATACAGTCATAAGTGGGAGGAAATGGGTGATAGGAACAATGAGAAGATTAATAGCAATGCAGACTTAATAAATAGGTTGACAGTGTTGAGGGAATTAGTTGTTTAGCAGAGTGATGGCATTCGGGAAAAAGCTGCTCTTGTGTCTAGTTGTTCTGGTGTGCAGTGCTCTGTAGCATAGTTTTGAGGGTAGGAGTTGAAACAATTTATGTCCAGGATGTGAGGGGTCTGTAGATATTTTCACAGCCCTCTTCATTAAAAGTAACTTAAGATAAACTTGAATTCATTCTTCCCATTTCCATGTCACAAGTTGGAAACTCAAAATGCTTCATTAGGTTTCATGTCTTCCAAGGCATTTGAATTCAGGTCATTTAAACACCCGACACACTGTTCACAATAGCAGATAAAATTTCCTTGAGTTCAGAATGGCTAAAATCTAACTTTCAGGCTTATAATTAAGTAGGAGAGAGAGAGAGAGGAAGGGAAAGTTGAAGGTTGATATCTGTGAGTATGTTATTTGAGGAATTATCTCTGTTTAAAAATGAATCAAGCCCTTTACTCTCGGATTACGAGAAAATTGCAACTTGAGTCACCTAATTAAAACAGCAATCTGGCGGAACTTTAGAAAACTTTTTGGAATAAGCTTCTGTGGACTTGAAATTACTCCAGGCATTCAGTCGAATGAACTCACAAAAAAGTGTGTGAATCCCTGAGGTGCTGCAGGATTTCTCCTTGGCTTCCTTTGTGTGTAACCTTTGTGTCATTGCACTTCTTCGACCATGCACAGCATCTGTTTATCCAAATGACACTTTACAAGATACTCTTTCTTAGCCCCTTACTCATTTCTCCTACCATCAGTGGTTACTTGTGTGATCAGCACAGAACAAGGAACTTCTCTTTAAGGATCCCCCGTTTGTTAGACCTTCTTTCCCTTCTTCCTTCTCTTTCCTTCCCCCCTCTTTCTTCTGTTTCTTCCAGCCATCAAGCCAAGATCCAGAATTCCCTGGTGAGAATTGCACCAGTCCACCCATTCAAAGTTGCCAAGGTTGAGAATCACTGACTTAAGGTGGGCAGCTAAAAAAAAATGCCTGAACTAATTAAATGTAAAAACACACAAGCAGAAATTGGGTATGCCTGTTGTTGTTGTTGTTGTTAGTTGCAAAGTCATGTCTGACCCATCAACACCCCAAGGACAATGTTCTTCCAGGCCTTCATGTCCTCTGCCATCTTCTGGAGTCCATTTAAGCTCACACCTAGTGCTTCAGTGACTCCATCCAGCCACCTCATTCTCTGTCATCCCATTCTTCTTTTGCCCTCGATCATTCCCAGCATGAGGCTCTTCTCCAGTGAGTCCTTCCTTCTCATTAGGTGGCCAAAGTCTTTGAGCTTCCTCTTCAGGATCTGGCCTTCTAAAGAGCAGTCAGGGTTGATCTCCTCTAGGACTGACGGGTTTGATCACCTTGCAGTCCAAGGGACTCGCAGGAGTCTTCTCCAGCACCAGAGTTCAAAGGACTAAATTCTTTGGCGCTCAGCCTTTCTTATGGTTCATAAGTGGCTAAGACGCTGAGCTTGTCAGTCAGAAAGGTCAGCAGTTCAGCGGTTCAAATCCCCAGCGCCACATAATGGAGTGAGCTCCCATTACTTTCCCAGCTTCTGCCAACCTAGCAGTTCGAAAGCATGTAAAAAATGCAAGTAGAAAAATAGGGAGCACCTTTGGTGGGAAGATAACAGTGTTCCGTGAGCCTTCAGCATTGAGTCATGCTGGCCACATGACCACAGAGATGTCTTCGGACAGCGCTGGCTCTTCGGCTTTGAAATGGAGATGAGCACCGCCCCCTAGAGTCAGGAACAACTAGCACATATGTGCGAGAGGAACCGTTACCTTTATAGTGTGATAAATCCAGTGGCATCTACATTTAAATGATTAAAATCTTCCCCTCATGAATGACTCCAGCCCTCATCTTCCGGTTCAAAAAAACCTCCCCAGATTTGTTCAAGCCATCCTTTGAGGTGTCTGTGGGGTTATTTGACTGGGGGCCGTGCAAAAAGAAAAAGGCAAGCTAAATTTCAACATCAAAAGAGGGAGGAGGGCAGGGAGAAAAAAGCCCACCCAAATCTCTGCTTTTCTTTATTATTAATTGGGTCTACGTGAGGTTGCAAAACATTGTACCGTCATTAAAGGCAGGAGTGTGGCACAATAATACAGTATTCTCCCTCTGTTTGAGTAAATAAGTATGGATAGTTTTCTTTATAATATGTGACTGGATTATTTTCCAGCTGATTTCCAGTTCTTTCCCCAAGTGGCCAACAGATCAAAAAAAGATAAGGGTCAGTTACAAGGTTGAGCTCATTCTCCGTTGCTATGGTAACTGACCTCCGGCAATCCTCGGAGGAGCTACACCCAGTTCCCCAGGTGATGCTTTAGTTTGCCCATGTCATCAATCCCAGCCCTTTTCACAAACCCCAGCCTCCTTAATTGTCAGGGTGTGCGGTTCCAAAAGAGTTCCTTTTGTCCCATTTCTTCCCGGGGAAAGAACGCGCAAACTCATTTGTGGGTCCCCAAGGTGTCTGGTGTGTGTGTGTGTGTGTGGAAACGCTTATGGGAGAGGTGCAAGGAGGAAGAGGAGTGGGAGGGGGAGAAGGAATTCTCATTTGTCCAGAAGGATACAGGGGAGCATCCCCTGGAGGTTGTAGGCAAACGATGACGGGTTCCAACGGAAGTGCTGTTGTCTTCCTGAATTTCTGCGACACACAAAAGGACGGTTAAAAAAAATCTTGCCCGGAGAATTTGGCAACTTCAAAAAAAGGGGACGGCATGCACACTTGACCATAAATAGGTCTGCGCATGTGCAAAACATTAAAAAAATTGTGCAATTAAAATTGTTTTGCGCATGCGCAGAACTGAAAAACAAGATGGTGGCACAGGGAACCAGTTCGGGGGCATGCAGGCCTCGGTCGCTGCCAGTTCCACAAAACCCAAAGTTTGCTTCCTTGGTATGTGGAACGGAAGCTGTTCTGATTTGAGAGGGGCTGTTTAATTAGCCATGGAGACGAGATCTGCTTTCTGCCTTGATGCTCTCAACAGTCCTTTGCCTGGAATTTGGTCCGCTTATCTTCACTGCGGTGTTTAAATCACAAATCAATACTGTAATTGTGTTGTCTGCCTTGAGGTGTGGATTGAGGCGCCTTCCTCGCCCCCTCGCTAAATTAGAGAGGCAAGGAGGCTCCTTGGCGATTGGAATAAGTTCAGCTCTTCCCCTCCTGCCTTTTTGGAAGGTGAAGTCACGAATAAGCAGTGTTGGGGTAGGGTGAGAGCCAGAGAAGGGCATGGTGGGCTAGGGTGTGTTGTTGTAGTGATGGTAGTGGTGAAAAGATGTCTAAAACGCAATGCCTCTTCTGCAAAGCCATAGCTGTAATTTTAGAAGTAAGAAACATTTGTCCTTTTTTTCTGTATCACACCTATTACAATATCTAGTAGGGGTATCTATTTGTGTGTCTGCCTGCCTGCCTGCCTGCCTATCTACCAATCTACCTATCTACCTATCTACCTACCTACCTACCTACCTACCTACCTACCTACTATTTTCATCATCATCTTTATCCCCCTCCCTCCATCTCTCCATCTCTCCATCCATTCTTTTCCAATTCTCTGTCTTGCTGCTGTCTATGTCTGTCTGTCTGTCTGTCTATCATCATCACCTCTATCTCCATTCATCTCTCCATCCATCCATCCATCCTTCCATCCATCCATTCTCTCTCTCTCTCTCTCTCTCTCTCTCTCTCTTTCTCTCTCTCTCTTCCAACTCTCTTATTTATCTACTTATTTTTGAACCATCCACTTCCCTCCAATAGGGAGTCTGTGTGCCATTAAAAAACAGTATATAAAAATAAAAACTTTTGGAAGGAAGCAAACCTCATGAAATGCTTTTAAAATAGGCTAAAAAGGCAAAGGTAAGGCTCTCAGGACACCAGCCAGCCCCATGGCTTTGTGCTTCTCTACATTTCCCATGCAAGGCAGAAGAGCCATGCTTGTACTCCTTTAGAGAAGGCCAGGAGAACGGGTGTGTGTGGATGTGTAGAGATAATATTCCACAGGATGGGGGCAGATAAAGGTAAAGGTTCCCCTCACACATACGTGCTAGTTGTTCCCAACTCTAGGGGGCAGTGCTCAACTCTGTTTCAAAATCAAAGAGCCAGAGCTGTCCGAAGACGTCACTGTGGTCATGTTTAAATGCCGAAGGTGCACGGAACGCTGTTACCTTCCCACCAAAGGTGGTTCCTATTTTTCTAGTTGCATTTTTAATGTGCTTTCGAACTGCTAGGTTGGCAGAAGCTGGGACAAGTAACGGGAGCTCACTCTGTTACGCGGCGCTAGGGATTCGAATCACTGAACTGCTGACCTTCCTGATTGACAAGCTCAACGTCTTAGCCACTGAGTCACTGCATCCCTGTGTGATGGCCGATAGACGCCTATTAAATAGGCATCTATCTTGGACTTTTGTTGAGGTGGAAAAGAATGGACAGATAAGATCACCACATAGGTGGGGCGGAAGAAGGAAGTATGTAATATTTGCACCAGATTCCAACCTCTAAGAGGGGGATCCTTAACGAAAGATGTGAAGCATCCTCTCCGTGTGCATAAAACAGGTCTACGGTGTTATTACATCGATGTAGAAATAGGTCATTCTAGCCAGAGGAAACAGTGGGGTTTTTTGCCTGCTGAAGTCACCAGCGAGGCTCAAAGGCAGGGGAACATGGGCTCTCCTACTCTGCTCCTCCTTCGGGGAGAAATGTCGCCGTGGTGAAACCGAGCCGTAGAAAGACTGGCTTCCTTTTGTGTCTCGGAAGCTGCCAAATAGTATTTCCCTCCATTTACCCAAAATAAATGCGTGCTGCCCAAAATAAATAAGTGGAAGCATGTCATCCTGTATTAGTTACTCAGCGGGGTGTCCCTTTTATGTTGTCATTAATATAGTTTATAATTGTAATCTGAATAGCTGCTAGGACCGAGGCTTCACACCGCATTATCTATAACAGAGAGTCCGGTCGGGGGAGGGTTTTCCTCCTATCTTGCAAGCTCATTTGTCTGAATGCCCTTTCTCTGTGAGACGATGCCTAAAGTGCCTTGCAGTTCATCAAAGGAAGCTCAGTAAAGATAATAGTTTAAGAGAGAGAGAGAGAGAGAGAGAGAGAGAGAGAGAGAGAGAGAGAGAGAGAGAGAGAGAGAGAGAGAGAGATCACCCAATGGGAACAATTATGAATATTGAAGTGTCAGTCGGCCTCCTCTCTCTTATGGGAGAACAGTGCTGAGTGTAATTCTTATTAAATACACTGGAAACAACATGCGCTCAGCTGACAGGCAGTGTGAAAAAGGGAAGTGAGCAAAGCCGTGGGAAACATGGGGCTTTTCCACGGGTTGTTTGTGTGTTTTGGGGGGGAGTCGTTGTGGCGTAGGGATTAGAATGGCAGTATTGAAGGCAAACTCTGGCCACAGTCTGGAGTTTGATCCTGACCGTCTCAAGGTTGAATCAGGCTTCCATCCTTCTGAGGCTGGTAAAATGAGGACCCAGATTGTTGGGGGGGGGGGCAATATGTTGACATTGTAACCCCCCCTCCCCGGAGAGTGCTGGAAAGCACTATGGAGCGGTATATAAGTCTAAGTTCATGTCAAGCATGGGAATCCAAGCAGTTCAACTGAATATAAAGGGATGGGATAGAAAATGGAATAGAGCAGGGGTGTCAAACTCGATTTCATTAAGGGCCGCATCCTTGTTTGACCTCGGGGACCCAGACTGGGCGTGGCCAGGGTGGGCATGGCCAGCTTGACATCACCCATGTCAGGGGGGGTCTGTGGTGGCCTGAGCACACTGCCAGAGAAAATGGGCTCCCAAGTTCTGTTTTCAGCTGTGACAGCCTCCTGCAACCCTCTGCAAGTGAAAATGGAGCTCCATTTGTACTGGCAGAGGCACCACGGGCCAGTCCTTCACTGCTTCCAAGGTAGTGAGCGCCTTGGGTTTGATACCCCTATAGAATAGAAGAGAATATGGAAGAGACCTTGGAGGTCTTCTAATCCAGCCCCCTGCTCAACCTATACAATCTCAGACAAGTGACAGTCCAATCTCTTCTTACAAACCTCCAGTGATGAAGCATCCACAATTTCTGAAGGGAAGCTGTTCCACTGGTTAATTGGTTAATTCCACTGGTTTATTATAAGCTTAAGCTCTGTACAAGAATCTTAACAGTCAAAGCAAATGGGTGGCAGATAAGGAATTCAAGGTGGGCTGAACCTAGATCACTTGTGGGTGTGAAGGGACTCAAGACTAATGACGCATTTGACCCCTCCCTCGGGCTCAATCATCTCCTACAGTGCTATGGCTATTGCTGTTGAATTGAAGATGTTGAATTTTCACCACTGTTGTTCAGCCAATGGAATGGTATGCGGGAAGGATCTTGGGAGATGGGATGAAGGGATACTACTTAAGGAACAGACAGAGAAGAGGCAGCTTAGCCCTTAGCTGGCCAATGGGTGGGGCAAGATGTCAGAAGGGACTCTCCCTATTTTCCCAGGGTGTAAAAGAGAGAGAGAGAGATCTGCATTTGCAGGCTAGCAAGATTCTGTTGGGGATTCTTGGGGACAGATTCTTGGGGACGCGGCGGCTCAGTGGCTAAGAAGCTGAACTTGTCAATCAGAAAGGTCAGCAGTTCGGTGGTTCAAATTCCTAGTGCCATGTAACAGAGTGAGCTCCCGTTACTTGTCCCAGCTTCTGCCAACCTAGCAGTTTGAAAGCATGTAAAAATGCAAAATAGGAACCCCCTTTGGTGGGAAGGTAACAGCCTTCCGTGCGCCTATGGCATTGAGTCATGCCAGCCACATGACCACAGAGATGTCTTCGGACAGTGCTGGCTCTTCGGCTTTGAACTGGAGATGAGCATTGCCCCCTAGAGTTGGGAATGACTAGCACATACGTACGAGGGGAACCTTTACCTTTACCTAAGTTTTTGTGAATCTAGCATTCCAATAATTAGAAGTAGCTCATCTGGTTGTGTTTTCTGTCTGGTCCACCTGGTCAGGCTGACAGCTGGGCTACTGACACTCTTCCATTCCTCCTCAGTAACCAGCATAAATTAAGGGACCTCTAAAGCCCAGTCTTTGGGAAACTGTGGCCGCCGCCCAGGTTTCACCTCCAGCATTCACATAATCATCTCTGGCTCCTAGTAGCTTTCCCCCCAAGACCAGTATGGAAATAATGTCTGGAAGGGATCAAATCCTTTTTGGAGACAAAAGTAGGTACTGGGAACATTGCAGAATGCTCTTATCTCCCCACGATACTTTTACACAATGCATTCTGTTTCTCTTTTGGCCTGACACACTTTCTGCCAGATAAAATCCCCCAGGTCTACTTGGTTTAAACAAGGACCACGTTCTCTCCCTCTCTTCCTCTCCCCCCTCCCTCCCTCCCCCCCCCTCTCTCTCAATGAAGTGTAAAATTAATGCTTATTATTCCAAACTTGGGAGACGAAGAAAGAGACCTTAAGAATCTCTTATTGGGAAAAAACTATGTGTGTTCAGCTCTGAACCAACAGATCCGCAAGCAGATTGCGGGTTTAAGGGGAGGAACGCTGGAAGGCAGGCACAGCGAGGGGGGAGAAGCCTGCTTTTCATGTCAAAAATGAGAGGGATTGCCTATCATACACCTATTAGGTTGGTCTCTCTTATAAGAGCCTGCTGTGCTGGCTCTTCTCCTCCTTTCTATATTTCTCCCTCCCAGTTAGGGGAATAAATAAAAGTAAAAGTTCCCCTCGCACATCTGTGCTAGTCGTTCCCGACTCTAGGGAGCGGTGCTCCTCCCCGTTTCAAAGCCAAAGAGCCAGCACTGTCCGAAGACATCTCCGTGGTCATGTGGCTGGCATGACTAAACGCTGAAGGCGCACGGAACGCTGTTACCTTCCCACCAAAGGTGGTTCCTACTTTTCCACTTGCATTTTTACATGCTTTTGAACTGCTAGGTTGGCAGAAGCTGGGACAAGTAACGGGAGCTCACTCTGTTATGCGGCGGTAGGGATTCGAACAGCTGAACTGCCAACCTTTCCGATCGACAAGCTCAGCATCTCAGTCACTGAGCCACTGTGTCCCACTTTGTGGAAATAGAAAAAGGGAAATATTTCTATGCTGAACTCTAGTACTTTCTGGTTCTTTTCTTTTTTTTCCCCCTCCCTCTTCCTCTACTTTTCTCTTTCTCTTTCTCTCTCTGTGTATATGTATTTCTTCTTAGATGGTTTCATTGACATGGAAAAATATATAATGGACTCCCAGGGGGATGCGAAAAAGAAAAAGAAAAGAACGCACAGTGCGAAGAGGGCCTTATAATTCAGAAGTGGATTTGCAAATCAAAATGTCTTCTCTCTATGGAATAAATTTCCACATCTGTGGGAACCTCTTATATTTGTATTACGAGTTTTGTTTGGCATGTCTTTAACTCTTTGCAGTACTTCCGTACTCTGCCTAAAAGGACATACAATTCATGTTCTCCCAAGATGAGAAAATACAGGAATATAATTCCCCAGGGTGTATTTGGTGAGTGCCGATTGTGGTGTCGTTGGTTAAAAACTATGTTGTGAAACACGGAAGGGTCATTTCCTGTCGGTTAAGACTGAATGGATAACTACTACTATTACTACTACTACTACTACTCCTTCTCCTTCTCCTCTTTCTTCTTCTTCCTCTTCCTCCTCCTCCCAACGCTTCCTCCTCCTCCTTCTAACTCCTTCTCCTCCTCCTCCTCCTTTTCACAGACCCCATTACCTCCAATAGTACTGCTGATGTTACTTGGTTGGATAATGAAACCTCTTCAAGAAAACAGCTAAGCTCAGAGAGCACCAAGGATTCCACGGTCTCCCTTGTCCTCTCCTCTTTCTCCTCCTTTTTCTCCTCCCTCTTCCTCCTCCTCCTCCGTCAGGGTACAGGACTCGCTGCAGTTTTCTTGGCAAGATTTCGGAAATGGCTCGCCATTGTTTGCCATCTAGGGTTGAGAGAGAGTGGCTGGCCCAAGGTCACCCAGCTGGCTTTGTGCCTAAGGCAGGACTAGAATGCCTGTTCTCCCAGTTTCTAGCCTGACGCCTTAAACCTCTACATCCAAACTTACTCTTACTTTGCGGTGTTCTAATTCCCAATAACGAGATTCCAGAACCTCAAGAACTTTACATCACTGGGGAGGATGCTATGTAGGGCGTCTCCACTGTAGGCTTGTGTCTAGGGGTGAAAATAAGGTGCAAAAGACTGCCAACGGCGAAGATTGCATTGCAGTTAATCTGCCACATGGAACCAGGGCTCCGGCATTGCTCACTGCAAAGCATTTTGCAAATAAGGTTATGGTGCCCTTAGGATAACGCTACGTGATTATATAACATGATTCCCAGGGATGATTCTGAGTGGAAAATGGATCCATTTCTTCACACCTCCACCCAAAATTATCAATATCCTCGGTTCCTATTTGCTGGGGGGAGGGGGAAGGTCATTCTTTCTCTCACCTCTCATTCTGCGCCCACCCTCGCTCCCCCCGCCCTCCCCCAGCAGCTAGTTTCAACCTTGGGGAGAAGTAGCTCTTGTAGCTCCAGATAGCCACTGCTGCTACTCTTTGTGTTGCATTTTGTTCTGGTGTTATCTGTCGGAAGCCTGTTTGTGCGGAATATTTGTCTTGTGTTTCTCTGCAAGGCTGAAATGACAGGTCTAAAAGCAAACACGAAGGGGGTGGGTGGGGAAGAGAACCATCATTAATTGTCTGACTTAGAACTGAAATGTAAAGTTATCGGTAGCTCCCTCTATCATTTCTGGGCTCTTGATGTTTTGCTACAAGGCCCACTTCTATTTTTTTGCCCTAGGTGTTGTGAGAGTTGTGGGGCAATCCATTTCAGAAGACTCTGGCACTTCTCTTTTCCTTTCAGGATTGACCAGACGTTCTTTGTTTTGAATGTCCTTCCTTCCTTCCTCCCTTCCTTCCTTCCTTCCTTTCTCCTCCCTCCCTGCCTCCCCTTTTCTCCCCCTCCCTCTTTATTTCCTGCTCCCCTCCCTCCCTTTCTTTTCGTCTCTCCTCCCTCCCTCCCTCCTTTCTTTTCTTCCTCTTCTTT
The DNA here is from genome assembly GCF_964273705.1 of Natrix helvetica. Lineage (NCBI taxonomy): Eukaryota > Metazoa > Chordata > Lepidosauria > Squamata > Natricidae > Natrix > Natrix helvetica. The sequence continues at coordinate 17,624,809 of NC_138561.1, read as the reverse complement.
CTTTCTCTCTTCCCTCCCTCCCTCCCTCCCTCTTCTTTTCTTCTTCCCTCCCTTCCCTCCCTTCCTTCTTCCCTCCCTCCTTCCCTCCAACTTCCTTCCCCCTTTTCCTTCCTACCTCCTTTCTCCTCCCTTTCCCTGCCTTCCCTTCCCTCTTCCTTCCTTCCTTCCTTCCTTCCTTCCTTCCTTCCTCCTTCCTTCCCTCTAAGTTCCATCTCCCTTTTTTCTCCCCCTCCCTCCCCCTTCCCTGCCTTCCCTTCCCCCTCCCCCCCTCCCTCCAATGAGTGTTGCCATGCATGATTTTGGGAAGCCAGGACATCTACCAGAGGCTGGCTCTCACCGTCACTTTCATCCAAGTGGAACACAGAAATGCCCCTCCAATTTGACTGGAGGCGGTACAGCCCGAACGCGTGACACAAGCGTTATGCCGTACACCTGCTTTTGTAGGGAGAGCTGCGTCTCCGGCTTCCCCCAATGCTGCCTGAACTGGCATTTGTGATTCCTCCCCGAATCCTGTGTTTCAGACGCTAATCTGCTGTGTCACTAACAAGTTGTATCATTTGAACCTTGCAGAGGAAGGCATCAATCATGAGTGCAAGCTGTGTAACCAGATGTTTGACTCTCCAGCAAAGCTCCTGTGTCACCTGATCGAGCACAGCTTCGAGGGGATGGGAGGCACATTCAAATGCCCTGTTTGTTTTACAGGTAAGACAGCCGCTCCTAGACAAGCACTCCACGTAACGTGGCTTGATCCAGAAACGGCACCCGGGGGGATTTTTTTTAAAACACGCACTTTTTTTTCGTGCAAGCTGGAAGGGTCGGGGAGACGGAATTGCGGCACGAAAGAGAAATATCCTTTTTCAAGCTAGAGACGCCTGGAAGCAGCGATGAAATCTAAATTGTTTTGGCCACCGTTTCTGTGGGCGTGGCTTGGTGGGAAGGTCATGTGACTAGGTGGGCGTGGCCAACTTTTCCCTGCTTTTTAAAGCATTTTCCCCCCCTGCCGGTTCGGGCAAATAGGCAAGAAAAAAACGCTTTAAAATTGGGGGTGGGAGGAGAGAGAAAGCTTCCAAGGATCGCGCAGCTCAGCTTTGAGCCGTGCGATTGTCAGAAGCTTTTAATTTTCACTTTTTAAAGTATTTTTTTTCCTGCCTATTCGCCCAAACTGGCAGGAAAAAAAATGCTTTAAAAAGCAGGAGAAAAAGCTTCCGACAGTCATGCAGTGAGCCACGTGATGCTCGGAAGCTTTTTTTAAAAAAATGTACTACCAGTTCGCAGAGCTAACAACAATCGTCCCTACCGGTGCAGCTGAAGCAGGCCGAACCAGGAGGATTTCACCCCTGCACACGGGGGAATTTTTCAAAACACACTCTTCCTTTTCGTGCAAGCTGTCGGGGAGACGAAATCCTGGCACGCAATAGAAATATCCTTTTTCAAAGTAGAGACACCTGGAAGACAATCTCTTTCTCACCCTCGTACTTTCCACTTTAGGTCATCACCCACCCACCCCCAATGGTGGACACAAGCCTTTCAATATGGTTTCTAAATAAGTGGAGTAATTTACAATGTGGGATAGAGATTGCTCTCAGTATGGAAGGATGAGAATTGCCAACTTTCTTAGCTTGAATTGGGATGGTTCTTTTGCAAATATCCTGGATGAAAAACCCACTGTTCCCAGCTAGTACCGTATTTTTCGGAGTATAAGACGCTCCGAAGTATAAGACGCACCTAGCTTTTGGAGAGGAAAACAAGGGGGGGGGGGGAAATCTGCCTCTGCTTCCCAGCAATTTGCCTTCTTGCAACAAACGGCAAACAGTACAGACGATATACACTGTTTGTGGTGTTACATTTCAGACTATGCTTGTATAGATGCTGTTAAAATTGATGTGGCTTTCTGGAAGTGTACATTATTCTCTGCTATTTAAAAGAAGATACAATAGCACTGGGCCTCTTCAGATCAAGCATTTATTTTAAAAAGCTTCTTCGTTTTGTTAAATTGTCTAGAACAATAATAAAGCAGTCTTTAAAAAATAAGTCTAATAATTTGAACATTCTAAAGGCAGTTATAGTTGTTGACTTACCTCCTTGCAGCAAACAGCCTGATTAGCACAAGAAAAAAAATCTGCTTCTGCCTCCCAGCAATTTGCTTGTCTCATTTTTCCCGTTTGCTGCAAGGTGGTAAATTGCTGGGAGGCAGAGGCCAAAGGGTGTGGGACGGTGGGTGCACCCACATTTTCACCCTCTTTTAAGGGGGAAAAAGGTGAGTCTTATACTCCGAAAAATGCAGTAAGTAGAAGATGCAGAGGGAGGGTTGCTGTAGAATGATTGGCTTGCCCAAGCTTGAGAAATTATTTTTTTTAATGTCTGCATACTACAGCTAGTCCTCGACGTACGATCACAATAGTGAATTTCTGTCACTAAACAAAAGTGAATTTTGCCCCATTTTACGACTTTTCTTGCCACAGCTGCTAAGTGAATTGCTGCGTTTGTTAAGATGGTAACCCGGTTGTTAATTGAATCCCCAAGGGCTCTGCTTATCAGACGGTCGCAAACGGTGATCACAGTGAGTGGTTACTGGCGCACATGTGCGTGCAACGATCAGCTGGCCGGCATGCATGCTCACGCCAGAGAACGGAAGACCAGCTCTTCCAGTTTCTGGCACTGCCGTGCGCACGAAGGCCAGCTGATTGTCGCGTGTGCATGCATGCCAGAAACCCAGAAGAGGAATGGGCAATACCGTGTGTGCCAGGTGACATGACTCCCCATGCCACTTCGGGCACTTGTGCCATAGGTTCTCTATCACGGCTATAGACAATGTTCAAAGACATTATCTTTGGTTATGGCTGAAGTGCTCTGTCTCTCTGACCTTATTCTTATTGTTTTTTTTTTCCTTTAGTTTTTGTACAGGCAAATAAATTGCAGCAACATATTTTTGCTGTCCATGGACAAGAGGACAAAATTTACGATTGTTCACAGTGTCCACAGAAGTTCTTTTTCCAGACTGAACTTCAGGTATGGCTCTTTTTTTTTTTTTCCTCGTTCGCCAGAAAAGGATTGTGTACAAATTCCTTTGGCATTATCCACTGCGATTATCTGCGAGAAATGAACTAATTGCGAGCAGGTATCAAGGCCCTCTCCATCTAGGTTCCTCTTACCGCTCTCTGTTCCTGTAATAACAGGAAATTCTCTTCTCCTCCTTGAGTGCAAACTGCAAAACCTTCTGAAACCAGGCGCCATAAATAAATAAGGCCCGACAAGTTTAATCACTCGCTGTGAGAATTTCTTTTGGCAGCGTGCACCGCAATGCAAGGGAAGCACAATGTAAATAATTTCTTCCCCTTGTTTAATAATTTAAGGAAGGATTAGCATACAAAAACTCAACCATCATGTTCCCCGTTCTTTCCTTCACTTCTCCTCCCCCCATCCCTCTTGGAATTCTGGTTTTCTTTCAGGTGAAATTACTGGCACCACAAAGTAATTGTGGTTCTTCACCTGAGCGTCCAAAATGCTATATATCAGCTGTCACCAACTGGTGGTGCGCGAGAAAATTTTGGTGGGCCGTAAAATAATTATTTGCATTTTTTATATTGCACTAAATCAGGAGTCCTCAAATTATGGTTTCTGGGATGGATACCTGCAATGAATGTTTGCTGCAGAGAGTCCCCCCCTTCGGGGGTGTTTTTGCGTGGATCAGAGGGGGGAGAAATTCCAACTTGGGGTCTGCTTCAGCCTCCTGGTGTGGGGCTTTGGGCAAAGGCTGGAGGGAAGTGCCACTGGTGGCAAAGAGCCGGAGGGCCTTGTTCCAGTGGGACTGCATCATGGCCTGGAAATAGCTGACTATCTCAGCCCGCTAAGCTTCCAGGCGTCAGTACCTGGCCTTGCATTCCCGCAGGTCTTCCCTCTGCTTGGAGAGCTTATGCTCCTAGTCCTCAGTGAGGTGCTTCTGCTGAGCCTTATTCTCAGTCAGATCCAATTTGAACTGTGCCAGCTGTTTTGCCAACTCTTTCTCATGGTGGCTGCTTAGCTCCAACAACTGCTTCCTGTTGGGGCACCTAAGGAGCCAGGCAGGCGGGTGGGCAGTGTCTGGGAGGGGAAGGCCCCCTTGACATGAGTGACATCGAGTTGGCTATTCCCACCCAGTCACATGACCACCAAGCCACGCCCAGCCAGCCAATCATTAGGCAGATCCTATTTTTAAAAATTATGAATTTAGTGGTCCCTGAGGTTCAAAAGGTTGGTGACCCCTGCTATATATAGTCATATTATAGACTGGATATGGTGCAAAACTTAGGAAGTCGGTTGTGACAGGAGGAAGCCAGAGGCATAAAGACCTCTCCTTAATGCCACAAACCAAATCCTTCCTGTTGGGGATAAATTTAGGCAAATAGGAAATGCTAGAGAAAAAAGGATCCTGAAACCAAAAATGTAAACTTGGATTTCATCCTTTGAGATTCCATAGTTGTCTCTCAAGTCCTTGGATGGAACTCATAAAAATGAAGAAGGGGAAAAAGAGCAATTGTGCTAACTGAATTGAAGGAATTTAAGGGAACTACAAGTGAAATCAAGTCGGTTCTAGTTTTCGCTCCAGCTCTTTCTCAACCCAACTTGACTTGCTTTTATGATAATAGGATCTGGACCGGGGGGGGGGGGGGGGAAATCATGCATCCTTAATGTAAACTCAAAAAGCAGGATGGATGTGGGGTTGAGGAATTCCTCCTAGATCAGGGATATCCAACCTTGGATAATTTTAAGGTTTGTGGACTTCAACTTCCAGATTTTGTGGCTGGAGAATTCTGAGAGTTGACGTCAACAGGTCTTAAAGCTGCCAAGGTTGGACACTCCTGCTCTTCAGATTAACAACATTAAGGATGATGAATGCAATCCTTCTCTGTCTCGTTCAATGCTATCTGGAGAAGAATGAAACTTAGCTACACAGAGACCTGGTCAAAGTTTCTCTTCATTCTGCATCAATAAACCAAGTTAACTTGATGTCTCCCTAGCTCCCAGTTTAATACACAGATTAGATGGCAGGATCTGGATGTTTCATTTCTCTAGATTTTGCAATGTAGCCCGACCTTCAGATGATTGGGTATTTAAAAAAAATTTTTAGGGGAAAAGACCTTTGAGAAGTGAGACATTTTGCTTTTTAAAAATGGAAAAAATCTGGCAGATGTTCACACATTGCAGTGAATGTGGAAATGGAGCCAAGGTATGAATGGAGATGTGTGAAATTAACATTGAAATGGACTGACCTACCCAAGTCTGGCAAATATACATATGTATAAACTGTTCTTCACCAACCTGGCAGCCTCCATATATGGCACCTATACGTTGGACTCCATAGCTAACAGCTATGACTGATTTGAAATTCTGGCGGTTACACTCTGAGCACACCTGGGACCCACCAGGTAGGGGAAGACTAGCCAAGGTTTGTTTCTGCCAATTCACATATGAGGTGGGAAGCCTGTGGCTCTTCCACTTTGGTCTACAGATTCAGTTCGCATGATTAAACCTTGCTCAGTTAACCAACAAATGCTAAGCCCTGAACAAAAGAAAATGGATTGTTAGAAAGAAATGATTTTAACAGAAACTGTTCGTGTGCGATGGTGCTGATCGGCACCCCCATCCTGGTTACCACACTAAGAAGGATTCAGACGCATGGGAAAAGATTTTAAAAAACAAATATATGGAAATGAGAACAGTGAAGGGATTGGAAATGGAAGGAAGTGGTGGAAGATTTGACTCTTCAAATACATAGGAAAAAGTAGAAATCTTCACCCCTTTAAGTCCAAAGCCAAAAAGATACCTCAGAGCAAGAATGAGTCTGCCTGCTACACCTGTCTGCACCTGTTTAAAGAAGCTGTGTGTTTTCCCAGGCTTGCAAGAGTAGGTAGACAATTAAGTCAAGAACAAGGCAAGGTGAGAGCTTCAGGTATGTCCACCCTTTTGGCACCTCTTTAATTGTGCATTTTCCTGGGATTGCCCAGCTACTGTGTGAGCCCTGGACAGGACAACATCTTCTTGAAGGACGCATCAACAGGAGCATTGTATGCACCCATGCCTGTTCTGTGGAAAGATTGGGGATTTGGATTTGAGGCTCTTCACATCTCTAAGGAAACAGAGGAAGGGGGGAGGGGGAGAGAAATAGAGAGAGAAAGAGAGAGGAGGGAGGGAGAAAGAGAGAGGGAGGGAGGAAGGGGAGAGAGTGAGAGATTATGCCTCTCAAGATATGGAATTATGGGTAGAAGTTATAGAAAGACAGATCTCAGATACATGTGAGAAACGCCTTAACATTTAAGAACGGGATAACCAATGATTGAGAGACACGGTGAGCTTTCCTTGGTTGGACAGTCGCCTTTTCTGGCAAATAAATTTTCTGCACCCAGCAAGGTGGTAGATTCTGTGGCTTAAACAGCCCCTGACATTTCCAGGACCTCAGATGAGCACTGCCTACATGGGCACAAAGATAGGTCTGCAGATACGATGTAACAGATATGGGTTTAATAAAGGAAACGATTTGGAGCTCAGGACTGACATGAGGGGTCCCAGGTTCTCTCTGAGCTTGCTTGTTTTCTTGCAGATGTTTCATGACCCAAACTAGGTAACATCATCAGTGCTAGAAGGACGTGGGGTTTGCAGGAAGGAGGAGGAGGAGGAGGAGGAGGAGGAGGAGGAGGAGGAGGAGGCTGAGCTCTTTGGTGCTTTCTGAGCTTGCTTGTTTTCTTGCAGATGTTTCGTTACCCAAACTAGTTTAACATCTTCATCATCATCAGTTTTTCCAGTTCTTCAAGCGCTTGAAAATGCAGACCAGTGATGGCCTCTTTAACTGGTTGCCAAGCCTGTTGGAGGACAGCATCGGTCCTTGATTAATCATGATTCAAACACTGCTGCACTAACCCAAACGCCCCGGTTAAATTCTTCGCCTTCTGCAGTTCTGCAGTTCTTTTGAGGTTGCGTTTTGAGTGGGATATTTTCTTTCTTTCTTTCTTTTTGGGTTTTCATCTTGCCTCGCCATTTCACAGCAGGGGTGTCAGTGACAGCTGCAGTCGGTGTTCCCTTGATGCTCCTAAATACCTGAGGCCAGCCTCTGGCACAAGAACTCCGGGCATTCCCCCTTGGATGCCTGCACCCTCCTGTTCTAGCAATCTGTGGCTGAACAGATGTGAGTTTGGCTCTGTGCAAAAAAAAAAAGGAGATTTTTTTTTCCCGGAGACTCGGTCCTAGATTAGTCGCTACTAAAATAGCCTCCAAGAGGCAAGAATTGACCTTCAGCAAGGTGCTTTCTCAGAGGTGAATAAGTATTCTGGTTTTTTCTTTTTTTTTTTTGCAAATGGATGTATCCCTCCCAGTGTCGCATCCTTCTTAAATTCTAACATTTTGGTTTCTTTTTTTCAAAGATGTTTTTAAGAGATCGCCCCAAACACTCCCTTTCTTGGCACGGCTCCCTATTTCTATGTTAAAGGTAAAGGTTCTCTTTGCACATATGTGAGTCAGAGGTAGGTAGCACCCAGTTTGGCCGAACCGGTAGTGATATTTTGGGCTGGATTGCGGCCAAACCGGCAGCAACCCAGGCTGGCCACGCCCCCAAACTGATTCATCGGTCGCTGTAGTCACTGCCAACATGTTGTTTAGTACTGCATGTGCATGCGCAGTACACTGTACATTGTTCTGCTCAACAATTTACATTGAACTCCGCACACATGTGCAGCGAGCCAGTAGTAAAACCGAGAGTAACCCACCTCTGATGTGTGCTAGTCGTTCCTGACTCTAGTAGGCGGTGCTCATCTCCATTTCAAACTCAAAGAGCTTTGAAGTCCGAAGACGTCTCCATGGTCATGTGGCCGGCATGACTCAACACCAAAGGCGCACGGAGCGCTGTTACCTTCCTATCCAAGGTGGTGCCTATTTTTCTACTTGCATTTTATGTGCTTTCGAACTGCTTGGTTGGCAGAAGCTGGGACAAGTAACGGGAGTTCCCTCCGTTATGCAACGCTAGGGATTCGAACCGCTCAACTGCCGACCTTTCTGATTGACAAGCTCAGCGTCTTAGCCCCTGAGCCATCTTCTTTGTATGTTAATCGGCTTTAAAAATTCTTCCCCCAATATCACTCCAGCTTCCTTTGCTTGAGAAGCGATAAAACACGATGCGCTTAAACTTCGCCAACAATGGCCGGATGTATGCATCTGTGTGTATTTTTTTCTTCCCCTTCTCCAATTCCCAGGCTGCCGCCTCTTCTCTCCTGCTGTCAGCCGGTGGAAGGGAGGGTTGATCTTTTCACTTTGTTGATTTTTGCGCTCATTCTATCCTCTCAGGGATTCCCTCCCGTTCACCTTGTACCAGCAATCTCATTTGCATAAGTTACAAAAGTTTTAACTGTACCTCGTTAATATTTGAATAGAGTTCGCAGGTGTTTTTTTTTCCTCCTTCCCCTTGGCTTTCATGCCATTCATATCCTGGTTTGAAAACAAAATCTAGTCAGTGACTTGATTGCATTCGTTAACCAGCACAAGATACAATCAAGGCTGTGGTTCAGAAAAGGTCGATGGATTTTTAAAATCAAAATGGGAGAGAGCTTCCCCACCCCCACCTCCACCACACCCATGTTGCTTTTTTTTGCCATTGCTGTAGTGGTCACAAATAATTTTTTATCAAACCCATATTTTGAGGGGGAAAGTGCTTTATTACAAGAGCAGCACTAGTGAAATTCAATTTTTTTTACTACTGGTTCTGTGGGGGTGGCATGGCTTGGCGGGCATAGCTTGGTGGGTGTGGCAGGGGAAGGATACTGCAAAATCCCCATTTCCCCCACTCTAGGGAAATGATACTGTAAAATCCCCATTCCCTCCCCACTCCTCTTCCTAACAAGCTTGTTACTGACTTAACTGCAGTGATTCACTCAACATCGATACATATAAAGAGCCGTGGTGGCGCAGTGGTGAGAGTGTAGTACTGCAGGCTACTTCAGCTGACTGCTAGCTGCAGTTCGGCATTTCAAATCTCAGTGGCTCAAGGTTGACTCAGCCTTCCATCCTTCTGAGGTGGGTATAATGAGGACCCAAATTGTTGGGTGGATGGGTGCCTGGATGGATGGATGGATGGATGGATGGATGGATGGATGGATGGATGATACAGAGATGGACCTTTTCTGTCACAGCATATTCCCCAATTAGATCTCTCTGGCTCAATGACTTCTTTCAACGTTAGTTTGTTGAAGGCATTTTGGCTTATCCGATTAATACAGACAATACATTTTCTATGGAATGAGATCTGCTTCTCAGTGGGAAATGTTGGGGGGTTTTTTGTTTGTTTTTTTGCTTTTCACAGGGTTGCTATTTTTATGTTAGTTATTTTTGCAGTTCTGCTGTTGGGTATGATTATTTTTAAAATAGATTATGAAGGCTACAGGTTATAATCCAGAATTGCACTTGGGCATTCCTCTTGTCAAGAATTGGGGACGGCCTTTTCCCTGCGTTTCCCGTTGAGTTCCCAATCTATTCACTTTGTTGCACAGAACTCAATCCTTGATGAATAAAACAGCTTCTGTAAAAACCTGTTTTGGTTTTCCTTTTTGACCCATTGGAGAGGGATAAAAGATTTCAAGACCAGTTTTTTTAAAAAGGAAATTCTTATTTGTTTTTAAACACTTCTGGTAGCACCCTTTTCTTATCATTTTTTTTTATTAAAAGCTATAAGCTGTTGTGAACTACAACTCACAAAAGCCTGTGTCTTTGAATAACATTTGCTGTTTTATGAGAGCTTTCTCTTTTAAAGCTACGCTTGATTGTCATAGCAATCTAGATTCTAATGAGATTCTTGGTTTATCACTCATCTAAGAAAGCCTCCCAACTGCTAGACAGTTGCACAGCCAACACCTTTTCCTTAGATATTCAGTGGTTGTTAGTGGCGGTTGTCATATTTTAGTCATTTGCAGCCTTTGAGAAAATTTAAATTGAAGGGAAGAGTAAACCGAGACAGGCGCTCGGGGTCTTTAATCAAAAGGGTGGGCCCAGACTTCCTTAATTATCTGAAAACTGCATTAAGCAAATTGTGAATGAGCGTGGTGAAATTTGCAAAGATGTTATAGGAGAGTTGTTAGACTATCAGCCTCTTTCCCCCTACTGTTTCGTGACGAGCCATCACCTAACGACTGAAATATTTGTGTTTAAAAGATTAGTTCCTACTGTTTCCTTGCATGCTGCTAATCACACCGTTCGGTTTGAAATGACGGAACCAAAGGAAAAGTAACTTGAGGTGATAGAACAGCCAAAGGATGTCTCAGGTAAGGAGGAAGGTGTTTTCCACTTTAGGAAGAAGGTGTTCTGACTGAGGCTTCCCCCAAAAGCACGAGGCAGAGTCCTAGTCCCGACAAAACCCCTTTTATTAAATGAATGTGAATTCCTCTCATTCACATTCAGCAAGGCCTGGCAAACAGTCTTTCAAAGGAATATTTATGACCACAGACCTTATCTATTCTTGGAAAGCTGCCTTGTAAATATTGTCCAAATGAGGTGCTGTGCAAGGAAAGACTGGGCACAGAGTCTCTGAGATTCATGGACAGATCTTCACACTCCTGAAACGAATCTAACAACTGACCGAACGAATTGTTTCCTGCAAAAGCCCACTCCCTTTTTGCTCCTCTTTTATTTCCTATGGGAGGGGCCATTCACCTCCCACCTGTTTAACAACTGGTTCTCTGCCCTAATGACCAGTTGGGTGGATGTGGCTCGGTGGTCATGTGACTATGTGGGCATGGCCAACTCATGTCGATGGGCCTTAGCTGTTACAATGTAATAAGGGTTAACCGGAGAGGCAGTACTCCCCTGTAACTCCTCTCCTGCGCGAGCTGCACTGGCTTCCTGTGGTCTCCTGCGCGAGCTGCACTGGCTTCCTGTGGTCTAAGGGTTAACCGGAGAGGCAGTACTCCCCTGTAACACCTCTCCTGCGCGAGCTGCACTGGCTTCCTGTGGTCTACCGAGTGCGTTTCAAGGTTTTGATTATGATCTTTAAAGCGCTTCATGGCACAGGGCCTAGTTATATGCAGGATCGCATCCTGCCCCACACATCCCTACGACCAATTCGCTCACACAGAGAGGGACTTCTCCGGGTGCCGTCCGCCAAACAGTGCCGGGGGGCGACACCCAGGAGCAGAGCCTTCTCTGTGGTGGGCCCAGCCCTGTGGAATGACCTCCCCCGTGACATCAGGATTACTTCCGATCTCCGCTCCTTCCGTGTACAGCTGAAGACCCACCTCTTTCAATTATCTGGCCTGGCTCAATCGTAATTATTCTTATTCCTCCTAACTGTTTTTAAATTGTATTTTAAACGTTAAATCTTAATTTTATATCGGGTTTTTACAATTGGGGTATTTTAATGCGGGTCTTTTAACTGTCTATATGATGTAAATTGTTTACCTCCTCCGAGTCCGTGTTTGTGTATCTGTATGTATGTTCTGTATGTACGCCTATGTGTTTTATATATTTTCTGTGTTTTATATGCCCCATTGTACGCCGCCCCGAGTCCTACTTGGAAAGGGAGCGGCTAATAAATTCAAACTTATTATTATTATTATTATTATAGTTTCTGTAAGCAGGGCAAGTTTAGGCTAGAAACAACACCCAGAATGTTTCCTTCCTGCCTTCCTTACAGGATTAGCCCTGTAAAGTGGGAAACAAAAGGAGATTTCTTCCAACAACTGGTTCTCCAAACTGCTTAGAAAGTTAACAACTGGTTCTCCTAAATAGGTGCCAACTGGCTGAATCCCACCACTGACTGTGCTGGAATTTCAGGTGTCATGTCCAAAGGCAGAAATCGGTGTTCTAATATTTAGCCAACTAAATCGTTGAAAATTGTGCCACAATTCTGGTGTCACCATTTCCGAGGCTCCATTTGTTTGCACAAAAGCAAGCAAAAACTCCTCCTAGTTCCAAATGGTGCAAAATAGCAGCTTGTTCATTAGTATAATTGTGTTGTAGTTGACAATTTGTGCTTGGCTTAGAAATCGCAGCTCAAGAGATGCCTTGTGTTTGTTTTTTGGACAGAAACCACAAAACTTGTCTTGAATTGGATGGAAAGCATGAATTTCCATACATAATTTCTGGAAGGCTCCATAAAAGCAAGCAGAATCCCTCTTTTCCATTTGCCCTTAAAACCCATCTCCATTTTTTTCCATAAAGAAAGAATTCCTTCAGATCCATTATCATTTAATTTATTTAAAACAATCCCCCCCCCCCAAAAAAATACATCATTTTGTTCTTAGAAGGAGATAAGAGTTGGTGTAACTACAATTCAGAGTTTTGGTTTTTTTTAAAAGAGGATTATTACAAAGGGGCTTGGAGCATTTTATTTAATTTTTAATTATTATTAGTTATAAAGCTAATAAATTACAAGGAAAACAAAATCTCTTCCAACCCTTTTGCTGAGTCTCAGTCAGGCACCATCAGATAATTATAACTAACATTAATTAAAAATTTACATTGCTCTAGGCATTTAACTTTCACTTCTAGTATGTTTTTGGCTGCAGATTCTTCATATGTTAGAAGGCATTCTGCTTCTCTAAAATGTTCAAAGCCCTTAGAGCAGTGGTTCTCAACCTGTGGGTCGGGACCCCTTTGGGGGTCGAATGACCCTTTCACAGGGGTCGCCTAAGACCATCGGAAAACACATATTTTCAATGGTCTTAGGAACCGAGACACCAATTTGATGGTTGGGGATCACCACAACATGAGGAACTGTATTAAAGGGTCGCGGCATTGGGAAGGTTGAGAACCACTGCCTTAGAGAATATTTTAATGGTTTTAAACCCCCATCCTTCAATCGTAGCCCCTTGCCCAGGGTGGGGTATAGAGGGGTCAAAGGGCTATTAGAGAAGGATAGGTTTTTTTAAGGATTCCCTTGGGCCCTCAACCCAGGGGTAAAATTCAGCAGGTTCTGATAGGTTCTGGAGAACCGGTAGCGGAAATTTTGAGTAGTTCAGAGAACCGGCAAACACCACCTCTGACTGGCCCCAGAATGGGGAGGGAATGGAGATTTTGCAGTATCCTTCCCCTGCCACACCCACCAAGCCACGCCCACAGAACCAGTAGTAAAAAAAAATTGAATTTCACCGCTGCCCCAGCCTATATGATTAATTCTTCAATTCTGCCTTTGATATTCTGCATGTGTCAGTTTTTGAAGTTAGCTTAGAAAGTTGAACTGATACCCAAGTCTTAAATGCAAGGAGTCCTTGACTTACGACAATCCATTTAGCGACCATTCAAAGTTACAACGGCATTGAAAAAAGTGACTTATGACCGTCTTTCGGTCTTACGACCGTTCGCAGCTGCCCCACGGTCACATGATCCAAATTCAGGCTCTTGGAAACTGACTCGTATTTTGGACGGTTGCAGTGTGTGTCTCCCTCCCCCCCCCCGCCGGGTCACGTGATGCCCCTTTTGCAACCATCCATCAAGCCAAGTCAATGGGGAAGCCAAATTCACTTATCAATTGCAGTGATTCACTGAAGGACTATGGCAAGAAAGGGAGTAAAATAGGTCAAAACTCTCTTATTAACAATGGTTTTGCTTAACAGCATAAATTCTGGGCTCGATTGTGGTCGTACGTCGAGGACTAACCTGTAAAACCATCCAAATTAGGCTGCGGAATACACTTAAAGTATCCATTGTGAAAAATAAATCCATTTTTAAAGGAAAAATAACACCTTTCCTCCAGTTGCTCCCTCTACCGTGATAACCCATTTGCTTGCCGTGCCACTAATGGAACTGTTTTGAAATAGATACTGAGAAGTCCATATATAGCTTGCTGTTATAACATGTGTCAGATCCTAGCAGAAAGAGGACAGGTGTGGCAGAAAAAAAACCCGGTGGAAATCCTAGATTAAATTGCACAAACGTGCCCAAACACGTCGTGCGTAGGTTTTTGGGTTTTTTTAACGCAGCAAAGCTGGCATCAGGGAAGGGGCCTTGCCACCCGAAAGAGAAACGGGAAAGAGAATCGAGGAGCCAACTTGCAGGATTGCCCGTTGAAGAAACCTATGGCTGCTTGGCATTTTATGCCTCCGGGGCAAAGGTCCAAACAACTTTGATGCAGGCACCTTGCCATCCCAGCAGATGGGCAGGCATGGATGCTGCCAAGAGACAATGCGTAGCTCCTTGTCATAAAAGTCCAAATGTCTGGCCTGAGCAGCGGAGCCCCCAGACGCAACGGCACAGACGCAGCTCGCTCTTCCTGCGAACCCTACGGTGGAGGTAAATGCGATAAAAATATACAGGCTGATGAATGTTCTCGTTAAAGAGTTCAGCTTTCTTTCCAAATGACGGGCATATTTAAAATGGAGAGACAAGAGAGGGGGGAGGAGGGAGGGAGGGAGGGAGGGAGGGAGGGAGAGAACGAGAGAGAGGGAGAGATCAGATTCATGCATGCATATTCAAAAAAAAGCCACGGAGAAAGTCTAGAGAGTCTTGGTCCTCCAGATCATGGTTGTCCCAAAGGTGCTTTCTTTTAAAAGGCAATTGGGCCTCCTTTGTTTTGTTTGAAGACGTTTCGCTTCTCATCCAAGGAGCTTCTTCTGGTCTGATTAAAGTGGGGAGGGGGACGGGACAATGGAAGGATTTATATTCCTTGTAGTCATCTGGTCGTTAGCGCTCTTTCTGAGACTCGTTGGGGTGACTTGGAGACCAACTACATTAAGATTGAACAGCCCCCCCTCAACAGAACCAATTTCGTTGTATTTAAGTACAATGACAATAAAGATTATACTTACTTATACCACACCACCTACCTCCTGTTTACAACACAGTCCTGTCAGCCATTCCAAGAAGGCTCCACACCCTTTTGCACAATTCTGGAGACTCTGAGGCCACAGATAAACCTCCAAGCGGCTTCAACGATTCTCAGGAAGAGTGCTAATGACCGGAGGACGTCCCAAATGTATTATTTTTAAAGCGAACTTGATATTTAAAGATATGGGGAATATCAACTATACCCATGGTGGCATAGTGGTTAGAGTGCAGTACTGTAGGCTACTTCTGCTGATTGCCAGCTGCCTGCAATTTGGCAGTTGGAATCTCACCAGGCTCAAGGTTGACTCAGCCTTCCTTCCTTCCGAGGTCAGCAAAATGAGGACCCAGATTGTTGGGGGCAAGAGGCTGACTCTGTAAACTGCTTAGAGAGGGCTATAAACCACTATATAAGTCTAAGGGCTATTATCCTTCCTTCCTTCCTTCCTTCCTTCCTTCCTTCCTTCCTTCCTTCCTTCCTTCCTTCCTTCCTTCCTTCCTTCTTCCATGGTAGTGCAGTGAATGCCATATTGCAAGCTGACTCTGCCCACAGCCAAGAGTTCTATCCTGACCGGCTCAAGGTTGACAGCCTTCCATCTTTCCGATGTGGTTAAAATGAGGACCCAGATTGTTGGGGGCAAGAGGCTGACTCCATAAACCACTTAGAGAGGGCTGTAAAAGCACTATGAAGCGGTATATAAGTCTAAGTGCTATTGCTATCCCATTACCTAATATAATTTGGACTCAAATCTAACTTTGGACCAGGTGTCCATCCCCCCGCAAAACTCTTCAGAGGCTCAAAGGTAATCAACCTGCTTCACACAGACTTGACTTTGAAAGTAGTTTTCAATTTGGCTGCCTGAACTGAATCTGTTTGAGTTCACAAGTGCTTTTTTGCAGAGATTCAAAAGTATCCAGATTAACCCACAGTTATTCATTACAATTCGCCGTGCTCTTTCAACTTCCCTCTTTGGTTGGCCCCTTCAGTGCTGAGATTCTTCTCCTGTTGCTGTACAATGGACTCCCTAAATCAAAGCTTCACACTGTCCTAATCAATAGCAATCTTATATCAAATCAGATCTCGCATTACTTTTTCTCTGCCTTTTCTCTCCGAATAGCAGCAGCTCGCCCTGATCTTCAGTGGAAGGTCCTTCTTCTTTTGATCTGCCTTCCTTCTGAAACCAAGGGTTGGACCTTGTAACTCCTCTGTTCCAAGGATGTTCATAATATAATTTTTTTAACCTAGTCAACCAAACTGGAAAGCATAACTGAGAAAGGAAATCTTAGCCGCCCTGTTGCGTCCCCCACCTCACAAACGAGACGATCCTGTCCATATAAAACCCTCATTAGGAGAATATGCCATAAGGAAATTGCATCCCGTGTCACATGGAATGATCTAAACCTAGTACAGATATGTTCTGACCCGATCCAACAAATCCTCTGTAGTTAAAGAAATGTTCCCTTTATTAGGAGCCCCAGCCGCCCCAGCAGCCCCAGCAAAAAGTCTCTCTCTCGAGCGCACACACACTCTCTCTCTCTTTGTCTCTGTCTCTCTCAGCAGGCTAACAAGTCTGTCTGGCAGGGAGATAAATAGTTGTCTGCCACACCTATTCATCTCCGCCCCCTGCCTTTTATCCCCAGAGGTAGGGTGGGGCTTCTCTAGCAATGGTGCCAAGGATCAGCCCATAGATTTCCACTGCTCTCCTCTGCTTTCTATGCATCCACATGTCAGGCACTGGACCAAGCTGTTCCTCCTCTTCCTCATCAGCCACCTCCAGACCTGGGGGCTGTTGACTTTCCATCTGAGCATTGATGGATGACCCAGGCTCCGCCTCCATCTCCAGCTCAGAGAGCTCCATTTCCTCTCCCCCCTCGGAGCTCTTAGATTGCCTTGTTGCTGGCCTTGTTCCAACACCACCACCTCCTCCTCCTCTTCCAATTCAGCTGCTGGAGGGACCGGCGGCTAATAGGCCACCACAAGGTAGTGCTGGACGTACCACCACAACTGAGTCAAAGATTTCTGTTTGTTAACAGTGGTTAAGTGAATCTTGCCCCATTTTATGAGCTTTCTTGCAACAGTTGTTAAGTGAATCATTGCGATTGTTAAATTAGTGACCATGGTTGAATCTGGCTTCCCTGTTGACTTCGCTTCTCAGAACACTACCTCCTCTACTACCACATCATCATCATCTACTTCCTCCTCTCTTCCTTCTCCGCCTCTTCTCTATAAACCCCACTCCTAGCACTGATGATGTTACCTAGTCTGGTTATGGAATGTCTGCAAGAAACCAACCAAACTAAGAGAGCACTAAGGACCCTACAGTTGTCCCCCTGCACCTCCTTTTCCTCTTCCTTCTCTACTACCACATCATCATCATCATCATCATCCACTTTCTCCTCTCTTCCTCCTCCTCCTTCTCCTCTCTGTAAACCCCAGGCCCAGCACTGATGATGTTACCGAGTTGAGTTATGAAATGCTTGCAAGAAAACAAGCAAGCTCAGAGAGCACCAAGGTTCCCCTCAAATCAACTCCTGCTTTCAGTTCTTCCATGACATTATTATGGGATGAGCAATACTAACTGCCTTTGCAATTGTTGTCGCAGCTGAAAACGGAGCTCAGGAGCCCGTTTTCGCTGTCAGAGCACTCCGGTCACCACAGGCGCCCCGACACGAGTGAGGTTGAACTGGCTACGTCCATCCTGGCCATGCCCCCCCCCCCAAGTCAAACACAGTCCTGATGTGCTTCTCAATGAAATAAAGTTTGACACCCCTGCATTAGAGCAACAAAAGTAGGATGATTGTCCAGACAAACCATCTATGCTTGACTGTTTTTGTAGGAAGTGTGTCTCATCATTAAATATAATAGGTCTCCGCTGCATTTTGATCACTGATGGGAGATGTTCTCTCTCTACACACACACTCACACACACACACACATGCACGTTTGTGTTTTGCTGAACAAAGATCCATGAAAGAGAGAAAGAGAGAGAGAGAGAGAGAGAGAGAGAGAGAGAGAGAGAGAGAGAGAGAGAGAGAGAGAGAGAGAGAGAGAGAGAGAGAGAGAGAGAATTCTACGCTTCTCTTTTCCCGGCGTCTTGCAAAACTAGCTACAGCGATCCCAAGACGCATTCATTATTTATCTGTTTTAGTGAGTTTCTTGTCTGCAGTAAAAGATGGAGATGTTCACTTCAACGTCTCTCTTTGTGCCAGCAGCTCTGCTAGAAGTTAAGCATGTTCTATTTTTTTTTAAGGAAAACCTATAGCCATTTTTTGAAGGGGGGTGCGGGAGGGGGATTTACAAGTAGCACATTTCTCATGGAAGCTTTGGCCCATTCAATTTGCTAAAATATATTTGTTCTTTCATAGAATTAAATGTCAGATTCGGGTTAACGTCAGGGTTCCAAGTAGCATCCAAAAGTAAATCAGAGTCCAAGGCAAAGTATTACTCAAAATTCCAATTTATTAAGAGAGCCATGTTGGCACATCAAGGAAAACCTGAATCTGAAAGCTTCCATGTTTTCCCCACCTAGTTGAAAGTTCAAGATCTTGCCCCCACACCCACAAGTCCATCACATGGTCCAATCTCCCACTGCCATGCTGGCAGCTTCCACCCATCCAATTCCGGCCAGGTGCAGAGGTGCAGAGACAAAGGATGACCTTGGCTTTCTAGAAAGAATATTGTTATGGCTGCATCGCATCTTACTTCTTACAATCTCCCCTTCCATTTTCCCACCATAGAAAATGCATAGTAGAATAATAGAAAGTGTGGCTGCAGGCCTGACATAAAGCTGACTTTGGGGAAGAGAAAGGTCCATTCTATTTTTTAAGGGGTGTGGGGTTTTTTGAGGGTGGGGAAACAGCAATCTTACCTTTGGTTAATTTCAATGGGAAATGATGTGTCTTCCCACCCCCCAAACACACAGTTCTTCCCAAAAAAACATGGCAGAAGAAATTTGGCCAGGATCAAGACCCCACTTCTTGCTGTTTAAGGAAGCCTGGGTCAGAACATTAATGACTTATTCCAGTTATCCTTTTTTGTACAAATTGTGGCATTTTGCAGACCCCTGGCCATGTGCCCCCACCCGCCAGTGGTGGTTGGAATCTTTCCTGCCATATAAAGCGTCCTTTTTCCTTTGTAAAAAGGTTCCCCGTGCTTCAATCTGCCTTTTACAGAGAGGATTTGTCATTAAAAGAGCCTCCATCCAGAAGGGGGAGGGAGAAGGTGGGATTCAGCCAGATTGGCCCAAATCTGAACCGGGTTTTATCTCTTGTCATTCAGATGTGAGACAGGCAAAGATCGCCTCCCAAGTTGCTCTTTGGGAGGCTGTCAAGGCAGAGAAACCAGGCTCTGATTTTTCACAATGTTCTCAAAGTGAGGTGCCTCGGCGTTGGTTCGCTCCACAGCGGATGTGTGATTAAAGGAAGCCCACGCTGGCCTTTGAAATCAGCCGCCTCTTCCCTTGTTCCGATGGATGTGGCAGCATCCGAAATCTCTGGAGTGCAGAAACCAGAACTCTGAGAGGGTCAGGCAGAACAAAAATCGAGGGCACCGTTTAAAACTAAAAGTAGAAGCCAAAGGCTTGATTCAAAATATATGTATTAGAGAGAGAAAGATGCTATCGACGTCGACTTACAGACAGTGCTGACTTTAATATCAATCGGTTGAAAAGATTCACAGAAACCTGTATTTGTCATTTGATTCAAAGATCAGGGTTGATCACTTTGTAATAATAGGTATCGTAGGTAGGTAGGTAGGTAGGTAGGTAGGTAGGTAGGTAGGTAGGTAGGTAGATAGATAGATATAGATAGATAAGATAGATGACAGATGATCCTGAAGATGAAGAGATACAGAGGATAGATGGGTGGATGGATGGATGGATGGATGGATGGATGGATGGATGGATGGATAGATGATGATGATGAGATACAGAGAGAGAGAGAGAGATAGGATAGGATAGGATAGATAGATAGATAGATATAGATGAGAGAGAGAGAGGTAGGTAGGTAAGTAGCAATAGATAGATAGATAGATAGATAGATAGATAGATAGATAGATAGATAGATAGATAGATGATAGATAGATAGATAGATAGATGATAGATAGATGATAGATGACAGAGAGAGAGATGATATATAGAGAGATGATAAATATAGATAGATAGAGTGAGAGATAGATAGATAGATGACATGATGATGAAGATGAAGAGAGAGAGATACAGAGAAAGATAGGAATCATGGAATCATTCAGAAAAAGCACAGAATCGTCATCATTTAGGAGTATTAGGAGGGAAGCAACCTAGAACTAGGGAGAAATTTCCCGACAGTGAGAACAATTAACCAGTGGAACAACTTGCCTCCAGAGGTTGTGAATGCTCCAACACTGGATGTATTTAAGAAGAGATTGGACAGCCATTTGTCTGAAATGGTATAGGGTCTCTTGCTTGAGCAGGGGTTGGAGTAGACCACCTCCAAGGTCCCTTCCAACTCTCGGTGATTCTGAATGAACCATCATTACTGTGGATCAACTTTCATGAGAGACATGGGGAAAATATGATGGTGGCCTATTTCTCACTCTGAAATGGTTTATCCGAATCGACCGTATCCCACCCACAGTATCCCACCTATAAAGGTTAAATAGCAGAAAACGCTTGTGAATCACCTTTTGAGAGTTTTGCACACGCTGGGTACTCGTCACACACCTGCCCCAGTGTAGTGCAGCAAAGCTAGGCTGCTCAGCTGCCATGATAATGAAGTCACCGTAGCCTTGCAAGCCAAAACTCCTGGATCGAATTCAAGGGACAGATGGAAGGAGAAGCTGCAGAATTCAAATTAATTAACCGATGTGACACCGTATCTCATGGCTTAAATAAGGATTAGGGGTGCTTTGATGCAAACCCCCCCCCCCAAGTCATTTCCCGCATTTGGTGCTAGAGATATTTCTGCGTTGGGTCGAGACACGCAGATTGCATCGATACGATGTTTTTGCAGGATTATTTTGTTTTTACTGTTTCAGCTATTCTTCTCTGCTTCTTCGCCTGGTTCTTCCTTGTCTTTCACTGCAGATATTGCTCTGTCGAGGATCACCGTAAATCTACATTGGGCGGGATCTAAAATATAAAGCTTATGAAAAGAATCTAGCTGTTTAGCCTTTTTACTGTGCCTTTTGTGGCCTTTTGATTTTCCCCCTGGAGAAATTTTCAAGATAAATCTTACTTTTTCCAGGTCTTTAGTAGAACTCCGAGACCATGCTTCGCTTAGAGGCACTTGTGTTACTGTATTGTAGAATTATTTTATTTATTAAATTTATATGCTACTTTATATATAAGAGAACCAATTCCTTGTGGGTCCAATCACACCAAATAAAACTATTCTATTCTACTCTACTCTACTCTACTCTATTCCATTTTCTGTTTTCTATTCTACATTCTATTCTATTTATTGTTCAGTTCTAGAATGGAATGGAATAAATAGAAATGGATGGAATAGAAATAGAAATATAATGAGAATTATATAAACCTGATAAATGTGATAGAGATTATTAACAACGTGAGTGTGAATTGGATCAATATAAATGAAACTTAGTTAAATTTGTCCAAATAGAAATATAATGAGAATTATATAAACCTGATAAATGTGATAGAGATTATTAACAATGTGAGTGTGAATTGGATCAATATAAATGAAACTTAGTTAAATTTGTCCATATATAATAGAGAAATGTTTAGATAGAACAAGAAAGATGTAGATGAAGGTAGAGATAAAGATGAGGAATTAGTCATTTTTTGAATATAAGTATGTTTGAACAATATAATATGAATTACTTAAATTTGAGAAATGTGATAGAGATTACATATACAGTTATTGTGAATTGGATTAATATGAATGATATCCAGAACCAACTCTGTTCACACACAATATAAATGCATAATTTTAAAAAAATAAAAAATATATTACAAAAAAAGAATAGAATACTATTACTATCCCATTCCATCTGTTCTATTCTATTCTTATGCTTATGCTTCCATTCCATTTAACTCCTTTCTCGTTCATTTAACCTGATGTAGTTTGAACTTGCTTTTCTTTGTATTGTACAATCAAAGTTGCTTTAGATAGTGAGATACACAGCATATAAATTTAATAAGTAATAAATGAATTAAAAAATGTGCTCTTCACATGTGCACATAGATTGCAATAAACAAAGTCAGCCAAGAAGCAAATATGCTTAATCTGGATGGAATTTTTTAATCATGATCGTAATTGTTTACTGTTGGAAGTAAGGGCTAGGAGACCTTTCTCCTCACTAAGGTCAGAGCCTTAGCAGTTTAGCAGGGTGGCGATTAACCTAATTTTGGCACTGAACTAATTTAGGATGTATATTTAGGTTTCCTTCTATTTCATGCCTCAAAATTGTAGGAAGTTGCGGTTTTTGTAGTATGGTAACGAGAATCGGCAAAAACGGGTCTGGGGCACAGATCAGGCACCCAAGCTAAGCTATTGAGATACAAATAAATTGCTCAAACTAGTCCAGCATTTGGAGTCTGTCTTTCTGCGCGTAGAGGGGTGTGTGTGTGTGTGTGTGTGTGTGTGTGTGCGCCCAAGATGGGGGGCAGGCAGTTCTTCTGGGCATGAAACCCTTCCTGAGAACTTTAGCTCAAGTTCATGGAAGGAGACACATAAAGAACAAGAAACTGGACTGTTGAAACAGAGATCAAATGGGTGCTGAGATTTTCCAACTCTCCCTCTCCCTCCACCCCGTCTCTGTCTCTCTCTGTCTCTCTCTCTCTGTCTCTCTCTCTCTCTCTCTCTCTCTCTCTCTCTCTCTTTCTCTTTCTCTCTCTGTCTGTCTGTCTGTCTGTCTCTCTCTCTCTTTCTCTGTCTCTGTCTGTCTGTCCGTCTGTCTGTCTCCCTCCCTCCCTCTCTCTCTCTCTCTCTCTCTCTCTCTCTCTCTCTGTGTCTCTTTACCTCTCTCTTCCCCTCCCTCCTGTTCTTCATACACCACAAACAAAAATCCTGTTTACCCAGTCAGATGGAAATTGTGTCTGGAGGCCACCATATGTCAAAGGTGCTTAAACATCTCCCGTAATATGTTCCTGACAATGATAATTAAATGTGGGTTCATTTCCTTCTTTTTGTATTTTGGTGGAATGCAAGAAGGAAAAGCCAGGTGGCCAAACTCAAATCTATTTTTGACTTTCGGCACTCTCTGTCATACAAATCAAAGGTTGATGAAGTCATACTTTGAGGAGGGGGGGGGGAATTCTCAAAAGCAGGTTCTCCTTTGAGACTGGATGTTATTTGTTGCCTTGTTTCAGTGGGTACCTCAATCCATCACAGTATGTTTACATAGATTCTCTCTTTTACGGGAGATTTCTGCTGATCTCTTAATAATATATTCTCTGTTGTTGTTGTTCTTGTTTCTTCCTTTTTTAATTTTTAAAGGGTTGTGTGCCGGAAACCAAGGGATTTCCTTTATTTTTCTTCACAAAAGCATCTGTTTCTTTTTAAAGAGAATACGTAGTCCAGGGGTGGGTTTCAGCCAGCATTATTCCTGGTTTGTTCGTGGTTGCACACTGCGCACAAATGCGCAGTTCAATGGAAATTGTTCTGCACATGTGCAGAACTAAAAAAAAAAAAGATGCCAGTGATAGTGGCAACTGGGGAACCGGTTCGGGGGTATGGCCACCCTGGGTCGCTGCCGGTTCTGTGACCCAGGCCAGCATGCTACTACCGGTTCGGCCGAACCAGGCCAAACTGGTAGGAACCCACCTCTGATGTAGTCCATACAGTATGACTCTTAATGATGTCTCTGAGATGTTGTCAGTTCCAGCTAGGATCTCAGATTATGGCTTGCTACTTCTGGGATTCCCAGACAGGAAAGAAAAGCAAGCGATCATCCTCAGATTTAAAACCTGTCAACCCAAGAAGTAGCACGTTCCAGATCTATGGGGTGATGAGGTGAACAGATTGAGTGGTTCTTCCCTACAGTTCGTAGAATGAACATAAGAGTTGCTCTGTTGGGTGAGGCTGATGACCCATCTAGTCTAGATGGTTGAAACATGGCAGCAGGGAAATGAATTTCTTGCACAGTTACTCCCTAGCAACTACTGTTTAATGCATAGGCTTCGTATGCTGCCTTTGGTTCTGTAGTAGCAGAATATCATTGAAATGAGAAGGCCAACCATATCCCAATTCTTCACAAGTCCCAGTATTTAGTTATTACTAGATTAGCAGGCCTTCAAGCCCTCCTAAATAGATAAACCCTCAAGTGGCCTCAAGGGCTCTCAAAGAGACTGCTACCAACCAGATGACTGCAAAGAAATACTATCCTTCCATCCCTCCCTCCCCACCATCCTGTCAGAACTGATGAAGCTTCTTGGATGAGAAGCAAAACAAGTTCTTCTTCTTCTTCTTCTTCTTCTTCTTCTTCTTCTTCTTCTTCTTCTTCTTCTTCTTCTTCTTCTTCTTCTTCTTCTTCTTCTTCTTCTTCTTCTACTCCTACTCCTACTCCTACTCCTACTCCATCATCATCATCTTGTCCTCCTTCTCCTCTTCACTATGAGCTATTTCTACTACAGGTAGTCTTGCTACAATTACTACAATTGACACCAAGAAGGAGAATCAAAGATGGTTTCTGATTGAACTTCTCACCTTTGGGAGATAATCCCCCCCCTCTTTTTGGACAATCAACTCCTTTTTCTTGAAGTTCGGCTTTTTCAACTCCGCAACATAATGGATGGAAAAAGATATAGGCCAAAATGGCATCTACCTTGGGAAACCGAGAGTAGGCAGCTAACTAACTGTACTTGCCTGTTACGTAGAATAACTGGGTTGGGAATTAAGAGCAGCCTGGGTTACCTGCTATCAGTTTTAATGAAGTGTGGTAGCAAAATTGGATTTGGAGTAGTCATTGAAAGCTGTTTATGGCACGCTCTTGAGTGCATTTACCGTTTTTTTCGGAATTGCATGCTAGCGAGCGTGTGTGTCTTTAAGACCGGCCATCTGTTAACATCAGACCTTTAGATAACTGTCAAACCATTCTAAAAATAAGCATAGAGATACACAGGCTGCCCAAGAGGACAAAGGTGATTCCATCTCTCGTTTCTCCTGCTTTCATCTGGCTTAGAAAAGAGGACAAAATAGCGTAAGGGGCACCAAGATGATTTGGTCCAATGATTCCCGCCTGCCATTCAGAAAATGGACGGATGCAGTGAGCATCTGTGCAGTCCAGAACCAGCAGTGGGCTGTAACATTTTTAAGCTTTTGAGTTTGCTCAATGCTCTCTCTACGACTCCGGGGGGTCTTCTCTCCTTACTCCCTTAAAGCCATCCTTTTAAAAAAAAACATTTTTAATTAGGTTATTAAGTATTATAAAATGGAAAATACAAAAGAAAAGAAAGAGAAGTGTTGACTTCCGACTCTTATCTGTAAAATAAAGCATTAGCATCAAATCACAGCTTTTGGTTTTTCCATATTAATATAAACAAGTCATTTCTGTCAAGATCCATCCATCTAATCTATAAAACCCAAAGTCAAAGTTTCATTCTTTTTCACGTGAAGCAAGAAGTTCAGAAATGGTTTCCATGTGGAAACAAAAGTACTTCTGTTCTTTTCTTTAATCGGAGTAGTCAGTTTTGACTACCAAAATGGTTACAGAAGTTGATGGAGAAAGCCATCCTTTTAAGTTCTATCAAGTGAAGTCATAAAATCGCTCCTTGGACTGATAGTCTCGTTCCTTTTTTTAAAAAAAAAAACATTTGTCAGGGCACAAAACATTCCAAATTGTTGACAGGATGTCTCATTTTGTACTAGAGTAAAGTTTGTGAGGAAATGGGCTCAACCGCTCGTTATGTATGAAGAAAAGCATAGAACCACTGTGTGCTGTTTTAAGCAGCAATTTGACAATTGACTTTTCTAATCTCCAGTTTGCCTTTTTGAGTTTTAGCCGCAGTTGAAAAAGACAGTTGGGTTTGCCATATTGGGGTGGGTTGGTTTTTTTTTTTTTTTTGTAAAAAACAAAGAAATGAAAGTTTGACTTTGGGATAGAATGAAATGGGATTATGGAAATAATATAAACAAAAGTTAATGTTAGAATGAGATGGATGTTTTTTTTAAAAAATTTCATCTGTAACAAAGCAAGCCAGCAACCACTCTTTTTCTATTTTTCTTTCTTTTTCTATTTTTCTTTCTTTTTCTATTTTTTTTCCTTTTTCTATTTTTTTCCTTTTTCTATTTTTCTTTCTTTTTCTGCTTTCTTTTTCTATTTTTCTTTCCTTTTTCTGTTTTTTTCTTTTTCAATTCTTTCTTTTTCTGATGTTCTTTCCTTTTTCTATTTTTCTTTCTTTTTCTATTTTTCTTTCTTTTTCTATTTTTCTTTCTTTTTCTATTTTTCTTTCCTTTTTCTATTTTTCTTTCTTTTTCAGTTCTTTTTTTCCTGTTGTTCTTTCTTTTTCTATTTTGCTTTTCTTTCTTTTTTTGCACCTTCACTTTTTTTCCCAATCCCTTTTCTTCCTTTAAATCTATTTTTTTCTGCTGTTTTTTCTTTTAACTGTATTTTTTTAAAAAAGAAGTCCCCCTCCCACCTCCCCAGAAAAAAAGAAATATTAAATGAAAAATGACAGTCATGAATAAGAGAGGGAGGGAGAGAAACAGATAGATGATAGATGATAGATAGATAAATAGAGATAGGTAAATGGGTGGGTGGGTAGGTAGGTAGATAGGTAGGTAGGTAGGTAGATATATGATAGATAGATGATAGATAGATAGATAGATAGATAGATAGATAGATAGATAGATAGATAGATGATAGATAGATGATAGGTAGATAGATAGATAGATGATAGATAGATAGATAGATAGATAGATAGATAGATAGATAGATGATAGATAGATAGATAGATAGATAGATAGATAGATAGATAGATAGAGATAGGTAGATGGGTGGTTGGGTGGATGGATAGGTAGATAGGTAGGTAGGTAGGTAGGTAGATCGATATATGATAGATAGATAGATAGATAGATAGATAGATAGATAGATAGATATAGGTAGATGGGTGGTTTGGTGGATGGATAGGTAGGTAGGTAGGTAGGTAGAAGATAGATAGATAGATAGATAGATAGATAGATAGATAGATAGATAGATAGATAGATAGATAGATAGATAGATTTTAATAATGCTTCAGTGACAAGCAATTGTTCTATACTGTATACTTGTCTATATGTGCACTGTATACACATACGGACTATCTTTCTACAAGCTGATAGCCCAAATGAGAATTTTGTGATCTGCATTCCCAAACATGTAGACATCACCAGACCAGGGAGGGCTCTTTCAGAAATCCATGATTATGCACGATTGCCCTAAAGATCCAATTGAGCCCACCTTCATTCTCCCGCAACATTGTTAGCAGTAAAACCCTTACCTTTATTTACAAACTCCAGTTTGGTATTTGTGCCCTTCATTCCAAGACATCCCATTGTATGAAACTCCTCTCTCTTTCCTAAACCAATTCCCGTACCTTCCCATCCCAAAGTGAGCAAAAGAAAACGAGCACCTTTTTCGTGCAAGCTTTGGTCTGAAGCTCTGAGCTTCATAGCATGGTCACATTTCCAAATTCCACAGCACGATTGTCTCCTAGTGGCCACTCCTTGGAAATGCACAGAATTTAGCGCTTCTTATAGCCAAGTATTTCAACAGGGGCAAAACCTGGTAAAGCTTTGATTTCCCTTTCGTTAAATGTGGTTGTCGGCACCTTTGCTTGTACAAAAAGCAACTTTGCATGACTTAGGTTTTCCTAAACGATGGGAGGAAACAAAAGACTTGGGAAAAGTTGAAGAGGATGCATTAAATGGCAAACCAATAGGTCAAAATTACAGTTCATTTAGATCTGGCTCTCCCTCATTTTTCCTACTGAGATAATTATAAAAGAAAATCTCACAGCCTATTATGAAATCTCAGAGGCAATGGGAGAAAAAGTGATCATGAAATTATTTCAAGGCTGAGTGTTTTCATTTTCTAGGTTTCCTACAAACCCCCCTCCTCCAAGTGGATGGATGGATGGATGAATAGATAGATAGATGATAGATAGATAGATAGATAGATAGATAGATAGATAGATAGATAGATGATAGATAGATAGAGGTAGATATAGATATAGGATTTTAGCAGTAGCAGGGAGTCTGATAATTTCACTTCATTAACTTGTTTCTTTGGATCAGGACCACAGTCTTCAATAGAAAGGAATACGTGTAGCTCAGGGTTGAACTGTGGAATTCTTGGCAGTTTCTGAGCTTGGTTGTTTGCTTGCAGATGTTTCATTAGATAACACCATCAATGCTAATTCTACACTCCCTTTCACTGATGGTGTTACCTAGTTGGGTAATGAAATGCCTGCCAGTAAACAACCAAGCAAGACCAAGAACACCATACTACAGTCTTCAGTCTGGAGAAGCAGCAATATCCCATGCTTTTATAAATCATGCTGAAGAAGAAGCAAACTCACTGACTTCAAGATATATGGGATTTCAGTTCTCAGTTATGGGATTTGAAGGCCAACACATCTAGAAAGTACCAACTTGGAGGATGTTAAAGGAGAAGCTCTGCCATGAAAAAAAAAAAAAAACCAAAAAGATTAGGAGCTGAAAGGAACTAACTCTCTGTTGCCATCTGTTCAGCACAAGATGAATCGTTTTTCAAGAACTCATCTCCACTTCTCTGGGAAAGTTTCAGGTCTAAAAGCAACGAAGAGATGGTCGTGTCATAGACATTGGCACGAGGGACTGTTCGAGTAATGAGGTCTCCTGCACTTTGAGGAGATGGGTTTTTAAGATGACATCCCCTGCTTCTGAGACTTCCGTTTGCATTAGATTAGAAATGCTGCTTCGGCATGACATTAGGTTTTATTTAGCGTCTTGGCAGAGGGCAAGACAGGATGTCTGATCTGTAATATTTCCCTTAAGGGAAATTAGAAAAAAAAAGGGGGGGGAGCTAATTGCCAAAGTGTGCAATAAATGTCATTGTCAGGGTTCTGACCAGTGCCCTAACGCAATCAAGAGTCTCAAGCAATCCGGCAATAAAAACCCAGCCCTTTATTAGGAGCACCATGTCAGCATTACCTAGGTAAAGCCAACTCTGTCTTCATCCCCTTCCTGCCTGGCCCCTAACCCTGTTTCCCCCTCTCTCCAAAGTGTGTCACCCAGAAGTCACTCCCTTCCAGGCACTGCTGGTATCCACGGAGATGGCCTTGACTTGTTCAACCCAAATGCATCTTGTTATGACTGAGGAGTAAATTCCTTGGTGCAGCTGCGAGGGGCGGTTTCCCATCCCCCTGCCTATGGCAACTCGGAAGCAGCTCAGAGAAGCTTCACGAGTTCTCAGTCATCCATTGACCAAGCCTAGGTAATGCAGCTGCCATTTTGCCAAAATGGCCAGTTTAACCCCTTTGGCTTGTGCCCAACTTAGCATCCAGAACTCTGCTCTCCTACATTGTTTTACTTCTTTTTTGGGGAGGTGAATTTGAGGGCAATAGGAACACGCCTTCTCTTGGTGGCATCTCCTTCATCCTTTTGCAACAATTGGATTTGAGCGACACAAATAGATTTTATAGCCCAATCTTGTTTGCAAGTCCTTTGTGGCAGCTTTCCTTCAAGATCTAAGCCTTAATAAGACCCTACCTGGAATACTGGATCCAGTTTTGGTCGCCATATTATAAAAAAAGATGTGGAGGCTTTGGAAAGATTGCAGAGAAAAGCAACAAAGAGCATTAGGGGACTGGAGGCTAAAACGTACAAAGAACCATTGCAGGAATTGGGTATTGGCTAGTCTAGTGAAAAGGAGGACTAGGGGAGACATGATAGCAGTCTTCCAACATCTCAGGGGCTGCCACAAAGAAGAGGGAGTCAAGCTATTCTGCAAAACGGTAGAAAGCAAGACAAGAAACAACGGATGGATATTAATCCAGGAGAGAAGCAACTTAGAGCTAAGGAGAAATGTTCTAACCAGTGGAACAGCTTGACTCTAGAAGTGGTAGGTGCTCCATCACTGGGGGCTTTTAAGAAGAGACTGGACGGCCACTTGTCTCAAATGCTACAGGATCTCTTGCTTGAGCAGGGGGTTGGAGTAGAAGACCTCCAAGGTTTCTTCCAACTCTGTTGTTCTGTTATCTTCATGCCAAGTGAGGATGAGGAAGAGGGCAAGGAGGAAATGGGTACCTCTAAGTGGTTATAAGAACATAGTTGAATTGTTGCAGCTTCCCTTGCAGTGTGTTATCCCTGGGGTTGGATGATCTGAAGTCCATCAGATGGTCCATGGCAAAGGGAATTTGGTTGCACAATGTTATTGTTTTTTTTCTCCTTTTCACGTTCCTTTCTTCCCCCACCTCTTTTTCCTTAAGTTCACTGCCGCCGTTAACCGTATCTGCCGATACAAAGCAAATATGTCACATTGGCAGCTGTTACTTAGGAGCCTTTCTCTCCCCCCACCCCGCCCTTTCTCTTGCCTTCCTCCTCCTCCCCATCCCACCTTCAAGCTCCTCTTTATTGCATTTTGTTCGGGAATAATTGCAAAGCTTTTATGTCGAATTCTGCATAAATGCCACTGTGTAGGAGGGCACGGGGTTTGCTTTCTATTATTCTGCCCCTCACGCACGTCTCCTTTCTCTCTTCCCCAACCCCAACCCCCCCCTCCATCTCTTTCCAGAACCACACGTTGAGCCAGCATGCTCAGTGAGCGTAGCACGACAGGAGACCTCTCTGCGGAGGACTTGACGGAAGCTCAGTGGGGAGGACCATTTGAACATTACATCCAATCAAAGTGTCATTTGCAACCCAGATGTAAAACTCTAATGATTTGGCCATGAGGCGCTGCTATTATAAGCAGCTGGAAATGAATATTAATGGAAGAGATTAAAAGTATTCCATGCGCAGTATTTTTTATTGTCCTGCTTGAGCTAAGTGAACTTTAAACCTTCTGCTTCTGATTGAATTTATAGTTGCTAGATAAAGAAAAAAAAGAAGAAAAAAACCCTCTGCTTTTGACGCGCTTATTCCTTCGTTGCTTCTTGTATTATACGGATAGTTCTAGATTTAGGAGTGATTCCCTCAAACCCACCCCACTCCTTTTGCTCCTTTTTTTTTTTTTTTGGCTTCCCTTTCTTTCTTCCAGTTTGAACTTTTATTTTCCTTCCCTGTTTAACGGCTTTTTTTTTGTTTTGTTTTTTTGTTTCATTGCAATTTTTAGGTAATTGTGCATCGTGATGTGACGGCTTGGCTATTGTCTGAATATATTATTTTTTACACTATTTTGTTTTGGTTTTTTTGTTTTTTTTTAAAACAATTAAAGACTAAATGCTTTGATTGGATTTGCCAGTTCACCGGACAGTGATTAATAAATAAATAAATAAATAAAAATGTAATAATGAATTTCATCCGTTTCAGTGCAACTGGATGACCTGCTTTATAAATGTGACTGGATCTGATTGCATTAACTAATACGGTTCAATAAAGGGAATACATTGGATGAATGTCAAGTCCTTGATTTTTCCCCTTAATGGGTGTTACGGTGATGTTTCAGAGCCAAAATGTCAGGTGGGAGGGGCTTGAAAAGTCTAGAACCGTGATAGCCAACCTATGGTACACATGCCAGAGGTGGCAGGCTGAGCCCTCTCTGTGGGCATGTGCACTGTTGCCAGCTGCTCTTCTGGTTTCTGTCGCTGGTTGCGAGTGCTGGAGCGCCACAAAACGGCCTGAAAAATGGCCTGAAAACAGCCCGAAAAACACCCCAAAATAGTCATGAGCGCACCGGCCAGTTAGCCTTTGGGTTTCTAACACTCCGGCATGTGCGCATGCACTCGCTTGCTGCTTTGGGCACTCAATGCCTAAACGGTTTGCCATCACTGGTCTAGAACTTGCTGCAAAATTGGAAGCCACGAAAATTCACCAAAAGGTAAGTTGGGTTTTCTAAAACGTTGTCAACAAAGTTGTTAGGTCTCCCTACGATTGCACGATATTGGGAACTAAGTCTTGGTCTTCTACCATCTCAAGAAGTTGCGTTGGCCAAGGGTTATGCATAGCAGATTCCAATTCATAAAAATAGGTGAAACAGCTTCCCTGGTGTGGTGGCCTAGAGGTGGAGCTCTCGCCTCACAATCAGGAGTCTGTGAGTTCGATCCTAGGCAGAGGCAGATATTTCTCTCTCTGGGCCCACTGAGAATGTATCTGCAGTTTCATAAAACTCCGCATTGGCAACAAGAAGAACATCCAGCCAGTAAACACTTAGTTCCATTCAGTTGCCCAGACTCCACCCTACAAGGGGTTATGGGGTCGTTAAAAGAGGATGATGTGAAGCAGCTTCCCATAGATGAGACCTTACAGATATGGTGGACATTACCCACAATGGGTACAGATTTTTGGAGCTGAAACGTAGCACATCTGAAAGACATCAAACTGGCAGGGGTTGATGTATAAAGATGGTGAGGACCACAGAAAACCAAATTCCACCAAGATTTTGTCACAAGGAACATCAATGTTTCAGAGGACAATCATCTGAAAAGCTAACCCATTAAAGGAAAATAAAGGTTATTTACACAGGTTTTATATATGCTTTGTAAAAAAATCTCTCTTCTAGACAACAGGTTGCCATTTATGAACAAAATAAAAGCCCATTGGCACATTTGGGATAAGAAAAGAGCATTTTTCATAAATGCCGTGATGCAATATTAAGCATTGGTTTTCCTAGGAAGGGAAGTGTACACTTAACAATAATTGTGATGTTTGGATTGGAAGTCTTTACTTTTGCTTTTCCAGAACAAAACTTAAGAACAACCAAACAATAGTTTTCTACAAACACCAAGCTGGGCAGACTTTGTGGACACCAGACTTTGTGGACACTGTGTTGGCAAGAACCATTGACAAAAGGTTCAAAATATAGCAAAGATCTCATCAGCTGAAATATTATTTGATCTGAGCAGGGAATAAAAATTTCAGGTAGAAAGCAGATGGCTTTTTAGTCCCTGTAGTTTTATGGAGATCAACAAGAATTGCCAAGAATACGGATCAAACATTGAAGAATTCCTGATGGGTTCTTTTAGATCCAAGAATGCTTGAGTCTTCATATATTTGAGAATCGTATTGTAAACGGATTCACATTTTGAACTGCATATTCTAAAAACTTCAACAATGTGGCTTGCTCCCTAAAATTAATACTTTTGAACTGTTGCCAGATTAAATTTTGGGGACAGCTTGATGGGAGCAGAAGGATATGAACGAACAGCATAATCCGAGAACTGGGTTGTTTTTTTTAGAGAAGATGCTAAAACATTTCCTGGATTTGTTTTTAACATTAGGGTTGAAATTATTGTTTCATCTTCTTTTGCTACACATAGAGTAAATATATAAAGGTAAAGATAAAGGTTCCCCTCACACACATGTGCTAGTCGTTCCCAACTCTAGGGGGCGGTGCTCATCTCCATTTCAAAGCCAAAGAGCCAGCACTGTCCAAAGATGTCTCCGTGGTCATGTGGCCGGCATGACTAAACGCCGAAGGTGCCCGGAACGCTGTTACCTTCTCACCAAAGGTGGTTCCTATTTTTCTACTTGCATTTTTTACGTGCTTTTTGAACTGCTAGGTTGACAGAAGCTGGCACAAGTAACAGGTGCTCACTCCGTTATGTGGTGCTAGGGACTCGAACCGCTGAACTGCTGACTTTTCTGATCGACAAGCTCAGTATCAGCCACTGAGCCACCACGTCCCCTGTAAACATATACAACTGGGTTAATTGGAAATGCAGGCATCCCTGTGCTAAGTGTGTACAAGGAGAGGTTGGAGAAATTTAATTCATTAAATTCTTTTATCATCACATGCTGATGCTGATGAGGAATTGATATCAAATACACTTGCAGGATATAAGATCGCCTAACTATAGCATGTTGACTGTGGCTCAACTTTACTTTCTAAAAGTTTTTAAAATATTTATTCAGTTCCAAATGTGAATTTGTTTACAATATAATTCTCAAATTTATTAAGGCTCAAGCATCCTTTGATCTAAAAGAACCCATCAGGAATTCTTCAATGTTAGAACCATGTTCTTGGCCATTCTTGTTGACCCCAATAAAAGTGCCTCGTTCACTTCTTGTATGAAGAAGGGTACATCAAAACAGAGAAAGAAAGAGGTTGAAAGAAGGAAGGAAGGAAGGAAGGAAGAAAAAGAGGAAGGGATAGAGAGGAAGAAAAGAAAGGAAGGAAAGAAAAAAGAAAGGCAAAAAATGAAAGAAAAAAGGAAGGAAGAGAAGGAAGAAAAGGAAGGAAAGAAAAAAAAGAAAGGCAAAAGAAAGAAGAAAGAAAGAGAAAGGAAGGAAGGAAAAGAAAGAGAACGCATTGGTGACAGGTAAAGTATGCAAACTGATTTTTTCTCCTCACAGGAGAGAGGGACTTTTACCAAACTTACAAAAGCATAGTAATCAGGAGGTAGAAAGCTACAGTAAATGTATCTGCATAATTACATGTCATGAGAACAATTATAAATACTTAGGGATAATTATTAGATATCACAAGACAAATTCCAAAGTCTTCATGTCCTGTCAGATTTCACAGAGTTCTGTTTTGACACGATAGAAAAGAGAGCTTCTCCCATTTGCTAGATTTCCTTCCTTCTCTTTCTTCTTGTAAAGATGGACTATAGAAAGACAGGATCCTGTCAAATTAGTAGGGTGCGCCCGACAGAAAGGAACCCTAGCAATATTCCCAAAAGAGAAAATCCTAACTCTGCCAAATGCTACAATTTTTAAAAAATGGCACAGATTTTTCCAGAACTGGAAGAAGAAGGAAGAAGAAGAAGAAGAAGAAGAAGAAGAAGAAGAAGAAGAAGAAGAAGAAGAAGAAGAAGAAGAAGAAGAAGAAGAAGAAGAAGAAGAAAGGGAGAGAGAGAGAGAGAGAGAGAGAGAGAGAAAGAAAGAAAGAAAAGAAAGGAAAGAAAGAAAGAAAGAAAGAAAGAAAGAAAGAAAGAAAGAAAAAGAAAAGAAAGAAAAAGAAAAGAAAGTTTCATAGTTTAACAGTGTACAGTACACATTTTAGTCATTTCTTTTGGCTATTTCCCCAAAAGGAGAAATGCAAAAAATACTAATTTAAGTGTCACTTCTGGAAACAGGCTATGTAGGATGGGGAATGGCGAGCACTTAGCAAAAATCATACATATGGCTCTATTGAGAGACCTGTATGTCTCACCACAGGGAGTTGTCGGTGGCCAATGCTAAAATTCAAGCTATGCCACTATAGGTGTTTCAAAAATCAAACAGTAAGTTTTGTATTGCTGGCCTTCTAACCATGTAATAAAGCTTGAGGGAGAAAGTGGCACTCAGACCCCATGCGGCAAGAAATCTAAAGTGTTCCAGTACACAATTTGTGCGTTCTCTCTCTCTCTTTTTAAAAACTTCTCTCTCTCGACTTCTGCCGTATAAAGATTTTTAATTTCCACTCGACTGTTGTGCTCTGAAATTTTCCTATTTTCCATCCCACTTGGTAACCCGAGAAGCACGTGGGGGAGATAACTGCTGGTTGAGGTAGATGCTGACACGCACAAAAAAAAAAAAGGCTCACAATACGAGCGCGAAAGCTGATTTTTACTTGGGCAATGGGTGTGACAAGGCTTCAATGGACAATTTGGGGCAGAGCTGAATAGAATGGGAGGCTCGGGCACCGGGCTCAGCATGATGTGAAAAGGAACTGGCAAAGAATTGACCATCATGGGCAAAGTGTTCGTCTTAATAATTAGCACCTTCCACCAAAACTCTCAACTCCTGTGTTCCGAAGGAAGATTATATTCTCGCTCTTTCTTCCAGCAACGAAGGGTGGGCAAAATATAGCTTGTCATTTCCTGATAAGACCTCTGGCCAATGTTTGATGGGCCCTTCAGCACCACCTTTTATTTCAGTGCCCTGCCTTGCCAGTTGCACAAAGAACACACAGGACTTGGGAGTTTTGTTTCTGGATGGGCCTCCTCTTGAGTGGTGAGACTCGCTACCAGCTGATATTCAGCGATGCTTGGCTGCTGAAGGTCCGTATGGGCCATCTTGCCAATTTAGGGACTTCTCCAAGAACCTGTCAAATCCACCTTTGTTTGTTTGCTACAAAGTGAGCCCACCTTGTATTGCATAGAGTCTCCTGCTTGAGCAGGGGGTTGGACTAGAAGTCCTCCAAAGTCCCTCCCAGCTCTATTCTGATTGATTGACTTTTCCTGCAACTGAGAAAGTTTCTACTTTCCACGAGAGACCTGTTCTGACCTAGGCTTCCTGAGAAAGCATAACTCACATGCTTAGTCCCCAAAACCCTCTTTTTATTTCAACGGCTATGAATTACATTCATTCACAGCCCGTAATGATTCACAAACAGTCTGTGAAGAGTCTGACAGAAGTTTGCCACAGTCTTTCAGGGTAATGCTGATAAGCACCCACCTTTATCTTCCTTGAAACGCTGCCAGAGACCTGATTGCCAATTAGTTTTGCAATGCCAAACAAAGCACAGAGTCAAAAGGAGCTTCTCAGAGTTTGAACCCACCAGAATGAACAAACTAGCTTCCTGAAAAGGCTCATGTCTTTTATGTCTTATAGGAGGGGCCAATCATCTGCAAGCCATTGATTAAATGTTTATTTTTATGTGGGACTCTAAAACTTGGTTTTATTTCATGAGTATCAGCTGCATTGTAGTTCATCTGAGATCTGTCAATGCCATGTGATTGGAATTGGGATGTGGTGGTCAGAATGCAGTATTGCAAAGTTTGCCCACAGCCAAGAGTTCAAACCTGACGGGTTCAAGGTTGACACAACCTTTCATCCTTCTGAGGTCGACAAAATGAGGACCCAGATTGCTGGGGACAATAGGCAAATACTGCTGACATTGTAAACTGCCCAGAGAATGCTTTACAGCACTATGAGCTATATATAAGTCTTATTGCTCATGCTATTGCCATTTTCAGCAAAAGTAGTTAGCCTAATTTTTAGTTTATCCAACCTTACCTTTAATTGCTAAATATGAGCCAGCAGTGTGCAGCAGCAGCCAAAAAAGCCAATGCAATCCTAAATTGCATTAACAAAGGGATGCAATCAAGATCAAGTGAGGTACTAATACCACTCCATAAAGCCTTAGTAAGACCACACCTAGAGTCCTGCATCCAGTGTTGGTCACCACACTATAAAAAAGATGTTGAGACTCTAGAAAGAGTGCAGAGAAGATGATTAGGGGACTGGAGACTAAAACATATGAAGAATGGTTGCCAGGAACTGGGCATGGCTAGTCTAGTGAAGAGAAGGACCAGGGGAGACATGAGAGCAGTTTTCCAATATTTGAGGGGCTGCCACAGAGAGGAGGGGGTCAAGCTATTTTCCAAGGCACCCAAAGGCCAAACAAGAAATAACGGATAGAAACTGACCAAGGAGAGATTCAACCTGGAAATAAGGAGGAACTTTCTGACAGTGAGAGCAATCAATCCATGGAACAAAAGTTGCCTTTGCAAGTTGTGGGAGCTTCATCACTTGAGACTTTCAAGAAGAGACTGGACTGCCATTTGTCAGAAATGGTGTAGGCTCTCCTGCTTGAGCAAGGCTTGGACTAGATGACCTACAAGGTCCCTTCCAACTCTGTCAATCTGTTAATATGACATCAGGCCAATTTACCTCCGAAAAACAGGATGTCTCTCCTTGTACACTGGATTCATTTTCAAATGTGCCCCCCAAATGGTAGAAATGAGAATTAGGATATGGGGAACTGCCACCAGCAAGAAGGGTATTTTGTTATTAACTATTCCCCTATTTCTATTTTCTTCAAAGGGAATTTTTCTGCAGGGACCCACACATGCAGTAATTTCTCCAACACGATATAACTGAACGTCGAAGCCATCCCTCTCAGCGTTTTTCCAGAAAGATGCCGACAATGTCTGTATAAATGCATTTCTCTCCTAGGCCTTCCCTCAAAATGAGGTTCAGGCTGACCCAGTTTGCAAAACATCCTTGAGCCAATTGCTGGCTGGCACACGTTCCCAAAGGCAACCTGGGTGGGCAGGAAGCCATTGGAGCAGATGGCCATCTTCGGAGGCAGCCAAGAGACCACATATGTGTCTCCACGCTGGGGGTTGTTGGCATCGGTTTCCCAATGCGAATGTCAAAATGGCAGGCCTAAAGTAGCTTCCGCCCTCCGAGAAATAGGCATTTTCCTTGACCCGATTTGGTGGCCGAGGTTTTACAAACCATGGGAGGAAGCTCCCTACCTCCCTGCCTTTCTGGTGGACCCCCAGGGAGAGACGGACGTTGGGAGAGCAAGCCACCTCTTTGCCATCCTATATCTGTCACCGATCAGGAAGGGGTTTTAATGAGAAAGCGGGTCAAAGTATTCTACGTCCCTTGAATCGTTTACAGAAGCAGATGAAGAGAGTGAAGGAGAATATGAAGAACTGCAGAGGGGCAAGGAGCTGTGTAGAAGCTTCAAAAATGAGGGTGATTTTGGCCTGTCCTGTTGTGGTCCACTGGCAGCCTGCAGAGCTGGCAGCAGAGTCGGACAGTGAGGAGGTTGGGGAGGAACATGGGCCAGTCCTGGAAATCTGGGGAAGGCTCGGATGAGGGCTCTGCATCAGAGGCAGAGAGAGAGCCAGGGCCATCTGGGAGTTATGTGCTGCCTCCGGAGCCGGACATCAGCAAGGCAGAGGAACAAGGGGAGCGTGTTCATGCACAGAGCTGCCAGAAGGCAAGAACAGTTAAGACGAAAGGGATGACTTGGGAGTAAGGCTTGGAGATGAATGCCCCGCCCCCATAAGACATAAGACACGTGAGCCTTTGCAGGAAGCAACTTTGTTCGTTCTGGTTGGTTTAAATTCTGAGGCTCTGTTTTGACTCTTTGCTCCATGTGGCCTTGCAAGCTAATTGCCAATTTGGCAGCATTTCAAGGGAGATAAAGGTGGGTGCTTATCGGTCTTATCCCAAAAGACTTTGGCAGAGTTCTGTCGGACTCTTTACAAACTATTTGTGGCTTATTAAGGGCTGCGAATGAACATAATTCACAGCCGTTGAAATAAAAAGAGGGTTTGGGGGACTAAGTGTGTGCTTTTTACTGTCTCAGGAAGCCTAGGTCAGAACATGGCCTTCTTATGAACACACAAGTCCTGAGATGCCGCTGTACAGGTTTTTAGAATAATGATAGCGTATCATCCCCTTTAACCCATTCCTGCTTCTTGGAGAGTGTCTTTTCAAGTTTTATTCAACTCAATTGGGCACTAAACCACACAAACACACACACACACACACACACACACACACACACAGAGTTTGCCCTTAACCCAAAACCTAGACTCACAGGTTAAAGTCACTCATATTATTCAGGGACATTTTGGACATTACCCCAATGGGGCAGGTAGGAAGGCAAAGCCGTTGTTGCTGTTTTTGTAGTTCTGTGGAAAGACTTTTTAAAACCCTGAGATGGCCTGATCCAACTACAAATGAGTTTGGGGGGAATAACCGAAGCTTTTTCCCCAGTTAAAGCCTCTTATTTGATCTCTACTAACAGATGAAAAGTAGGAGATCCTATTGCTCAGTTGCTAAGTTGTGTAACTTTTTGCAACTCCATGGATCACAGCAAGCAAGACTCCTCCCCCTCCCTGGTTCTTCCACTTTTTCCTGGAGTTTGACCAAATTCATGTCTGTTGTGTTAATGACGCTATCTCACCATCTCCTCCTCTCCCATCCTCTTCTCCTTCTGCCTTCAGCCTTTCCCAAGATCAGAGCCTTTTCCGATGAGTCCTCTCTTCTTATTAGGTACCCAATGAATTTGAAAAATATGAAGGGGTTAGGAAGGGAATTGACATCTATTTACCGTCTGCACCATGATTTTGGGAAACAAGACTGTGAGAAACATTGATTTCAAACTGAACTGGAGGAACTCCCCTTGAACCAAAATATAACTTCCTAGCTAAACATAACTTAACATAGTGAGCTGGGTGGATGTGATCAGGGCAAAAATTCTGCTGTATTTTTAAAAATTAGCCTAGTGGAGAAATTTGCAATACCTAGATTTGATTATTCCCCCTTCCCTGTTTCTCAGAGCTTTGCATTCACCTGAACAAAAGCTTCAGTAAATACATCCAGATGACTTCAGACACTTTTGAACAAACAGTAGATGAGTGGAGAGAAAACCCGTAACAGCCTATACTGCAATTTTCCCTTCTTCAGTTCAGAATTTCAAAATAAATCTTATTCGGTTGCTTAGAACCTGAGAGGGTGACTTGCATTTGTGGAATCAAACTTGCCAAAATATATACTACACATTCCACCCCCCCTTGTTTCTCATAAAGAAAGGAGTGTTCAATTTTTCACTTGGTGTCATGGAAACACAAACAGTTTCCTTAGTTTGGAATTTTCTTGATCACAATATCATCCGTCGGTTCCCTACTTTGGGATAAGATTTTCCAACGTCTCCCATATGCTCTCTGCATAGATAGCAATCTAACCCCACTGAGACCTAGTTTGAAAACCATCCTTCTGTCTTAAAGAGCAGGAAGTTGGCAGCTTGAACTGTTTGTTTATCTGTTTGTTTTAGCAAAAGCTATGGAGCTCTTGTAGGCATCATCCTATTCCTTCTGCTGCTGGAAGACGGGAGCTGTACATGCAAGGTAAGTAGATTGATAGGCAGACAGGTAGGTAGGAGTTAGATAGCAGACAGACATAGATTATGGAATAGGAAAAGGAATGGGAATGGGAATACAATAGAGTAGAGTAGAGTAGAGTAGAGTAGAGTAGAGTAGAGTAGAATAGAATAGAATAGAATAGAATAGAATAGAATAGAATAGAATAGAATAGCAGAGTTGGAAGGGACTTTGGCAGAGGTGGTATTCAGCATGTTCAGACTACTTCTGGAGAACTGGTAGTGGAACCTTGGAGGTCTTCTAGTCCAATCCCCTGCTTGGACAGGATACCCTACACCCCTTCAGACAAATGGTTATCCAATCTCTTTGTTTTAAGAACTTCCAGTGTTGGAGCATTTACAACTTCTGGAGGCAACTGATGAATTGTTCTAACTGTCAGGAAATGTCTCCTTAGTTCTAAGTAGATAGAATAGATAGATGATAGATAGATAGATAGATAGATAGATAGATAGATAGATAGATAGATAGATGATAGATAGATAGATAGAGAGATAGAAAGAAAGAAAGAAAGAAAGAGAGAGAGAGAGAGAGAAAGAAAGAAAGAAAGCAAGAAAGAAAGAAAGAAAGAAAGAAAGAAAGAAAGAAAGAAAGAAAGAAAGAAAGCTAAAGGGGAGAGTTGAATGTATTTCTCTGTGTATTATTTTCCAGCCAAAAATCTCCTGTACCAGGAGAGAGAGACAGACAGACAGACAGACATATAAGGTAAGTAGGAAGGGTAGGGTAGATAGGATAGGATAAATATAGGGATGTATGATGGATGAGATATATAGTTGATAGATATAAATATATAGAGATGGAAGTAGAGATAGAAGTAACTGTGTGTCTGTGTCTAAAACTTTTCTGAGCCAAACCTGCAGTTTATAAAGAATTCTCAGTTGCCCAATATTAAGAACCAACACCCTGTGGAAAGACTGTCCTACTTTT
Organism: Natrix helvetica; assembly: GCF_964273705.1. Lineage (NCBI taxonomy): Eukaryota > Metazoa > Chordata > Lepidosauria > Squamata > Natricidae > Natrix > Natrix helvetica. The sequence continues at coordinate 17,583,440 of NC_138561.1, read as the reverse complement.
TTAAAAAAAAAAACACCAGTTTTCATTCTTTTCAATTAAAGAGAACTTGCATTCGAAGTATCTGTTTAGTGAAATTCTCATATACATCCTTCCTTAATTGTTTTCTAAAGAGAGAAGGGGGTTTATGCCTCTCTGTGTCCACTAGCCTTCTGCGGTCTTTCTGACTTTCATTGAAGAAGATGAGGGAACTGGTATGACCGACGTGAAGCTTTCCAAACGAAATGGGTGATGGGGCCAATCAAAGACTCCGATCTCGGCTAAGTCCTGAAGTTTCCTCCTCCGTATGTCAACAAGGCTTAAAAGTACTTTGCTTGGATTGGGTTCTTTCTTCATGCTTTTTTTTTTTAAAGTAGATCATTGGATCTGTGGATGCCTAAAATTTGCATTGACTTTAATGAACGGATTTCCTTCATTGACTTTGGGATTTCACGCATCATTTTTCAGTGAGCGAGAGGTGACCTGAAACTGTCTAGATTTGAAAATAAGGGATTTCCTGTGACTTATTGGGCCCCGACAACAACTGAACTTGAAAGGACGAAAGAAGAGGCCGGGAACAGTTATTAAATGCTCCAGGTTAGAATGGGGGTGGGGGATGGGGGAATCTGTAATTCATAATAAGGGAGGGAGCGAAAACCATTGCAAGCTAAAGAATATCAAATGAAAAATTAAGATGGGGTGGAATGTCACAGTGTTTACAATTGGTGCAGCAACGGATAAAAACTAATCAAGGAGAGAAGCAACCTAGGAAAATTTCCTGACAGTTAGAACAATATTCAGTGGAACGACTTGCCTCTAGAAGTTGTGGATGCTCCTACTGGAAGTTTTTAAGAAGAGATTGGACAACCGTTTGTCTGAAACGGTATAGGGTCTCCTAAGAGCAGAGGGTTGGACTAGAAGACCTCCAAGGTCCCTTCCAACTCTGTCATTCTGTTCTATTCTGGCATAATGTTGTGCTAAGCAATCCACTTTTGTTCTTCTGTTCAATTGTGCCTGATTATTAGAGAATACCTGGACTAATCCCTACAGTTTCCCATGATTTCAGAAGGGGTTTGCCATTGCCATTGTGATTCATAACACAGACTGAGGGTAGAGGAGAACCAGGGCTAAAGTTCAGCCATAATTAAACTGAGGTTAGATCTGACTCCACACGGGATGTTGTTCCTAATAAATGACTGGATTTCTTTTGAAACTTGGCTCGATGCTCATTTAACAATGGTGGCACGAAAGGTTTTAAAATGGGGCAAAACTCACTTAACATGTTTCTCGCCTCGGAAATTTGGGGCTCAACTTTGGTCGTAAATTGAGGACTACTTGCCCTACAGCCTCCCCATCCAACAGCCATCAGGCTTCTCCTTCCATACCTCCATCAAAAGCAAGCCCACCGCCTCTCAAGTTAGTCCGTTCTACTCTCGAACAGTTCTTATTGCTACGGAAATGTTTGTTGCTATTTATAATACAGCTTCAGCTTTTCTTCACAAAAGTGCTCAAATTATAGGGGGAACGGGTTAGTGAAGATTCAGCCCCAGCTAAAAGCTCTTAACAGCTAGAAAAGAAAGATGTCATTTGCCTAAAAGTGGGGAAATGGCAAAAAAGTGGAATTGACGCTACAGGGGATCGAAACAAGCCTCCAAGGAGGCAGCTTCGACCAGCTTTGCTCTTTGAACAGATTAACAGAGTTGGAAGGGACCTTGTAAGTCATCTAGTCCAACCCCCCTACCCAAGCAGGAGACCCTACACCATTTCTGACAGATGGCAGTCCAATCTCTTCTTGAAAGCCTTCAGGGATGATGCTTCCATAACTTCCAAAGGCAACTTCTGTTCCATTGGCTGATTGTTCTCACTGTCAGAATTTTTTTCCCTTATTTCTAGATTGAATTCTCTCCTTGGTCAGTTTCCATCCATTGTTCCTACTTTGGCTTTTGGTTGCTTTGGGGGAAAGCATGGGGGGTGGAAAGCAAGAATACTCAATTGCACCACAGCTGATTGTGCAAATGACATCCTGTGTTGGTGCACACAAAAGACAACAGGAGTTGCTTCCTTTTGGCAACCCTGAGATGCAGCCAGTTACATATTGGTTACGTACATTACTACCAGTATATATTATGACCAGTCACACCAGTTCTGGACCAAGAGGTCCACTGGTTTGAAAGAGGGATAAAAGGAGTCCTCCTACATTAAAATTGAACAGCCCTCTCTCAACAGAGAGAGAGGGATACAACATCACCTATCTCCTGCTTACAAAGATGGGTAAAGGGCTAATACTACCATACCTTAATCCCATCACCCTGGAGCTGAAGGGGGGAGATCTTTGCTGTGTAGAATAGATTGACCCAGGCTTTGTAATGGCCCATTGACAAAGGTGGGGGCTACCCCTCAATCCCTATCACACAGATAGACTACTCTATGCTTGAGATGCAATTGAAAAATGTATGTGTTATGTAGAAGGGAATCCTTTAGATGGTTTTCAAAGGTGGCTGGATAATTTCACTGCCTAAAAACATGTTTCTACATTTCTCATCCGGGGAAATATAATATTCTGCCTTTTCAATATTTCCCAGGCTATTTCATTTTTCTAGGAGATGGGTGGGTTTTAACCTCCTACAAGACAACTGGACTTTCCTTGGGTTCCCAACCCCCTCTTGAAGACATTTCACTTCTCACCCAAGAAGCATCTTCAGTATTGGCTGAATGGTGGGGAATGGAAGGATTGATATCCCTTGCAATCACCTGGACCTTCAAAATTCTCCTCTAAAAAAAACCCAAGACCCCTTTGCTTCCCTCCAAAAAATGCATATTAGTAGAAGGTTACAGGAAGCAGCAACCTACGTATTATCTCCCCAAGGCGATCCCAGGATTTAAGAATATAACAAACAAGTCCCACGTTTATTTTAATTTTTAGCCTCACATTTAACATTTCGTCTGCAAATGTGAAACGGATTCACGCAAGGTAAGGCGAGGCGAGAAATAAAAGAGGGAAACTGTTTTGATTCCAGACCTATTCACCTACAATCTGCCTTTCTGGGTAACCTTTCTGCTGTGAAAACACAATAATTGCTTTGAAATGTTGCTTTTCTTCCACCAGCCGGCTGTATTTTTAATAACTTTCTACGCCATCCAGCTGCAAACAAGCTGGTGACTAAGACTGGAAGAGAAGGCGGCAGCATTAGGAAAAACACCTAGATAAAAGAGGGCAGATGATAGCTTCCTGCCAAACCCCTCAATCCCTATCACACAGATAGACTATGCTTGAGATGCAATTGAAAAATGTATGTGTTATGTAGAAGGGAATCCTTTAGATGGTTTTCAAAAGTGGCTGGATAATTTCACGCAGGATCGCTCCTCGGTTCATCGCTCCTCGGTTGGAAGAGTCTTTATATATTTCCTGAAGTATGTAAAGCTGATGATGGTGCTTGAAAAAAAAAAGGAAAGGGAGGAAGAATCAGAGAAATGAGAACAGGTACAGATAACAGCAGTGAAGGCGATCAGGGAATTGGACAGAAGTTTTAAGAGAAGAGACTCGGGAAGCGGCATATCTTTAGCCCTGAGTAAAGATGACCAAGTGGAGATACCATCACGTTTTTCAAGGTCATTCTCATTCATCCTTGAGGGCAAGACACAGAATAATGGCTTTAAGAAGTAAGGAAAGCCGACTCTGTTGAACATCAGGGAGCAAGAGGAGTTCAACAGTGGGACCAATTATACAGAGAGTTGATGGGCACTCCATAACTACATGTTCTCAAGCATCAATATGCTGGGTCTATCAGGGATGCTTTAATTTGAATATGGGCCTTGAGTAAGGGATTGGAGTCAGTTGGCTCTCATGGCCTTTTCCAAGGCTAGGCTTCGGGGGACTGCAGGCAGAATATTCGAAGCAGCATCTGCTGGTGTCCGTGGATCGGGGTGAAATTCAGAAGGTTATGACAGGTTCTGGAGAACCGGTAGCAGAAATTTTGAGTACTTCAGCGACCCAGCAAATACCATCTCTGGCTGGCTCCCCAGAGTGGGATGGGAATGGAGATTTTGCAATATCCTTCCCCTGCCATAGCCATCAAGCCACGCCCACAGAACCAGTAGTAAAAAAAATTGAATTTCACCACTGCTGTGGATGATGTCAACCTAGGGGGAGATTCCTGAAAGCATGTGCTGAATATTGGAGTAGGTGCACCATGGGCTTATTCCAGAGGTGGTATTCAGCAGGTTCTGATCAGTTCTGGAGAACCGGTAGCGGAAATTTTGAGTAGTTCGTAGAACCGGCAAATACCACCTATGGCTGGCCCCGCCCCTATCTATTCTCTGCCTCCTGAATCCCAAATGATCAGGAGGGAATGGGGATTTTGCAATATCCTTCCCCTGGAGTGGGGAGGGAATGGAGATTTTACAGTATCCTTCTCCTGCTATGCCCACCAAGCCATGCCACACCCACCAAACCACAGCCACAGAACCGGTAATAAAAAAAATTTGAATCCCACCACTGACATCTACAAAGCCGCTAGTTGGAGACGGTTCTTCTAGAACAGGGGTCTCCAAACTTGGCATTTTTAAAGACTTGTGGACTTCAACTCCCAGAATTCCCTAGCCAGTCGAGGAATTCTGGGAGTTGAAGTCCACAAGTCTTAAAGTTGCCAAGTTTGGTACCTATTTATCTACCCACATTTCAAACTGTTAGGTGGGCAAGAGCTAGGATGAGGGCGGGAGCTCACCCCTTTGTGTGGCATTCGGATCTCGAACCGGGCTGCTGGCTTTCCAGCTGACAAGTCCAGGGTCTTAACCATTGAGCCACAAGGCCACCAATAATGACCCACGAAACAGAGATATGTGTTTCTCCAGTCAGATGCCGTCTCTATTGAGGGACTGAAGGTCATTGCAACCCAAATAGGTCAGGCCTGGTGTTGATTTTGCAAATATTCTCCCTTTCTGCCCCATTGAGTGGTATTTTGGCTGATCGGTTCAAGGCCCTTCCTCTCCAAATGTCCCTGTCCACATCCTTTCCCATCCGCCCGACTCCCTTTCTACACTTTTTAATGGTATTTAGTGCCACATCATAACCGATTCTTCCCAGCCCCTGTTTTATCATTCCCCCCCCCATCATTCTCTTCACTCCCTTCCCCATCTCTGTCTCTTTTCATAACACATAGATTATTATTATTTTTTTAAAAAAGCACTTTCTCTGCTCCTGGCTCCTGATCGGGCTTTGTTTGAGCATCTTCCTTTTGATTTTGCACATACTTGGGTGGGCTTTCTTTCACTCTCTTCCCTCCCCCTCCCACCCCTTATTTGCTTTCCCCCAGCTCTCCCCCACTCCCGTGTTCATTGTCTGCCTGGCCCCAGCAGATTTTGCAAAGTTGCTTCCTCTCCTTTCATCTTCTCTCTCTCTCTCTCTTTTTTTTTTTTTTGCATGATTTAGGCTGCGTACGGCGATCCGCTTTAAAACCATTTCTTTTGAGAGATGGGGGAGGAAGGTTACAGACACACACAGGCACACACACACACAAGACAATCTCAACTCAAGTGCGGCCTTGATCTTTTCTTCTTCTTCTTCTCCTTCTTCTTCTTTTCTCTTTCTCCCTGCCCTGGTTCCAGGCCTGTTACTCCATGTGATTGAATAATTAAATACAATTGGCAACCAGTTTTGGCTCTCAAACGTTGACTCATGTAGGGTCCGTGAGTTTTATCCTTCCTCTCCGTTAGGAAAAAAAAACACACCATCATCTTTCTGTAGCCCAGCGCCATCTCCCGAGCACCGGTCTTTTCACTTCTCTTCGGTCTTTGTCTCACATCTCCAGGGCAGCTGCTGTTAGATCATACACTTCTTCTATCATATTTGGCGTTTTTGACCTGATCTGTCTCTCTGGCGTGCCAGCCTAGCCTTGTTAGGTAGAGAGCATCCCCTACTGATCTTGTCAAGGCATTTTTGAAAACTCTTTCTAACTGCTTTTCTTTTTTCTAATTTAAAGAGAAAGCTTTTTTAAAAAGTCTTCTATCCACAAAAGTATTCTAGAGGGGGGTTTAATGTGAAGAGTTTTCTTTAAAAACTTAAAGGGGAAAAAAATTCCTTTATTTAGTTTAAAGGGTGGAAAGAGGATTCTGTCAAGCCTATGGTATCTTTTTCTTTTTTTAAAAAAAGGAGCTATTGTTTGGATTTTACAACATGCAAATGGTAAGGCTTCTGTTTTGGAAATTCCTGATCATCTTAGTTGTAGTTGTAGTTGCAGGGGGAAAAAAAGAAATATATGCTTCATTAGCATTGATGGGGGCATGAAAAAAAATATACTGGATGGGGCACAATTATAAAACTCACCATCAATCTTATGATGTTGCCACTGTATGTAAGGATCAACCTTGGAGGACTACAAAATACCTCTCTATCTCAGCCTGCCCCATTGCATCTCGAGAGAGTCCTCCACTCCTCTACTCACAATGGAATCCCTTATGCTTCCAGGCTTGAAATTTTGGGCCTGGATAATCTGGAACTCCACTGCCTGTGGTCCCATCTAAGCATAGTACACAAAAACATCTGCTATAATGTCTTGCATGTCAATGACTACTTCAGCTTCAACCACAATAATATATGGGCAAGCAATTGATACAAACTCAAGGTAAAGCGCTCCAAACTCAATTGCAGAAAATACGACTTCAGCAACAGATTGGTGAATGCCTGGAATGGTCTACCTGATTCTGTTGTTACATCCTCAAACCCTCACAGCTTCAACCTCAAACTGTCTACCGTGGACCTCACCCCTTTCCTAGAAGGTCTATAAAGGGGGCGTACATAACCTCATCAGCCTGCCTACCGTCTCCGTCTCACTGTCCCCATTTATCTGTATTTACTTCCTTCGTTGGATGTTTATGCTACACTTGTTATCTTGTACATGTTTGACAAACAAACAAATAAGTAAGTAAATAAATAAATATCAGAGGAAAAATAAATATATCCCAGTTCTTAAAGAAAGCATGACTGGCTGACACACTGATCAGAAATACTGCAGGTTCCAAGATTTTGTTACAACTCCCACTTCTACCATCTTTTATTAAAAGTGAACCGTACCAACTCATCCTTCTGCAACAGCCGCTAAATTTACACCAAGCTCCGTGTTTCTCAGATCCAGGGAGAGGCAGCGCTTTGGACTTGGATGAGAATATCTTGGGTTGAGATGAAACATTGTGAGGACTGTCTACGTTGTCACCTTTTATTTATTCAGGTATTTCTTTTCTAGTGGACTAGTAGTAGTAGTTTATTCATTGATTAGTCTTAAAGCCATCTCCAAAGATAATAAAATAAAATATAATACAATGCAATAATAAAACACAGGGTTTAATTCCAGGTTAAAATAGATAAAAGAAACAACAGTGAGGAAATGCATATGTGGTGAGAATTAGCATCGTCTAGGAAAGCTTGTAGCAATTAGTTCATGTAATGGAAGGACAAAGAAGGAAATGAGATATTTTAGGGAATATTAAAAGGGCAGAATATTTCTCCTAAAAGGGAGGCAGAAACTTACCCCTCCACACCTTTGTCAATGGGCCATTAAGGCCTGAGCCAGCCTATTCTACATAACAAAGATCTACCCCCTTCAGGAGGGCCTGTCTAGCAAACAGAAACTCACCACGTGGCACCTGGGAAGATTACATCAGCCAGCAGCTCTCAGGACAGCCTGCAAAGTTAGCTAACTGCCTCCTGGGAGCCTGACCACAAATCAGAATACATTTCTTACACAGGAACGGGAAGCTTTGGGGTGGGGCCTAGAGAGGGCATAAAACCAGGGTGCTCTCAGCATCTCTTCCCTTTTTCTGCTCAGGAACTCAAGCCGTGTGATCCTGTCCACCATTAAACCATCTTTCCAAGCAGCCTCCCATGTTTCCAGTGTCTTTTCCCCCTGATGGGCATTTCTTCCAACAACTTGATGCCAGAAAAGTTCCTATTCTGAATCCTGCTTTTGTTAGGTGGTCACTCTGAACTTCGTGCAACTCTTTTTTCTAAAGAGCTGAAGAAGCTATTTGATGAACCCTGACAATCCCATTTTGTGCAGGGAGCCATGTATTTTAATTATGCTCTTTCTTTTTCATCTTTGCCTCCTAAGGATGCAGAGGGCTCTGTGATCTTTTCTGCATTTTGTTTTAAAGAGCGTATGAAAGGAATCAAAAGTTGGGGAAGGAGGCCAGGTAATGAATGCTTATCTTGTGCTTCGTTCTTCTTGATGATATGCAATAATGGAAGGAAGATATTAAAGATGCCATTCAGATGTGAAAAACTTCCTTCAACTTGAAACACATGAAAGGCAGCCTAATAACCTTCTTCATACATCTCAAGTTTTCTTTTCTTTATGCCGGAATGCCTTTTAAAATGTTTGCCTTGGTGTTTGATCTATTACCCTTTCTTAGCTATCTTTGTCTAATCTTTTAGCATTGTAAATCCTTTTCTTTTCTTCCACCCTTAACAAAAAAAAACCCAATCCTTCCAGCTTCTGGTTGTGCCTGATTTGAAGTTTCTCAAAAGTTTTACCTCTTCTCAACTTTCAGTGGATGTTTTGTTTTATGGAAAGCACTGATTACTTTTTGCAAAAAACTTTGTGGAACAGATCATGCCGATGCTTGAGCTTCTGGTGAGGATTCTTGGGAAACTAGATGTCCATCAGGAAGGAGCTGGGATGACATGGCGGTGAAGATCAGTGGCCAGGTGGAAAATTCTGACCAGTATAGTCATTCCTGAAAAAGGAGATATCATGAGATTGCCCACTTGCACTCCAAACAGTTGCTCCTTGTAAGTAGATTGCAGGAAGTAGTATTTTTGTAGTTAGCTTGTGAGTTGAGTGGCTGGAAGTTCAGGGATTTCACTCAAGTTCACCGTCAAGCACCAGGGAAATCAGAAGACTCAGGCAGTTCAAATGGGTATAAAGATTTATTGTTTAAGCTTAAGGTCTCTATAAGAATCTGAACTACTAACAGCCAAAGTCAACAGAATTCAAGGTGGGCTGGACTTAGTTCTCTTGTGGGTGCAAAGGGATGACTGATGATACATTTGACCCCTCCCTCAAGCTCAACCTGGTCATTCCTTACACTCACATCTGTAATGCAGCCTGTTTGGACATAAGATCTGCATGAACCTCTTTTCTTAAATACTTTCAGATGTAACTAAAGTAAAGGTAAAGGTTCCCCTCACACATATGTTCTAATCGTTCCTGACTCTAGGGGACCGTGCTCATCTCCGTTTCAAAGCCGAAGAGCCAGCGTTGTCCGAAGACGTCTCCGTGGTCATGTGGCCGACATGACTAAACGCCAAAGGTGCACAGAACGCTGTTTCCTTCCCACCAAAGGTGGTTCCTATTTTTCTACTTGTATTTTTACATGCTTTCAAACTGCTAGGTTGGCAGAAGCTGGGACAAGTAACAGGAGTTCACTTTTTTGTTGTTCCATTATTTTGGGATATTTAATCTAGTAATAGAATATTTTGGACATGTGATGCAACACCCAGAAAAATACGGCATCCTTCACTTAATCCTCCAGGAAAAGATTGAAGGCAAATGAGGTCCAGGCAGAAGAAGATCATCATGGCTTCAAAACCTAAGAGACTGGTTTGGACAAAACTCAGCAGCTCTTTTTCATGCGGCTGTTGACAAAAATAGGATTGCCAACATGATCACCAACGTCCGATGATGGACATGGCACAAGAAGAAGAATTCCCACCCAATTCTTTGAATCTTCCTACTGTTCAAATCCTATACTACGAAGAGATGGAAATCCAGAACCCCCACACCCAACCCTAGAAAGAAAGAAAGAAAGAAAGAAAGAAAGAAAGAAAGAAAGAAAGAAAGAAAGAAAGAAAGAAAGAAGAAAGAAAGAAAGAAATTCTATAAGAAACTTTAAAAAAACACAGGCTAAAAAAAAATAAGTTTCCAAGCTTTGTTCTTAGGCACAAACATTTTTATCTCTCTGCCTTTGACTTGTGAATTCATGCCAGTGAAAGTTACTATTAGGTTAAAGTTTAAATGGCAGCGCAAAGGAGATTGGAAAGATTAAACACATTTTCTCTGGACTGGAGAAGAAAGATTCCATCTTAATCTAAGCCCCTGTCTCTATGCCATCTCAGTTCTGGGAGTCCTACGGCGGTTGTGTGATGAAGTCCCCTCATTGTTCGTATTTAGGATGGAAGTAATTGAAAGGGAAAGTAAGAGAAGCAAAAGGAGGGGGGAAAGCCTTAAATCACCTATGATTGCCTGTACAGTTAATAAAAATAATTTAAAGGAGAAGTGATTGTCCAGTAGTTCGTATTATGGGAAACCGGCTACTGAAAAGAATGCCAAAAGGGAGAGAGGCTGAAGCCTATTATTCTTTGAAAGAGAATTCTTTTTTTTTTCTCAAACGGACTTAAATGTCACATTTAAAACCCGAGACTTTTTAAATAATTGCTCCCAATGTCCAATTTCCAAGTTTGGAATCAAAGTGAGACATTTCGTCTGGACGGTTGGACTCCCCCTTCTTTGCCCCAAATGCATAAGGAAGGATACAATCCTACCAGGAGGCCTGGCAGGTTCGGTTTATATCAATTCCTTGCCCCGAGGAAAAGGGAAAAAAGATGAAATTCAGAGGGTGCATGTCATCCTCCATTTATGAATACAATTTGGGATTTCCAGAATTCCTGCTGCTAAGCAAGGCAGTTGTTGTGCCCAATTTTACCACCTTTTTTGTCACTGTTGTTAAGTGAATAATATGGTCATTTAAGGGATGCGGTGGCTCAGTGGCTAGGACGCTGAGCTTGTCGAACAGAAAGATCAGGTGTTCTGGGGGTTCAAATCCCTAGCACTGCATAACAGAGTGAGCTTCCATTACTTGTCCCAGCTTCTGCCAGCCTAGCAGTTTGAAAGCACATAAAAATGCAAGTAGAAAAATAGGAACCACCTTTGGTAGGAAGGTTACAGCGTTCCGTGCATCTTTGGCGTTTAGTCATGCCAGCCACATGACCACGGAGATGTCTTTGGCCAGCGCTGGCTCTTCGGCTTTGAAACGGAGATGAGCACCGCCCCCTAGAGTCAGGAACGACTAGCACATATGTGCGAGGGGAACCATATGGTCATTAGAGAAATCTGGCTTCCTCCATCAACTTAGCTTATCGGAAGGCCTTTGGGGAAGGTTACAAATGGTGATCACTTGACCCCATAAGTACATGTCAGTTTCCAAGTGTCTGAATCTTGACCACGTAACCATGGGGATACTGCAATGGTCACAAGTGCGAGGATGATTGCAAACCACTTTTTTTCTTCCATAAGTAGACTCTTCCAGTATTATGCAGATCTTCTCATTTCTATGTTTTCTTTTCTTATAGTTATTTTTGAAAGCGTGAAATACCCAAAACAAACTCCACCTCCTGAACAAATATGAAAAAAATAAAACAATATTGGGGTGTATTGTAATGATTAAAATAAAGGAAAGACAAGAAAAGGAAAGAGAATGGTTAGGTTCTAGGCATTCCCTAAGTTTGTTTCTCTTCCTTTCGTTATCAAGCTAGGGAACATCATCACAATGACAAAGACACAGAACACCACTAACAACACAAGAGAAAAATAGGATGTGCATGATAGGTAACCATGTAAAGTTCCTTCAATCCTTAAGCATCCGTCAATCTAATTCTAAACCAACATTTGGCAACCTTGGCCGCTTTAAGATATATGGTTGACTGGGGAATTCTGGGAGTTGAAGTTCACGATCTTAAAGTTACCAAGATTGAAAAAGACCAAGGGAGACCATATATCAATGTAATTGTGTCCAGGCAGTTGCCAGTTGCCAAGACGCAAATAAATAAAGTCATAAGCTTTATAAGGCCTTGGTAAGGCCACACTTGGAATGCTGCATTCAGTTTTGGTCACCACCATGTAGAAAAGATGTGGAGACTCTAGAAAGAGTGCAGAGAAGAGCAACGAAGAGGATTAGGGGACTGGAGGCTAAAACATATGAAGAACGGTTGCAGGAACTGGGTATGTTTAGCTTAAGAGAAAGAAGGACTAGGGGAGACATGATAGCAGTCTTCCAATCTCTCAGGGGTTGCCACAAAGAAGAGGGAATCAAACTATTCTCCAAGGCACCTGAAGGCAGGACAAGAAGCAATGGGTGGAAACTAATCAAGGAGAGAAGCAACTTAGAACTGAGGAGAAATTTCCTGACAGTTAGAACAATTAATCAATGAAACAATTTGTCTCCAGAAGTTGTGAATGCTCCATTCACTGGAAGTTTTTAAGAAAACGTTGGATAACCATTTTTCTTTTCCTGCCTGAGCAGGGGGTTGGACTAGAAGACCTCCAAGGTTCCTTCCAACTCTGTTATTTTATTCTAAGTGCAACCATACACCACCTATGGTGTCCAAAATGACTTGATGACCCAAATCATTGTAATTTTCCCACCCTGCCAAGACAGAGTTTCTAAAAATTCTCTACCCTTTAAAAAAAAATTGAAATTCAAAATCTCTTGCATCAAAATAAACGTGCCCTAGCAGAAGAAATGTACAAATACAGGGGGGGGGGGAATTTCTCTGCATGCTGCTTTTTGGACTCCGGGCCCCTTTAAAATAGGCACGAATCAATAATACGGCCCCAGATAAACCATTAAGGAAAACAAACAATCCAGGAAAGAGAGCGGAGATGGAAGTCCCCTCTAGAATAAAAAAAAGGGGGGGGGACTTTTGCTGGATAAGGTCATATTTTAATCATTTGGAGGAGGAACCGCAGACGTTGGGTAGCAGGTGACTTATTTAATATCAGTAGGCTGCCTTGCTCCACTGAGATGGCCATAAAAATATGTATTTATACATTTGCGCCCACGACTCGGTAGGCGGTGCATATAATGGGCTCTGGTTGGTGTTGTTTTTTTTAACTGAAGGAAGATGGGTTTATGTATTGAATCTCTAGGTTTCCTGTTTGTCTGAAGTCTGGCCCAGTGGCATTCCCCCCCCCCCCCCTCGATTGATGCGGTAAGGATCTTTGGAGGACAGCACCTTGTCATTCTTTGATGGATTTCTTTTTTCTGTACGTAAATCATTCGGGTGGATGGGGAAAAGGAAGACTTGCCTGCAGCAACGTGATTAAATATAGATGTGAATTGCAATGGGGTAATGATTATATAGAGAGTTCTCTTAGAGGAGACCCTGAGTATACTTCCTCCGATACCGAATTTCCGAAAGCAGCCAAATCGATGTCTCCAGAAAACCCACAAGGAGGAAGGCAGACCTGTAATCTTGTAACCTGAATTGAATATTCATGTGAATATGACATGATAGCAATCTTCCATGACATGATAGCATGAAATGTTATGGTGCTATATCATATCATATCTCTATCTCTTGAGCTATCTATCTATATCTATCTCTGTCTCTCTGTCTGTCTGCCTGCCTGCCTGCCTGCCTGCCTGCCTTTCTTTCTATCTATCTATCTATCTATCTATCTATCTATCTATCTATCTATCTATCTATCTATCATCTATCTATCTATCTATCATCTATCTATCTATCTATCTATCTATCTATCTATCTATCTATCATATCGTGATAACAGTGACATGATGTGCATCTTCTTGCCCCCCAACAATCTGGGTCCTCATTTTACCGACCTTGGGAGAATGGAAGGCTACGTCAACCTTGAGCCGGTCAGGATTGAACTGCTGGCTGTGGGCAGAGCCTGCAATATTGCATTCTAATCATTCTACCAACAAGGAAGGAAGGAAGGAAGGAAGGAAGGAAGGAAGGAAGGAAGGAAGGAAGGAAGGAAGGAAGGAAGGAAGGAAGGAAGGAAGGAAGGACGGACTAAGTGGTTTACAGAGTCAGCATCTTGCACCCAACAATCTGGATCCTCATTTTACTGAACTCAGAAGGATGCAAGGCCGAGTCAACCTTCACTCGGTCAGAATCGAACCCCTGGCAGTGAGCAGAGTTAGCCTGCAAAACTGCATTCTAACCACTGGACCACAGAAGAGTCTGGATATCTCTGAAGTGGTCTCCTGCTCAAGCAGGAGTTGGACTAGAAAACTTCCAACCCTGTTATTCTACGTTCTGTGTAGGATTGTCTCCCATGTTCCCCCTCTTGGAGAAAAGACTGGAAAGGTTGGCCTCAATCCTTCTCACCATGCCTCTTGAAGCACAATAATGTTTCGGGACTATCCAAGATTAAACCCTTCCAACCACACCTATTGACACACAATGTGTTCTTACCGAGGCTTCCCAAGAGCATGAAGCAACCTCCTGGTTCCAACAAAAACCCCTTTTATTAATTGACTGTGAATTCTGCTCATTCACATCCAGCAAAGTCTTTCAAGGGAGGATTTATAGTCACAGACCTTATCTGGCTTGAAGAGCTGCCAGGCCGAGATCTGCAGAACTAGGCAAAGAGTCTGGGAGAGTCACGAACCAATTAAGCGAACTAATTGTCTCCTGCAAACTCCACTCCCATTTCGCCCCTCTTTTATTTCCTCTGGGAGGGGCCATTCATCGTCCACCAGTGGCTTTACTCCCAAGTCGAACCCTGTTCTTTAGTTATTCCCTTCGTCTGCAAACTCTGCTCATGCGCACACTGGGAACAGGCTCCAGCTGTTCGTCTGCCTCACTGATGTCTGACTCTGAAGGCAGCTGATATAACTGGCATATGGCAGAGCCTTCCCCAGACTCCAGGACTGGCCCATGTTCCTCCCCAACCTCCTCACTGTCTGAATCTGCTGCCAGCTCCACAGGCCATTGGCAGGCTACAACACAATGTTTTGGGACCATCCAAGACTGTCATTTACTAGTCTACCTGGTTCATTTTTGGAGAGCCATCTAAATGTGGACAGTTGATTGTTCTGATCTCCTCTAAGGATTGGGACACTCAACTGTCTCGGAGAAGAAGATGCAGCAGAAGTTCTGCAAGTGTCACGCGTGCCCTGGACTTCCAAGAGGTGCAGAAACAAGAGGCGCACAAATATTGCAGGGCAAATTTTGTCTGTGGGCACGTGGGTGTTATTTCTTTGCTCCATTAAGGATTTAACACACAGTTTCTGTCTAAGGTTTGGGAGGCTGGTTTCACGGAATGAAAGAATATATTTGGCATTCACTTTGCAGGTATATGAACATCTGAGGACCGAGGGCAGAGGAAAGGATAAACAACGAGATGAAATGGCAATGGAATGCAAAGGAAAAAAAATGGCTGGGGAGACCCTATTAGGCTTGAACTTATGCAGCATAGGTCAGCAGTCACGCACAATAGCCGCCATTAAAACAAAATACAAATACCCCAGCAGGGCTGAGAAAGAGTCTTGTTTATCTTCTAACTTCTCTCTCTCTCTCTCTCTCTTTCTCTCTCTCTCTCTCTCTCTCTCTCCCCCCTCCCTCCCTCCCTCCCTCCCTCCCTCCCTCCCTCTCTCTCTCTCTCTCTCTCTCTCTCTCTCTCTCTCAGAGCTTAGTTCTTTCTTGGATTGGAGACAATGGCAACTGGTGTCCAGCGTAGGAAGACCCAAAGAGTCTATTTTTCTTTCTCTCTATCTCTCCCTGACAGATCTAAGGCAAAGAGAAAAAGACAGTCATTGCAAACTTTGCTAAGACACACCTTCTCAGATGGGGAACAGAGCAATTAGGTGGCCAAATCGCTTTGCATACGCTTGCAGCAATTTTTTAAAAATAACCCTTTTAAGCTTCATGTCAGCGCCTGTGAATTGGGAAAAAATCATTAGGGCAGAGAACCGGTTGTTAAATTATTTGAATCCCACCACCGACAGTATAACTATAGCTATCTTTATTCTGGCAGGAATCATAGACTTTTAATAACTGTACAATAACTACTGTAGATTGCTCCCTAGATGAAGTGTTGGTAAATCACAGGCAGAAGCTGGTCCTGATTTCTGAATTGCCTTTCTCTGACCCATTCCTGTATTAACTTACCTAATCCTTTGCTGGGTTGAATTGCTTTAAGAAGTGGCTTGCCAGCACCTTCTTTCTAAAGCGAGAGAGAGAATGGCTAGCCCCAAATCACTTGTGTTTGTGTTTAAGGCAGCTCTAGAACTTACAGTATTGCGGTTTCTATTTAGCATCTTTAACTGTTACACCAAACTGGCTGTCGTATATATATCAAATCCCAGTAAGGGTATGGCTAGCTGATGAGAGCTAAATAGCTTGAAATAGATCTATACTAGTCTCCCTTTATTTATTTATCAGCACAAATACAACACACACACACACACAAACACACATATATATGAATAGCACACATTAATTTTATATATAAAATTAATGTATGCTGCGATTCTTTATATACGGCAGCCAGTTTGGTGTTTTATTTTATGTCATTGTGGTACCTCAACACAACAATGATGGGAAACAAAACACTGTAATTGCCAAAAGAGCTGCAATAACACTGCCCTCCCTAGCTCCATTTTCGCTGGCAGAGGGCTAGCAAAACCAACAAAAGAAAAGGAGAAATATTTCCCCTTTTGCATTTGGGCATCCAAGGAGGGACAGGTACTTTGCCGTTTCCAGAGCAGCCCTGCGAGACAGACCTAAGCATCTTATGGACTCGATCTGGCCCACGGGCCTTGAGTTTGACACCTTGCTCTCTAATTTGCAAAAAATGGCCATTCCTGGCAACAAAAGCCTCAGGACAACGCAATGCGAAGCCAGGAGCCTTTCTCTGTTATTCCCCCTTCCCCGCTTCTGTTGTAATGAGAGATGATGGCAGGAGAAATGAGGTTATTAGGAATGTTCTACAGGCTGCAAGAAAAAAGCCATTTTCGTCGCCTTCTCTCTCTCTCTCTCTTTCATCTTGACCCCTGTGCGTAGTAATTGGGAGATATTCTTCTTGGCTTCTAAGTTAATAGACCTTCATTGATTTGGTTTAATGGCATGCATTGGAATGAGCTTTTTCGTCTTATTCGCTCTCTCGATTTCTAAAGCCGCAAATTCCGGCATATCAAATTTGAAAGGAGCATGGAATAAGGAGGATAACAAGGTTCCAAACCACTAGTTAATTGGTTAATTAGTTAACCTTTAATCCAAGACAGTTCTTCTCAAAAGCAGTTGGCAAGAAAATCAGGTGTATTGCCAAGGTTTTCCAGGAAGAAATTGTTCTGACCTGGGCTTCCCCAAAAAGCACGAAGCAGATTCCTGGTCCCGGCAAAACCCCTTTTATTAAATGAATGTGAATTCCTCTCATTCACATTCAGCAAAGGCCTGGTAAACAGTATTTCAAAGGTGAAGTTATGACCACAGACCTTATCTAGCTTGGAAAACTGCCATGTAAATGTTTTCCAAATGCAGCCCTGTGCAAGGAAAGACTTGGCACAGAGTCTCTGGGATTCACAGACAGATCTTCACACTCCTGAAACAAATGAACGAACAAACGAATGAACAAATTGTTTCCTGCAAAAGCCCACTCCCCTTTGGCTCCTCTTGTATTTCCTATGGGAGGGGCCATTCACTGTCCACCTGTGGCTTTACTCCCAAGCCGACCCTGATTTCTTAACTGTTCTTTCCTTCTGGCAGCTCAGCGCATGTGCACACTGGGAACAGGCTCCAGCTGTTCCTCTGCTTCACTGCTGTCTAGCTTCGAAGGCAGCTGAGAATTGCCAGACGACCCTGGCCCCATCTCTGCCTCCAACATAGAGCCCTCGTCCGAGCCTTCCCCTGCCTCCAGGACAGCTCCTCTGACTGCTGGCAGGGCACAACAGAAATACAGGCAGTCCCCGACTTACAATAGTTCATTTAGTGACTGTTCAAAGTTATAACAGCACTGAAAAAAAGTGACTCATGGCCATTTTTCACACGTACGACCGTTGCAGCATCCCAGGATCACATGATCAAAATTCAGGCACTTGGCAACTGACTCATGTTTATGACGGTTGCAGGGTCCCCCAGGGGTCATTTTTTGCTACTTTCCGAGAAGCAATGGGGAAGCCAGATTCGCTTAACAACCGGATGACTAGGTTAACAACTGCAGCGATTCACTTAGCAACTGTGGCAAGGAAATGGGGCAAAATCCACTTAACAGACTGTCTTGCTTAGCCACAGAAATTTGGGGCTGAATGATGGTCGTAAGTTGAGGACTACCTGGATACGGTATAGCGTGCTTAAAAGGAAAACAGAAGAAGGGAAATTAATCTCTCCCCTAATAAGGCTCATGTAGGGTGGCCTGTCCATTTCCTTACTTGCAGGATACTCCTTGCATTTACACGATGTAGTTTCGGTGTTCCACAAAAAAAGGGACTGGGTCAAGGTTAATCCTAATGCCTAAATTATGCAAATTTAAATTAAAAGAAAATTCGTAATAGGAGGTGCACATTTTATTCCCAGTAGGCTGACAAATGACAATGAATTTTGCACTCCGAGGAATTCATACGGCCTAATTTTAATACCTGGCTGTGCACTACAAATAGTGCATTATTCATTTCAGCATCACAAAGGATGCATTATCCTTCCCAGGGGATTTTGTTTTAAAGGAAGGACGTCTAGGTTAGCAAGCTTGAGGTCCCTGGGTCCGCAGGTGGCAGCAACATTTTCCCTGTGGAAGGAAATGGTCCAATGGAAGGAAATCCCTACAAAAACATCCCAGGGAGTAAGATAAACAGAGAGACAAGGGTATGGATAGAATATTTGTACCTCAGGATTGAGGTATTTGCCGGGATTTGAGACGGCCGGATGCCATGACCTTAGTTTTCTTAATGTTGAGCATTGAATAAAAGCAGAGAGGAATACCAGAGAAAGTAAGTTTGTTTTCTGTTAAGAGCAATAGGGAAAGGGGGGTGGCCAGAGGATGTCTTTTGCAAAAATACAAAAAAAAAAAAAAAAGAATTCAGCCCCTGTCTGCACACAAGCATAAGTGCTATTTTCATTTCACCTGCACCCACAAAAAAAATTAAAAGTATATTTGTGTGGGAGAAAGCTGGATGGAGAAAGCAATCTTTGATAAGTGAATTATTTTGGAGGCGAAGGCGGGGGTTTCTGGCATCTGAATTTAGTAAATCAGTATGCTGTAACTGCAGGGCTCACCAAACTAATCTGAGAGGCCCGGTTCCCTGTGGAGGAAAAGAAATGTCACTCCCCGCAAAGACCTGCGCTACATTTATGCAACTTGGCCTTTCCCGTCACATTTTTGGCAGACTTTCCCTTGAACAGAACCCTGTTCTTTAAAACAGTGCCCCTCCTCCCCAACCTTTTGGGCACCAGGGACCAGTGTTCTGACCGAGGCTTCCCAAGAGCATGAAGCAAACTCCTGGTCCCAACAAAAACCCCTTTTCTTAATTTACTGTGAATTCTGCTCATTCGCAGCCAGCAAAGTCTTTCGAAGGAGGATTTATGGTTACAGACCATATCTGGCTTGGAGAGCTGCCAGGCCGATATCTGCAAAACTTGGCAAGGAGTCTCGGAGAGTCATAAACCAATTAAATGAACTAATTGTCTCCTGCCAACTCCACTCCCCTTTCGCTCCTCTTTTATTTCCTCTGGGAGGGGCCATTCATCATCCACCTGTGGCCTTACTCCCAAGTCGACCCCTGTTCTTTAGCTGTTCCCTTCGTCTGGCAACTCTCTGCATGCGCACACCGGGAACAGGTTCCAGCTGTTCTTCTGCCTCACTGATGTCTGACTCTGAAGGCAGCTGATAACTGGCTTATGGCTCTGGCTCCCTCTCTGCCTCCGATACAAAGCCCTCTTCCGAGCCTTCCCCAGACTCCAGGACTGGCCCATGTTCCTCCCCAACCTATTCATTGTCTGAATCTGTTGCCAGCTCCACTGGCCACTGGCGGGCCACAATAAAACCGATACTAAAGTTGGTATAAAACTTCTGCTTTGCTCACCTATCAGAAGGTTTACAAAGCAAGCAAACCCCAAAAACTTACTTACTTACTTACTTACTTACTTACTTACTTTCTTTCTTTCTTTCTTTCTTTCTTTCTTTCTTTCTCTCTCTCTCTCTCTCTCTCTCTCTCTCTCTCTCTCTCTCTCTCTCTCTCTCTCTCTCTCTTTCTTTCTTTTTCCAAAAGAAATCCTCTATTGCCACAGAGAGTGCTGACGAAGTGAGGGCTTTCAGAACATAGAGGGAATCCTTGCAGGATTGTTGGATCCTATTAAGAAGTTGGCATCTCCCCCCCCCCCCTTCTAATCAATGGACAGGTCAATCATGTCTGACATCATGTTCTTTGCATTATCAGATCGGTGGGTAAGAGAGTGGGTGGAAGGCGGGTGGCCAGAACTGTCTCAGTCAAGTCAGCCGAGATCCAGATTTATATTTATTTATTTAGCGGAAGGACGAGAGAGTCGATAGCCCAAAGTACCTTTTGATGCTCTCTCTCTGGTTCAATCCCGGCAGGGTTCACCTCTGATCGCACCCCCTCCCCCTGGAGTCTTTGAAGCGCCAACACACCAGCCATTACGTTTCACATAATAACATGTTGAATATGAGGCTGAGCTGCAGAATGGCTCTATTCTCAGGCCTATTTTTATAGGCATTATGTGGCATGCATGCGTTATGCTAACTGGAAATTATCTCTGCATAAGAGCTCATTCACACGGCGGTGTAATGAAGAGTGATTGAGTTCCAGGTGCCTTTCAGTAGCCCTATGCCAAAATGTATCCCCCTAACTTTACCATCCTTATTATTAGGATATTGAATTCACAGAAGAGAAAAAGAGTGTGAATTTACTGGCAGGGGATGTTACGGGTCCCATCGATTAGGGATGTACGTACATCTGACGGGACCTTCTCGGTGGTGGCCCCTTCTCTATGGAGCATTGTTCCTTCCAAGGAATGGTGGCCTCCACCACTGTTGCTTTCCCGAAAAGCCCTAAAACCCTCATTTTCTCAGCAGATCCAGGAACCACGAATGGAGGATGGAGCTGATCAAGTGATTCATTTTATTGTAGAACAACTGAGCTTCAGTGAACATGAGTTCCAACCCATCGTAGAAGCATAAACCTCACATCATCAGGATTTGTGCGTCCATGGGGACCCAAAATTATATTCAGCTAGATAGGATCCAGAGGTAGGTTACCACCAGTATGCCTGGGTACGGGGGAACCGGTGCCTGCTGGGAGCACCAAGTACTGTTCCAGTATGGTGCTCTGGAGGGCCCACCTGCCTGCCTGCACTCCTTACCGGTATTTGAGCTCTTCGGCACTTCCGTGCATGGATTGTATGGCACCTGCGCAATGCTCCACCAAGCAGCTGGAGCAGCACAAGGCATCGCGGAGCGTCGCAGGAGGTAAGGACGCTTGCGTGTGCTGCGCACGTTTATGTGGTGGATGGCGGGCCCCGTTGCACCTTACCGGTTGCACCAGGACCCGGAACCCACCACTGGGTTCCACTTTGCCGAACAGGTAGCAACTTGGCTGCCTGGGTCACTGGAACTGGCCTGCCACGCCCCAAACCGTTCTCCTACGGTGACGCTATCTTGTTTTCTGGTTCTGCACATGTGCAGAACAATTTTCATTGCAGAAATGCATTTATTTCTTCATTCCTTAAGGTTTTGTGCATGCGCAGACCTTTTTCTTTGCAAATGCACACACGGGCGGAGTGCCTGTCTGGCAGGTGTGCCAAACGTTTACGCACACCAAACCAGCACGAATGCCGGCAGGAACCTACCCCTGATGCGATCGTAGCATCAAAGGAGCAGGAGACGGGTCCCCATCTACTCCTACGCACTTCGTCCTGCCTTTCGTACGAGATAACAGCTTAAGTAGCTCCGTACCTAGATTTGCATAAATCAAGGTCTCAGGTTTAATTCCTGCCATCTTCAATGAGAGGTGAGAGATTTGGGATCACAAATGAATTGCGAGAACTCTCACCTCGCAGCAGAACTAATATTAGCGTGATCATCGGACTCTCTAAAGGGGGTTTTATAAGAAAAATGGCAGCCTGTTGCAGGAACCATTTGTGGTTCAGTTTTAGATGCAGACTACACTCTCATCTCCAACGGCACACACCTGTGTTGAACAGTAAAAAGACACAGGGCCGAAAACATCCTTCAGACAACACAGCTCCACAACACAATCCTTTCAGCACTTCCAAGAAGGCTCCACACCCATTTGCACCTCTCAGGTGACCCTCAGGACACAGAGAAGCCTCCAAGTGGCCTCAATGACTCTCTAAAAGGATGCAAACAACTAACTGTCTGCAAGGAGTATAAATCCTTCCTTTCCCCAATATCCATACAGAACTGAAGAAGCTTCTTGGATAAGAAGTGAAACGCCTTCAAAGAAAAAACCAGAAAGTCCAGTTGCCTCTTGAAAAAGCAGCTTTGGGACAACCAAGACCTGGATGACAGAGAAGCGTTGTAGACGCTTTAGTATGTGTAAAATGCTGCCCCACAAAATATATTCGTGGATTTAGGGAATTCAAACATGTATTCAAACAGGTGCCGCCTTCCTCGAATGTGGTTTTTACAGGCTCTGAGCAAGCTGCTGCAAATGTAAGACTTTAAATATCAATTTCTCAAGATTTTTTTTTGCAAGTCCTTGTCACATTAGCGCCTTTCAAAATGTGAAAAGGGACAAGTGGTTTTTCTTTGTTTTTTTTCTTTTCTTTTCTTTTCAAAGGATGTTAATGTAGTGTATGAGAGATGCCAAAGGTAATGGATTTGAGAAAGCCATGCTTATATATATATATATATACACATAAAATAGTGTATTTCGGTTATTATTGAGCCCCATCTAGTGGTGATATGCAAGAATAAGCAATATTTATGACATATTTATGTCAATTTCACAACGGTTATCGTTTGGAATTGAAATTTCTTGGACATTTCTTTTGGGGCATCTGCTTCCTAGGCATCTATTTCCAGTGTCCTAGAGACATTTTTATTGCAGCAAAAGAAACAGGCTTACTCCATGTTACATATCAATGAGAAACCAAGAGTGGATCTTTATGGCTAATAAAAACCATCCGCACACAATAAGATAAGAAGAGATTTTGAGAAGTCTGGATCACTGCTGGGGTTTTGCATGGGTTTGGGCGATCCTCTAGCAAGGATTCTGCCCAGTTTGGTGAACCCCCCAAATGCCACCCTTGGCTGGCCATGCCCACCCACCCCTCCCCTCCCAGGAGTCTCCACTTTGAATGCAGGTAAGTGCAGGGCATGCGCAGAGGCTTGGGGAGGGTGAAAAATGCTCCCCCTGGAAGTTCCAGAAGACCAGAAATGGGCCGTTTTTTCACCCTCCCAGAGGCTCAAGGAAAGCCTCCAAAGCCTGGAGAGGGCAAGAACGCCACCCAACCCCACCATGGTGCAGGAGGCCGACTAGGCCACACCCACTATGGCCACGCCCACCCAGCAACCGGGCAGAGAGCCCGTTGCTGAAATTTTGAAACCCACCCCTGCCAAAGGTGCTTTTTCAAGAGGCAACTGGACTTTCTGGTTTGTTGTTTGTTTGTTTGGAAGATGTTTTGCTTGTCATCCAAGAAGCACATGCTCTCCAGATGTGTTGTAATTGTAAATCCTAAAATTCCCAGCTAAAAAGAGTGGGCAAAAAAATTGGAGAATTGCAGTCCCAAACCATTTGAGGCCGAACAGATTGTAGATCCTCAGTTTTCTAGGATATGAATGACCAATTGGCAACAGCCTTAATGAAAAGACATGCCCTGATGCCTAATATTTTGAAGGAAACCTGAGAAATCACAAAAGCTCTGATGTCATGGTTTAACATGACGTATTTCAGAGATTTCAGACCTCTTGGTATCCTCCCCTCCCCTCTCCCCTCTCCTCTCCTCTCTCCCTTCCTCTCCTCTCCTGCCTCCTCTCCCCTCCTTTCTTCTCCCAGCTTCCAGGGGACATTAACCAATATCAAGACACAATTTCACTTGCCTACAATTTTACTGACAATAAGTGTTGTCTTTGTTTCTTTTTTTAAACCATCGCATCATTCATCCTTTCCCAAAAAGACTGTAGTTCTTGGTTTTTCATTTCAATTGAGAAATTGATTTGTTCGTTTCCAGGTAGATGAAGGCCGAAAAGTCTCATTTTCTACGCAACACACAATCTAAAAGCAACCAACCAAGTCGGGAGCAGAAATACAGCCTACGGAGCTCGATGGGTGTTCAGTGAGAGGACAGAGCTCACATCAATTTCAGATTCTTTCATATGGGGGTGCAAATCTATGTAAATTCCAGATTCCTTGCACAGCTCCAGGAGCGTATCAATATTGCTCTGAGACAAACGAAGATACCTGTGCCAAGAAAATAAAAAGGATGAGACATGTGCTATGCACTTGATCATCAACTGTTATTTAATTTCTTGCATTTTATGGGTTATGTTCAATCATAAGAAAGTGTCAATTACAGAGACCTAATATGGAAAGATTCAGGACTGAAGATACTGAACAATCTTGCCCCTAACAATCTGGGTCCTCATTTTACCCACCTGGAAGGCTGAGTCAACCCTGAGCCTGGTGAGAATTGAACTGCCGAACTGCAGCTAGCAGTCAGCTGAAGTAGCCTACAGGATTGCACTCTAACCACTGCGCCACCTCAACTCTTCATCGTACCACAGACTATAGAGATCCAGGATGTGCACGCTAATAGTTTTCTACATTGGGTTGGCTATGGAAAGAATGTAACCCCAAATTTACTGAAACGTAACATAAAATGGGGAAAACAGTCCTGAAATAGCCCCATGGGGAGAGTTGAATGCTTGTGGACCATGAAGTGCTAAAGTTTTGCTGAGATGGGGACAAGATAGATCAATGGTGGGATTCAATTTTTTTTACTATCGGTTCTGTGAGTGTGGTTTGGTGGGCGTGGCATGGCTTGTTGGGTGTGGCAGGGGAAGGATATTGTAAAATCTCCATTCCCTCCCGATCAGCTGGGACTCGGGAGATAGAGAATAGATGGGGGCGGGGCCAGCCAGAGATGGTATTTGCCGGTTCTCCGAACTACTCAAAATTTCCGCTGCCGGTTCTCCAGAACTGGTCAGAACCTGCTGAATCCCACCTCTGAGGTAGACCAGAGAAATGAGAATGGGGGGGGGGGAAATGAAACTATGATGACATTACTAACCTGCAGCTCAAAATTTCTTCAGGTTTAATCTCAGGGAAGAGCTGTGGGATTTTGTAGTTCTCTTCTTCTCTATCTTTGTCCAACATGCATTTGAGCTTCTTCTGCAAGTTATTGAAGCCAGTGGTGGGACTCTGAAAGTTGAGAGAGGGTATCGAGAGCTTCTCTTTTTTGGTGAGCAGGCGTTGCAAGGAAGGGAACAAGGCCATCGCCTCTTGGAGAGAGATGGTGTTTTCTAAATCAGATGGCTTTCTGGTGCTGCCCTTCCGAATCTCCTTGTTGGGTGAGGCTGAGCTGCGGATGCTGTTTCGTGGAGCGTTTGCACTTCGGGCTGAAAGGGTCTGAGTAGGCAAATCCATTCCACTGAAGGGTGTGAGATTGTTGGCATGTTTCCGGTCTGGGGCAGTTGGGGAGGGGGGAGAAATATTAAGAACATTATGCTCGGGGAAAGAGCTACCCACCAGGAATTCACCTTTCTTAGAGAAGAAGGGTCATACTCCAACTTCTGTGACCATGACTGATGGTCAAGGAGTTGCATCTGTTCTGACTGAGGCTTCCCAAGAGCCTGAAGCAAAGTCCTGGTCCCGACAATAAACCCTTTTATTACTTTACTGTGAATTCTGCTCATTCACATCCAGCAAAGTTTTTCGAAGGAGGATTTACGGTCACAGACCTAATCTGTCTTGGAGAGCTGCCAAGCCAATATCTGCAAAAACTTGGCAAGGAGTCTCGGAGAGTCATAAACCAATTAAGCGAACTAATTGTCTCCTGCAAAAGCCCACTCCCCTTTCGCTCCTTTTTTAATTTTCTCTGGGAGGGGCCATTCACCATCCACCTGTGGCCTTACTCCCAAGTCAACCCCTGTTCTTTAGCTGTTCCCTTCGTCTGGCAACTCTGCGCATGCGCACACTGGGAACAGTCTGCAGCTGTTCTTCTGCCTCACTGATGTCTGACTCTGATGGCAGCTGATAACTGGCATAGATTTGCCCCCCACTCTGCCTCTGACACAGAGCCCTCAACAGAGCCTTCCCCAGACTCCAGGACTGGCCCATCTTCCTCCCCAACTTCCTCACTGTCTGAATCTGTTGCCAGCTCAGTTGGCCGCTGGCGGGCCACAACAGTATCTAGCAACATTTGCAAGGTATCAGGTCTACATCAACTGGGAATTGCTCTACAATATAGGGGTTTATACAGCAGAGTTTTCATGAGTTTTCATTATGGAGAACTTTACTAGGATGTGCCATACAGTAATTTATCTGAGTCACATCCTTGGATTTCTGGCCGTGAGCCTTCTATTTGGGAGAAACCTGGCCATTTCCTACCATAGATGGGTCTTTTGGTTGGGAGTCGTAGAAAGCTCACAAAGTTGGACAGATGGTCCCCAAACTGGCTCCAAGGGATGTCCACTGAGTCTTTCCCAGAGATGGGGTTGGTGTCTGTTATAATTTGATCTTGGTTGGACCCAGAATAATTGGAAGTCTTGAAAAGAGGGAAGGAATACAATGCTGTTATTGATATCCTAGGTTGATATCTCTGTGTTAGACTTGTACCTCACCCCCCAAAAATGCCGAGGGCTTGCTTTGTATGTGACTGGGAGGCATCTCCAGTTTTGGACGGTGCCTGATTGGACCATGTGATGGACATGTGGGTGCTGGCAGGGACTTGACTTTTCGTTTGGGTGGGGAAAAACCTGGAAACTTTCAGATTTGGCTTTTTCCAGAAGTGCCAATATGACATCCATAATAAAATGGAACTTTGAGAAAACTCAATCCTCGGAGTCTTCTTTCATTGGGGGTGTTACTTGAAACCTGACATTAACCCAAATCCCCTTTAAAAACTTCAACCAGTTCCTCCAAACTCTGGGGTGCTGTCTGGAGTCCTGAACCCTGGACGTCCACCTAAAACCAGGCAGTGTGAGGACTCAGGGAAGATGAAGGGACATTGACAATGTGTCTCTCACACTTTCAAGGGGTCATGGTACCGAACACACCTGGGCAGGTTTCTTTTCTATTGTTTGTGTAATTTCCCCAAATGCCTTAGTACCTTATAATACACTGCTTTATAGGAAGAGGTAGGGGAGAGGGATGCTTGATTCCGAAGCCACCTTTTCACTTTCCTTTCCTCTTGCAGCAGGAAACTTTCATTCATCGTCTTCATGGAATCCAGCGATCGTCTAATCTTCTTCAGCTGGAGGATCGGGATGGAAAGTTGGTAAATCTGGGTTTCCACTCATTTCACAACATAAATAAACTCCTGGAAATATTCCCAAAGGACAACCAAGATTTGAGTAACAGGTTCTTTTTATCAGGACATTGCCTTGCCCCCATTTTAGTATGCAAAAAAGTTGGAAAGTGTGCAAAATATTTGGAAAAACAATGGCATGCCTACAGTGAAAGACTGAATTATAAATTTCACCAAACTGGTAGAAGTGCTAAACCTGACTGGTTGAATTGTGTGTGTGTGGGGAGGGGGGAGAATTTTTGCTTTGAAAGATCCAAATCTTTATATGGATCTTTTGTTGAAAGAAGAAAAAATAGAATTGATGAGATGATAGATGATAGGTAGGTAGGTAGGTAGGTAGGTAGGTAGGTAGATAGGTAGATAGATAGGTAGATAGATAATAGCTGGATGATAGATGAGAGTTAAGATAGATAAAATAGATAAGTTGTAGATGATGGATGGATGGATAGAGTTAGACAGACAGACAGACAGACAGACAGATGTACAGACAACCTCTGTGTATATAGATAATGGATATAGATGGATGGATGGATGGATGGATGGATGGATGGATAGAGATGAGAGAGAGAGAGAGACAGAAAGAGAGACAGAGAGAGGGAGAGGGAGAGAGAGGGAGAGAGGGAGAGAGGGAGAGGGAGAGAGAAACCAATGCTTTGATATTTCGAACTTCTAATGGAAGTCCAGCTGCAATGCAAAGGCACAGCAGATTGAAGATGATAGGATCGAACGCACTGTCAGGAGTTCGATTCTGAATAGCTGAAGGTTGACTCAGACTTCCAACCAGACTTCCAATGCAAGGGGATTATGGGGTCGTTAAAAGAAGATGATTCCTGATATCAGTAAGGAGCAAACCCCGATCATCCCCTTATGTGGAATAACCTCCCCCAGCATTCATTCTTAACACCTGCCTCTTTCTTCTCACTGCTATTGTGCTTGCATTTCTTTCTTTCTTTCCAAGGCTTAGGCTGTTGATTCCTATTCCCAGGCCCCAGACCTGAGCCACCTTCGCCTCCTTCAAGAAAACCAGACTTCCGCCTTCAACCAGCTGGTGGCGAAAAGCAAATGCAGATACCATGGATTTCCCGCCGTGTACCTGAAATATCTCCCTGTCATTGGAGACCCTGAGAGCTTTCGCTCTTTTGTTATCGAGCCAATTCATAGGCCCTATTGGTGTCCAGTTCCTTTCAGTCATGGTTCTGGTTTTGCAGGAGGAGAAGCTGCAGCTGTGGAGTCATGCCAGAAGCACGCGGACGGCCGAGAAGTAGCTTGCCGTATGCAATCTGCATCGTTTAGCTAACGGTGCCCTTTCCCGCTGAAACCATTAGCTGACCTTGACAAACTCTTCTCTAAAGAACTGTGATGCAATAATCCATGTTCTTGCCCATCTCCTGGGAGGGTTGCCTTGGCAACCAACCTGAAAACATGACTGTGGCATTATTACTAGAGGATTCGGCCAAGATAAATAACCAATCTTTGCTAGGAATCGCATTTCGTTCCTTGTGGGTTATTTCCGTTGGAAATTATGACAGTAATAGTAACAGTAACCGTAACAATCCATTGGGTCTTCCTTTGGAGAAGGAGGCTCTGTAGCTTCTGGGGCTGGCTTCCCTGGCTTTCAAGATTGATATTGTCGATTTTTTAAAAAAAGAAAATCAATTAGCCATTCATGGTTAGTTGGTTTTATGGAGTTTTATTGTAAAGTGGTTTCCTGTTTGACATTTCCCTTCTTCCCTTGGAGTTAGAGCTGAGTGGGTTTTGATGCGTTCATATTTTGGAATATCATCATGAGAAAGGCAGGGCTAGATGAATCAAAAGTTGGAATTAAGGTTGCCGGGAGAAATATCAACAACCTCAGATATGACGATGATACCACGCTAATGACAGAAAGTGAAGAGGGACTAAAGAGTCTCTTGATGTGGGCGAAGGAGGAGAGTGCAAAAGTTGGCTTGAAACGCAACATTAAGAAAACTAAGATCATGGCATTCAGCCCTCTCAATTCCAGGCAAATAGATGGGGAAGAAATGGAGGCAGCGACAGATTTTATTTTCCAAGCCTCCAAGATCACTGCAGAGTGGGGCTGTAACCAAGAAATTAAAATACACTTGCTTTTAATTTCATAAATATTTCTCCATATGCTTCAGGTGGCCTCTGTGTCTGTTTCAAATTTTTGAAATGAAAAACTTCTAGGGAGAAGTTTGCTCATAGCAATTGCCATTCGACTTATATATGGCTTCATAGTGCTTTTAGAGCCCTCTCTAAGCAGTTTACAGAGTCAGCCTCTTGCCCCGCAACAATCTGGGTCCTCATTTTACCCCGCCCCTCCGGAAGGATGGAAGGCTGAGTCAACCTTGAGCCAGTGAGATTCGAACGGCCGAACTGCATTGGGCAGGCCGCATCTTCCAATGTGGAAGATGAGAGGCCAGGGAGGTTCTGGACCACTAGAGAGAGGAGGAGTCAGGAAGACAATTAACTATTATGGACACCAGGAAAGGACAAAGCAACCTATATCATTGCAAGACCTTCCAATTGAGTATAACAATTCCCCATTTGCTTGCAAAGAATTTCCGTTTTCATATTTCCCTCCTCAATGTCTTTTTTTAAAGTAATTTTTATTAAACTTTTTACAAAACCAAACATAAAAAAAAAAAAATTCAACATCCATTCTTCCCATTCCTAAGACATCAGTGTATCCCATTTTGTTTATCATCTTACATACTTTCCATCCGTTTTACGTTTACGATTTCCTCTTTACATTTATAATTCCTATAACCTAATATTTACATATATAAATATTCTACTGTCATTCGTTATTCCTATTCTCTAACCACTCTAACCGCCGTTTATCCCATACTGTATAATATTCTTTATCTTTCAGTTTAAGTTAATTTGATCATTTGCGCGCAGTCCATTACTTTTTTAATTGTCATGTTTTCAGAGGGTATGCTGTCTAATTTCCAATTTGGGGCGTCTTTTCTATCGAACTGAAAATAGTTTTCCTTAAAAGTGGAGAAACAGAGTTTTGGCCCAGCTTTATTT
This sequence comes from Natrix helvetica, assembly GCF_964273705.1. Lineage (NCBI taxonomy): Eukaryota > Metazoa > Chordata > Lepidosauria > Squamata > Natricidae > Natrix > Natrix helvetica. Next base: position 17,553,187 of record NC_138561.1, on the reverse strand, counting down.
TGGGAGGGTACCACCAGCCCTGGTTTCCCCACCCCCACCCCTGTCAATTCAGAAGAAGATTTTGAAATCCTAAATGACGAGACCCTTCAGTCGCATCAGATTGTGAGCTCTGACACAGGCCTTTCAGTGACACAAAAGACCATCATGGAGGGACATTACTTGGACTCCGTAGCTATGGATCTCGAATGGGGAAGGATGTTACCATTTTCAGAGGGAGGTTAAATTAAATCCATAAATCTTAGGAAATGGGAGAAAAAATCATTCACCCATAAACATTCCTCAAAAGGGGAGATGGAACTGAGAATTTAAAAAAAAGGTTCGGATCGGCTCATCTGAGCCTCCAAGGGGTTTTTAGACATCTTAATAGCTTGATGAAAGAAGGTCACAGGAAGAGATTGGCTTCCACTGGGAACTGGAGCTATCAGTGGTATTGGACCCCTGTTAGAAATATTGGACAGGGAAGCTAACTAATGGTTGAACATTAAGGGTTGGGCAGAAGACTTACCTCCCTCCTCACCACCATCTTGTTCTTAAAGGATTAGATGATTAGGTAGGTACATACCTCTGGGAGAAGGAGACCAACATTTGGAGCTAAATGACTTGCTAATCGTTTTGTTCCAGGGGACTTGGGCCTTCCTACCCTATTTAACCATAAAAGGACTTTTGTCCACAAAAGTTAAAAAGCCATGAGATTTTAGCGATGCCTTTGGTTTTGCTGAAACTCATTATTCAAGATTCCCTCTCTGGAAGTCCTCATTGTTTAAATTGTATACCTTCTCCCTTTTTCTATTGGAGTCTTATGATTATATGACTTATGTTGCTTGTATGTACACTGAGAGCTTATGCACCAGGGACAAATTCCTTGTGCGTCCAATCACATCTGGCCAATAAACAATTCTGTTCTGTTCTGCTCTGCTCTATTCTATTCTTCTATTCCATTCCACTCCATTCCATTCATTTTGGTCTTCCAGACATACAATATAGAATAACAGAGTTGAAAGGGGCTTTTGGAGGTCTTCTAGTCCAACCCCCTGGTTTGGCTCAGGAGCTGGAGGGACCGGTATAGGGAGAAGGTTAGACAAAGGGAGAGGAAACTAACCCATGTTGGTTCCAGTTATCAGCAGAATTCCAGCTCCACAAAATCTAATGATAATGGGCCTTGTTGTTTTCTTGAGCACATAATGATTACACCATACTGTGAGATTTAAGCTTCACATTTTGTTAAGTCGCAAAAACTCTCAATCATACACGACTTTCTTTTCAGCCTTATTCTGTAGGGATTTTCTGAAAATCTACACACCTAGGGGGAAATGAACAATAGGCACCGTCCTGAACTTCCTGGAGAAAGAGCAAGATAGAAATATATATACATCAAATCGTAGGCGCTTAAGATGTTGAGATTCAAACTTTTCTTTTTAAGAAGAGCTCTTTCTCTCCTTAAGTCTAAAAAAAGAAAGGACAAAAATCCTGAAGCCAGTTCTAAATCAAAGGGCCACCAGAGTTTACAAGCTTTTCAAGTTTTCTGCCATCTTCTTCCGGCAAGGATGGAAGACAGACTATGAAAATCTAAGAATTAGAACACCTCTTTAAAATGTAACTTTCACGGTTAAGAGTCAGTCCTAAAAAGAAATTTGCAAATACTTGGAAGAAAAGAACTTAAAGAAGATCAGAAAAGTCTGCAGCAAGTTTCCTCTTCTCTTAAACTATTCCTTATCTCATTAAGGTTACATTCAGAGGAACTAAAGAGCCTCCTGAAGAAGGAGAGTGCAAAAGTTGGCTTGAAACTCAACATTAAGAAAACTAAGATCATGGCATCCAGCTCTCTCAAATAGATGGGGAAGAAATGGAGGTAGTGGCAGATTTTACTTTCCTGGGCTCCAACATCACCGCAGATGGGGATTGCAGCCAAGAAATTAAAAGATGCTTACTCCTGGGGAGGAAAGCGATGGCAAATCTACACATCATACAGTACTAAAAAGTAGAGACATCCCCCTGCCAACAAAAGTGCATATAGTCAAGGCTACCATTTTCCCAGTTGCAATGGATGGCTGTGTAAGTTGGACTACAAGAAAGGCGGAGCACCAAAGAATGGAGGCCTTTGAACTCTAGTGCTAGTGAAGACTCCTGCGAGTCCCTTGGACGGCAAGGTGATCCAACCGGTCAGTCCTAGAGGAGATCAACCCTTGACTGCTCTTTAGAAGGCAAGATCCTGAAGAGGGAACTCCAATACTTTAGCCACCTCATGAAAAGGAAAAACTCCCTGGAGAAGAATCTAATGCTGGGAAAGATGGAGGGCAAAAGAAGAAGGGGATGACAGAGAATGAGGTGGCTGGATGGAGTCACTGAAGCAGTAGGTGTGAACTTAAATCGACTCTGGAGGAGTAGAGGAGTGGAGGAATGTTGTCCATGGGGTCTTGATGGGTCGGACATGACTTTGCAATTAACAATAACAACATTTATTATACAGGTTTTCAGATCTATACCTTTTTTGGGGGGGGGCTGGGAGTTGCAGAATTCAAGAATCCTCAGAATATAAAGCAGAATGGGGTTCACCATTCAGTCCAAAAAGTATGCCTTTTTGAGGTTCCAGGTCCACTAGAATAGTCTATGCTCATTAGCTAATCTCTTCATAAGTAAAGTCTTCAGATTTTATTAATGAGAAGGACAACAAAGAATGAGGTGGCTGGATGGTGTCACCGAAGCAGTAGCTGTGAGCTTAAATGGACTCCAGAGGATGGTAGAGGACAGGAAGGCCTGGAGGAACGTTCTCCATGGGGTCACGATGATTCGGAGATGACTTCACAACTGACAACAACAAAGATGGAATTAACACAAATAGAATTTTGGTCCAGCTTCATTTGTGATGTGTCTGGAAATAAAGGAATATGACTTCTGGTAGCTTCACCGACAGCAAACCAGGGTCACCTCAGAAAAACACCCATTGATCTGGAATGTTCTTTCTGTCTTTACGACCACTTGGCTGCTCATATTTCCAGGACCTTATAATTTAATTTAGAGAAAAAGGCCCTGCAGATTGCATCGGACCTTGGCTGGAAATTGAAGGCTATTTGTCACTCGCAAACATCTAACTCCGCCAGAAGTAGAGTAAGCTCTCCGTACGACTCTCTAGTGTAGCCTTAAAACTGGCGGGGAATTGAAAGATTTATTTTGTAGACCTGAACTGATCAAAACCTGCCTATTGTGGTTAATTGTACAGGGGTTTTTGGGAGGTCTTATGAGGCCGTTGGGAAACCAAAGGCTTTTTCACCAGCCTTTGAAATTCTGGTTGATTTCAAGGTCAGGAATTCACGTTTGTTTTCTAACCACCATGGAGAAATGATGTCCAAGTCACGAGGACATGCGTAATATGCTAAAATACAGTGGTACCTTGGTACTCAACTGCTTTGAAACTCATCGAATTTGGTACTCAATGCATTTTGACATGAAAATTTTGCCCCGGTACTCATCATTTGTTTGGTACTCAACACACAAGCTATAATCTTTTGGTGTGAGTTGCCTTGTGACTCATTACATTATTCCTTATGGGGAAAATTTGTTTGGTGCTCATCTTTTTTAGTACTCATTGCACCTTCCAGAACCAATTAATGATAAGTACCGAGGTACCACTGTTAGGATTTAGATACTTCCAGTCTATCTGCATATAAATACGGATTGAGCATTTTTTTGGCTACATCTTTCAAATTTTATTGCAGGGTATAATCTGAATTGGATTCATGTACTATAGATAAGTATATAAGCCACATTCTACCTGGAAGTTGTATTCCTCTATAAAATATTCCTATTTTTATGTTTCTATGTGTTGATTAGAGTTCTATGATTTTCCATGCTGGTTGAGGCATTCTGGGAGTTGAAGGCCACACATCTCAAAGTTGCCAAGGTTAGAAACCCTTGACCTAAATCATAGCTTCACCTAGGAAGATTTCTGGAAGTTGCTCCAAGATATCTGGAAATTATTTTTGCTTTATATTTGACCTCAGATTGGATGGGGTATCAGCTTCCTTCCTGGAATAAGAATTCAACATCTCAAGAAGCTGTGATTAGGTCTTTTTGGGTCACTTTTCCATGTCTCCAAGAAGATATTATTTTCTTGACATTTCAGTTTTTATGTCAGGAAACCCTAATTAAATCATGAGCCTCGAGCCAAGCTTCAAAAGAAATCCAGCCATTTATCATGTCCTCACGTACCCAAGTGAAGTCAGCTCTGACCCCACATCATTTACAGCCCCAATCATGACCCTCTTTTCTCCCTCCCCTCAGGATGTGTCATCAATCACATTCACCAATGAGGCAATTTCATCGGTTGTAGAGAACACTCCCCTCTGGCTGCTATTAGTAACCCTGGGATACAGCCTTGAGATAGATAAGTCTGGAATATGCATCTGTCTTTTGCTGCTGTGCCGTTTCATCAGTTTCCAAGCCACCCTTTCCTATGGCAACTCAAGAGCAGGCCAGGGATGCTTTGCAAGTTGACATCTTACTCTTACTCTTACTTTGCAAGTTGACATCTTTGCAAGTTGAACATCTTACTCCAAAGATGAATCTTCTTGAAGGTGTCCACCAGTAAGCTTCATTTCCCTAACTGCAATTTTTAAAATCTCTTTGTATGCAGAAAGGGAATAATGCATTGTTTCACAGAAGATGTTTTGCTTATCAAGTTATAGAATATCTGTTATTTTATCTGTAGGGTTTGATAGCACTGAATTTGGGCATGCCAAATCCTCACTCTTCTCCCTGGCACTGAATTTGGGCATACCAAATCCTCACTCTTCTCCCCGGTAACTATTCAGATAATTTCAGATATTCTTGGCGGCCCATTCACTCTTCCTTTTAGCCAAACTTCCGGTTACTTCAACTCTCCCTTTAAAAAAAATTAAAATGTTCTCATGCTGTCCTGATGAATGGGGTTGTACTGTTACCAGCATGCATTTTGCTAGCAAAACTCCAATTTACTTGGTCAGGGTCCTTTTGTGGCTTGGGCTTAAAGTCTGCAGTTGCCATAGTAACAAAAGTTAGTTACCTAAGTGACAGTGCTCTTCTAATGTTCCAAGAAACACCCTTGAACTGGGTTTATTACAGCATCCTTCACGGTGGACGTAACTGTAGATGGGGGCAATGTATATATTTTCATTATGTAACAAACTGTTATTTTCCTCTTTGAGAATGAGACCCCTTTGTACTTTTGCTGAAGTCTAACTTTATCTCTCTCTCTCCCTCTCTCATCTCTCCCTCTCCAGATCTCTATATATCTTCTATCATCTTTCTCTATCTTTCTCTCTCTCTCCATCTATGACTGTATGTCTGCCTCTGTCTCTCTGTCTGTCTGTCTATTATCTATCTACCTATATATATATATATATCTCCTTCCATCCATCCATCCATCATTTAACATTATCATCTATCAACTATCATCTATCATAATATCATCTAATATCTGTCTGTCTATTATCTCTATCATCTATCTATCATCTATCTATCTATCTATCTATCTATCTATCTATCTATCTATCTATCATGTATGTATGTATGAATGAATGTTATCTATCTATCTATCTATCTATCTATCTATCTATCTATCTATCTATCTATCTATCTATCATCTATCTATCTATCTATCATCTATCTATCTATCTATCTATCTATCTATCATCTATCTATCATGTATGTATGTATGAATGTATGTTATCTATCTATCTATCTATCTATCTATCTATCTATCTATCTATCTATCTATCATCTATCTATCTATCTATCATGTATGTTATCTATCATCTATCTACCTACCTACCTACCTACCTACCTACCTACCTACCTACCTACCTACCTACCTACCTACCTACCTATCTATCTATCTATCTATCTATCTATCTATCTATCTATCTATCTATCTATCTATCATGTATGTATGTATGTATGCATATATGTTATCTATCTATCTATCTATCTATCTATCTATCTATCTATCTATCTATCATCATCATCATCTATCTATCTATCCTTAATTAAAACCTGGGTTTTCCACAATTGTTTTCTTACTGAACTTAGAAAGCATCCAAACTTTGTTTTGCAGTGATCCATTGCCTTGATCTTCCGCCTCACAGAGGTGGATTCTAGGGAACATTACTGAGGATCCTCCCTCCGAGGTTGAAGAGTGAAAAAGATCTCAAAGGAGAAATCTTACTTTGAAAACACCTCTATCCATCCCAGCCTCTAAGACCAATCTTTTCTGATTTCCCCAGGTTGCTTCCAAAGGTTCAGAGGAAGACACGATGTAAGATTTAGGACCACTAAAGCAGATAAGAACCACGGCAGCTGCTGGAAATGTATTTCTTCTCCTTGGTTTTATAAATTGGTCGGGTCCAAAATGGGGCCTAGATGGGGAAAACAAAGCTGCCACTGCTTTCCTTCTCTCCTTTCTGTCCTGCTGGCAGAACCATTGACGGTCACAACGGCACTCCGGATGTTGGAGGTCTCCTCTCCATCTCTCATATTGATCCGATTGCTCTGATTGTTTCCTTTCAACATTCCCAGCTGAAATTACACTACCAGGAGCCGTAAGTGCTATGGGTGGGACAGGGGGAGGGGGGAAGAGAACCGTTATTTGGGTGGGGGAGGCTATATTTTCTAAAATGTCTTGGCAGGTCTAATCAGCTATGCTTCTCAATTAGTTTGCAGCCTGAAAGCATGGAGCAGGCACAAATAATTGGAGGTTGATGCAATGTCTGGATTGTGCAGGCATTGGAACATTCAGCATCCAGCATCCAAGCTCCAGGAACAGATGCCCAACCAGAGCTGGCAGTTAATTAAAAGCACCATGTACTTAAATGATTAACTAATCACAGCATGGCGGCATTCAACAGAAAACCTTCTCTGTTGGAACTGGGGGAAAGACGGCTAATGTCTGCCTTCGAGGTGCCCTGCCTACCACAGCTCGTTCCTGCACTGCCAACAGGGACCCAGTTAGTCCATCCAGTTCCATGAAGCCGCTGCTTAGTTAGAAAGGAACTTCAGACAACAGTAACGGTGAGAAGGGGGATCTTGGAGTCTTAGTGGACACAACCAGCGAAAGATGAGCCGGCAATGTGTGGCGGCAACCAAAAAAGCCAACGCAATCAAGGGTGGGCTTCAAAAACTTCAGCAATGGGTTCTCTGCCTGGTTGCAAGGTGGGCGTGGCCCCAGGGGGAGGGCTAGTCGGCCTCCTGTACCACGGCGGGGTGGGGGGCGTTTTTGCCTTCCTCAGATTTTGGAGCCTTTCTTCAAGCCTCGTGTGTGTGTGTGAAAATCAGGGGTGGGTTCCCACTTCTGTTACCGCCGTATCACTCAGGAGTGCACTTCATGCGTATGCATGAAGCAATAAAAAAAACAAGATGGCGACCCCTATGGCGCCTCCAATAGAACTGGTTTGGGGGCGTGGTCGGGCGAGTTACTATCTACTCGGCTGAACCGGTCCAAACCAGTAGGAACCCACCTCTGGTGAAAACTGCTTCCCCAGACTCCGGAGACTCTCTAGAGGCGAGAAACAGGCCCATTTCTGACCTTCTGGAACTTCCGGGAGGCCCGTTTTCCCCTCTCCTTGAGCCTCCGTGTGGGCCCTGCACTTACCTCACATCCAAAATGGGCTAGGTGGAGACTCCTGGGAGGGGCAGGGTAGGTGGGGCCAGCCAGGGGTGAGATTTGGAGGTTCTGTGAACGGACCATAACGTTAGCTACAGGTTCTCCAGAGTCTGGGCGATCCCATAGCAGCCCACTCCTAAACACAATCCTAAATTGCATTAACAGAGGGATACAATCAAGATTACATGAGGTACAAATACACTTAGTAACACCACACCTAGAAAACTGCATCCAGTTTTGTTCACCAGACTATAAAAAGGAAGTTGAGACTCTAGAAAGAGTGCAGAGAAGAGCAACAAAGATGATTAGGGGCTGGAGGCTAAAACATGAAGAACGGTTGCAGGAACTGGCCATGGCTAGTCTAGTGAAGAGAAGGACCAGGGGAGAGATGATAGCAGTCTTCCGATATTTGAGGGGCTGCCACAGAGAGGAAGAGTGTTAACCTGTTTTCCAAGGCACCTGGAGGAACAATGGATGGAAACTGAACAAGGAGAGATTCCACCTAGAAATAAGGAGGAGTTTTCTGACAGTGAGAACAATCAACCCGTGGAACAGAAGTTGCCTTCGGAGGTTGTGGGAGCTTCATTACTGGAGGCTTTCAAGAAGAGACTGGACTGCCATCTATCAGAAATGGTGTAGGGTCTCCTGTTTGGGTGAGGGGGTTGGACTAGATGACCTACAAGGTCCCTTCCAACTCCGGCAATCTGTTCATCTGAAGATGTGAAGATTCAGTGTCCAATCCAATGAACTAGCATCTATTTTGACAGTCCTCAAAAGATGGATGTGTAGTAGCGAAATGAAGTAATTCAGAATAAGTGGGCTTTTTTTTTAAAAAAATGTTCTGTTTGTTTATCTGTTTTGCTTGGGTGTTGAGCCATCTTCCCCCTTTTCCCCCTGAAATCCTTTCATCCGACATAACAGCTGGCTTGCGTGCTGAAAAAAAACACTAATAGAAAATCAATGTTTGCCCAACAGAGAAGGCGAAAAGCACCAAATTAGCCGTGAAAGAACGTTATAATTTCTACTCTTCAGACAAAAGAGACTGAAGTAAATTGAGGAAGGCGCTTGAGCACCGATGTTTCATGTCTGAAGGATCGAGGAGCACAAAAAATAAACCAGCAGCTCTAAAGGGAGTATAGAGAAATGGGATCTTCGCCTAATGTCGTATTTAGAACTAAGAATAGAATGGAACTGGAAGGGAACTTGGGGGTCTTCTTGTCCAGCCCCCTGCTCTGGCAAGAGACCCTACACCCGTGATGGCAAACCTATTGCAGGCATGCCAGAGGTAGCACGCAATGCTGATGGCACACGAGTCACTGCCTCAGTTCAGCTTTGCCACGCATGTGCGCGCACCTTCAACATCCCCTGCCATACCCTCTGGTGGCAAGCTGTTCCACTGGTTAATTGTCCTCCCTGTTAGGAAGTTTCTCCTTAATTCCAGGTTGCGTCTCTCCTTGATTAGTTTCCAACCATTGCTTCTTGTCCTGCCTTCTGGCAGTTTGGAGAATAAGTTGACCACCCCCTCTTCTTCGCGGCAGCCCCTCAAATATTGGAATAATTGATATCATGTCACCCCTGAATTCTTCTTTGCTTTAGACTTGCCAAACTCAAATCCTGCAACCGGTTTTCAATATGTTTTAGTCTCCCGGCTTTTGATCGTCTTAGTTGCTCTTCTCTGGATTTTTTTCCAGAGTCTCAACATCTTTTTTGTAGGGTGGTGACCAAAATTGCTTGCCGTATTCGAGGCATGGCTTCACCAGGGCTTTATAAAGTGGTACTAATAAAGTTTCGATTCTATGCCTCTGTTTATACAACCCAGGATTGTGTTAGCTTTTTGGGCTGCTGCTGCACAGGGCTGGTTTGTGATCAAGTATATAATATATCCAGTATATAATAGAACTCGGGGCTGGTCATTTGAGTCCCAAGTGAAAACTTGGAGTTCATTTGTTCGGTTGGATTTATTTCTTCATGTTTAATTGGTTTATTTTCTTGGTCTGCCCATCATATCCTCATACATCCAAGAAATTCAAAAGGCCAGTCCTCTTTCTCTCCAGCTTCTTCAAAATACAGAGAATAGAGAAACGATGGACAATGCCACCATCACGACATGATCCAAATACGGGCAGTCCTTGAGTCATGGCCAGCATTTATGTCGCCAAGCAAGACGGTGATGAGGCGGATTTTGCTCCATTTTTACAACCTTCCTTTCCACAATTGTTTGAAGTGAATCCCCCGCGGTTGGGAAGAGAGTGGTTAAGCGAACCTGGCTTCCCCATTTGACTCTGCTTGTCAGACGGTCGCAAAAAGAAATCACATGACAACGAAACCATCATAAGTACATGCCAGTTGCCAAGCATCTAAATTTTGATCCCATGACCATGGGGATGCTGCAATGGCCGTCAGTGTGAAAGATGGTCATAAATCACTTATTTCAGTTCCGTTGTAACTTTGAATGGTCACTATTCTAACTGTTGTAACTTGAGGACTACCTGTAGAGCTGGCCCTATATTACCATCTGAAGAGCTCCCTCTTCATGAGTACCATCTACAAGAGCCCTTGGAGATGTATTCCACCCAGGACGTCTTTCCATTGCAAGCAAGAGAGATGTGCTTTAATAAGATAATATGTGTGTCTGAAAGCAATGTTTAAGGGAAACCCATTCAGCTCTGAAAATAAGTATCAGCTTTAATGGTAGCTGCTTTGCTCCAGTTTCCCACCTTCCTTTTTTTTTAACCACAATGTATCTCGGCTGGCAAGTCTCTCTAACCACTAATTTTTTTAACCAAATGGAGCTCCTTGTTTGAAGCAGAAAACTAAAGCTGCCACTGTGATACGAATATGTCTATAATAGGGGGGAGAGAGAAATAAAGGGAGGAAAAGAGAGGTAGAGGAAGGAAGGAAGAGAGAGAAGGGGGAGAGAAAAAGAGGGGAAGGGAGGAAGAGAGAAGAGGGAGAGAAAGGAAGGGGGAGAGAGGGAGAAGAGAGAGAGAGAGAGAAAAGAGAGAAAGGAAGGGAGGAAGAGAGAAAGAGAGGGAGGGAGAGAGAGAAAAGAGAGCTACAGGAAGGAAGAGAGAGAAAGAGGAGGAAGAGAAAGAGGGGAAAGGAGGAAGAGAGAATAGGGAGAGAAAGGAAGGGGGAGAAGAGAGAGAGAGAAAGGAAGGAAGAGAGAGAGAGAAAAGAGAGATGAAGGTAGGTAGGGAGGGAGGGGGAGAGAGAAGGGGAGAAAGGGAGGGGGGAGAGAGAAGGGGGAGAGAGGAAAGGAGGAAGAGAGAAGAGAAAGAGAAAAGGAAATGAGAGAGAGAAAGAAAAGAGAGAGAGAGCGAAAGGAAGGAAGGGAGGGAGGGAGAAAGAGAAAGGGAAGTGAGTGAAAGAGAGAGAGGGGGGGGGTAGCGTAAGGATTTCACACTTCGTTTAGTGCCAAATTCAATTTGGTATTATTTATAAGATTAATTCCAGAAAGAGGAAATTGCTGGTCTAATTCAAGGCCAGAACGAGTTGGTGCTTTCAAAAACCACATTAGGGCATGCCAAATTAGGCTGGTTTTCTAAAGACAGGCAGTCCTCTTTGGATTTTCATTAATTTATTTGGTGTGTAATTAGTTGAAAAATTAGACACGGAGCTAATAGAAACTTCTCTGAATTGGTTGAGACACATTCATGTTGGCCTAACCCCCTTTTGGGTGAACAAGCCTCTAATTAAGGGAGGAATAGTCAATATATTTATGCAATTTACCGTGCTGAGTTCATTGAAATTCAGGGCCAATGCCTATTTCAACATGAATTCTGGTCCCAATATAAGGATTTGTTTAAAATAGGAGACGTTAAGTCCCATTTATCTCCAGCATAAATGAGCGTGATTTATTTGGCTGGCTGGATTAAATATTCTGAGTGGATATTATTAATATCCTCATTTATGTCTCACCCTTCTTGAATAAGTTTATGGCTGTGTAACGAGAGACATATCTGTTTTATTTGGTAATGCGCTTTGCAAGACATGCTCAGAGCTATTCAGGAAATATCTCAGAGGCTTTGAACGCAGGCCAACACCACCTCCTTCCCTGCTACAATGGACTGTCAGCTGTAGCTTTGATACGGATGGAAGATTAAAATGAGAGGAAATCGGATTCATTTCTGCCAAAATTGAGATATTCTTCTGGGTTTTGAGAGAGGGGGGGGGGGAGAGGGAGAGAGAACCTCTTCTCGTTTCCAGGCATTGCTGCCATCTTGTGGCAAAATGGTGACACTTCTCAGGGAAAAGTGAAGGGAAGCCATGATGCTAAGGAGACTAGAAACAGATACCCCACTTGGTTTCAGGATCCAAATTTCTCTCAACTGTGAAGCTGACCTGACTGAAGCCATCTTGGAGCTTCTGTGCTCCAGCCACACTGGAGCTGAGGGATAGGGAGGTGGGGGGATTTGAGATAGTTGGGACTTTGTAGCCAAAATAAAATACTTTCTCTTGGGAACCAAGGACATTGTCAGATCTGGTCAGAGGAAGAAGGAGTGATGTCACCAGGCAACCAGACGGAGCCATGATTGATTGTTTTGAGAAAGTGACAAACATTTAATTAGGTGAAAACTTCAGAGTTGGTTTTCACCAGATCTGTGCCAATATGATACATCCAATACAGGTATTCTTTGAGGAATTTACCTGCCTCGGAGTTTTGCTTGGTATGAGTCTATTACTTAGAACCCTGACAATTTCATCCTGAGTAGACCAGTTCAAAATGAGTGCATACAACTTACCTAACAATGCCATATAAAGATGTATAAAGGTACAAGTGGTGGCAGGAACTACGTCCAGTCAACTGACTTCTTACCTTCCATTCCAGAGGCAAATGGTACATACCTTCAATGAAGTTTATATGCACAGTTACCATTTGTAAATATCTTCCAAATTTATCTATGTAAACCTTCTCTGTCTCTTTCTCTCCGCCTCTCTGTCTCTCCTCTTTCTGTGTTTCTTTCACCCAAATACTTGCCAGATCTGTCCTTGCTAGAAGCTGTGGTGGCACAGTGGTGAGAATGCAGTATTGCAGGCAAACTCTACCCACAAACAGAAGTTTGATCCTGACCGGCTCAAGGTTGACTCAGCCTCCCATCCTTCCAAGGTGGGTAAAATGAAGACCCAGATTGTTGGGGGGCAATATGCTGGCTCTGTAAACAGCTTAGAGAGGGGTTGTAAAAGCACTATGAAGCGGTATATAAGTCCAAGTGCTTATTGCTTAACTGAATTTTGGGGAAATCAGCCAAGAGTGTCTAACTGCTAAGAAAATCAGCTCCCTGAAACCGAGTTTCCACATTAGTTTACAAAAGTTGAATCTTCTTTTTAAACATCCAAGAGATGATTGTAAAAATACTGGTATGCTACAGGGGATTTATACTTGGAAAAAAAATCCTCCGGCAAAGTGCCATTCATTTGGGGACAGAGGGTTGCTGGATCGACAATGGAGTATCTTTCTTCTTTTCCTCCTTCTAAACCGTTTCCTTGCAGGTCATCAGTGTTCTTTTTCCTTATTATGGCTGCAGGATTGTTTTCAGGAAATCCACAATAGAGGTTGTTTTGGCAGAGAGCTTGATCTGCATGAATTAAGCTGCACATGATGCTTAATTATCTCTGACAGCTAATCACCTAATTTTGCTTTGTAAGTGACTTGTAGTCGGAGTGACAGCAATGAGCACCAAGGCTGGTTCTGGGCACTTCTCATGCATGTCTTATTAAAACTAAAAACTAAAAACCAACAACCTCTAATTAGGATTTTGGCAAAGAGGATTTCGGGAAGGAAGAGTTGGGAGCAGGTAAATGCAGCTCTACAAAATCTGTCGTTGATCCCAGAAGTTGGATTCTGGGATCGCCCTGAATTTGGAGAAGGGTGACATCTAAATTGTTCTGACCGAGGCTTCCCGAGAGCACGAAGCAAACTCCTTGTCCCGACAAAAAACCCTTTTATTAATTGACTGTGAATTCTGCTCATTCACATCTAGCAAAGTCTTTCAAGGGAGGATTTACAGTCACAGACCTTCTCTGGCTTGGAGAGCTGCCAGGCCGATATCTGCAGAACTTGGCAAGGAGTCTCAGAGAGTCATGAACCAATGAAGCGAATTGTCTCCTGCAAACTCCCCTCCCCTTTTGCTCCTCTTTTATTTCCTCTGGGAGGGGCCATTCATCGTCCACCTCTGGCCTTACTCCCAAGTCGACCCCAGTTCTTTAGCTGTTCCCTTCATCTGGCAACTCTGCGCATGCACACACTGGGAACAGTCTGCAGCTGTTCTTCTGCCTCATTGATGTCTGACTCTGAAGGCAGCTGATAACTGCATACGGCTCTGGCCCCTCTCTGCCTCCGACACAGAGCCCTCATCAGAGCCTTCCCCAGACTCCAGGACTGGCCCATGTTCCTCCTCAACCTCCTCACTGTCTGAATCTGTCGCCAGCTTCACTGGCCGCTGGAGGACCACAACATGTGGCCAGAAAACTCCCTGAACACATTTCTCACTTAGCAACCTAAATCCTGGGCTCAGTGGCAGTCTTAAGTCGAAGACTCCCTGCACTTGAACACAGTCATTTCTGAGGCACTCTCCAATTATCCGATTGTTATGGAGGATATGAAAGACTTATTTCCGAGACCCTGAAATTGCTTTTCGTCAGAAGAGGCAATATTGAACTAGGTGGACAATGGCTTCATCTGAAATAAAGGTGGTCTCTCGAGTCCCCCACGAGTAATTCAAAGCCTTCGGTTTCTTTTTTTCATTGAGACGCTTCATAATGTTCAGTCCTGACACATCAAAGGAATTGTCCAAAGATGTTTGCACTTTCCACACTAGCCCATCTCTAATACTTGGGTCCCAAAGCAATCAGAACTATCACCCCGTCATTTGCAACTCATCCCGGCATTGTCTGGCTATGGAGAACTACCGTATTTTTTGGAATATAAGACACACCTTTCCCTACCCAAAAAAAGAGGGTGAAAAATCTGGGTGCATCTTATACACTGAATACAGCGTTTTTGGCCTCCTGAAACCCTGCCCCCTTCACAAAAATGGACGTGCATAGCCTTTAGGAGGCCTGGGGCCTTGGGAGAGCAAAAACAAGTGAAAATGGGTAGGTTTTTTGCTCATTTTTGCCCCCCAACTGCCAGGAGCACTCTACAAGCCTCCTATGCATGGCCTGTTTTTGGCAAAAACAAAAACAAAAAAACGGGCTCGTTTTCACGAAAAATGAATTGTGCAGAGCGTTTGTGAGGTCTGCGGAGTGTAAAAACTTTTTTTTATAATTTGCCTCTTCAAGATCTTGGTGCATCTTATACTCCGAAAAATATGGTAATTCCTTACTTTGGAAAGTAGAAGCTTAAAAGGTAGGTCATTAGTCAGGAATAAGTAGTCATCACCAGCGCTGGGACTCAGCTGCATCAAACTGTGGCAGAAGAATCCATAGGAAGGAGGGGGGGAGTGAACCTCTTCCCTGTGGAGACCAGCATCAAATTAAGGTCTTTTTTTTGCAAACTGGAGCATCAGCTGGTTTTAATGAGATGATCGCTATGCATAACCCTACTCTCCCTGGTTGACAGTGCAGGTGCTTCAGGCTTTAGTTAAGAGTTCCCAGATGAAAATGTGGTTTTTTTAAAAACTTAAAATCTGGGGGGGGGGGAGGGTGCTGAACTATGGAATGGCAGAATCCACAATGGGCTGCAGATCTTTGATAGCCCAATTTTAAGGTTCAAAGCAACGCATGCAGATATCTCGCCCTGTATACATCAAAGGTTGGCCTGAACACCGTTGTGTTTTCAATATTATTTTTAAATTGGTTATCCCCAAAGTGTGTCAACCCTGAATATGACCTGACCAAAGCCATCCTGGAGCTTCAGTGCTGCCACACTGGAGATGTGGGATGGGGAAGTGGGGAATTAGAGATAGTTGGGGTTTTGTAGCCAAAATAAGATACTTTCTCTTGGGAACCAAGGACATTCTCACACCTGGCCGGAGGAAGGAGGAGCGATGTCACCAGGCAACCAGACAGTGCGTTGATTGGACCATGTAACTGATTGTTTCGGGTTGAGGGAAAACTTTTAATTAGGTGAAAACTGCGGGAACTTTCAGTGTCGGTTTTCACCAGATCTGTGCCAATATTATATAGCCAATGCAGCTATTCTTTGAGGAAGTCATCTGCCTCGGAGTTTTGCTTGCTATGGGTATATTACTTGGAACCCTGACAAATTGTTTTTCGAAAGGCAACTTGACTTTGTTTTTCCTCGAAGTTCGGAGAACCGGTAAATACTACCTCTGATTGGTTCTGCCTCCCGAGTCCCAGCTGATTGGGAAGGAATGGAGATTTTGCAGTAACCTTCCCCTGGCGTGGGGAGGAAATGGGGATTTTGCAGTGTCCTTCCCTTATCATACCCGCCAAGCCAGACCCACGGAACCGGTAGTAAAAAAAAAAAATGAATCCCACCACTGTTGTGGAACCTTCTTGGAACTCCTGAAAAAACAGTGTTGTAAACAGGAGATATGTTAAGTTTGAACAGCCCTCTTTCAACAGTGTGGGAAGGATGTAACACCACCTGTCTCTTGTTTACTACATAGTCCTTTCAGCAGTTCCAAGAGGTTCCACTCCCATTTGCATTATTCAGTTGACCAGAAGGGCACAGATTAATCTCCAAGTAGCCTCAACAACTCTGTTCTTGCAGGAAAAACACTAGGAAGAACAAAACAAAAAATGGGTTTGCAAACAATTGCACACTTGTAATGAGTTTATACTAGAATACTTAAAACCTTTGGTTCTTTCACTCAAAGTTGTAACTGAAAAAGTCAATGATTTTTTAAAAAGGTTTTCTGAGTTTTCTGACTTTTTGTCATCATCGTCCTCATCTGATCTCCAGAAGGGACCTTTCTATTTACTTACAAACTGGGAAAGTGAAGTTCGAGAGCATTATTCTGTTAAGCAATCTTTCTTTCCCTGCCTTTCTCTTGAGTGAAGCGTTATTCATTGAATGAGCTCTTTCCTGGAAATGATGATTAATCTTCTCTCTAACATTTGCTTCACGTTACATAATTCACATTCCAAAAGCTATTTTGGACCATTGAAAAGACCCTCAAAAAGTAAAGTTCCTCTCATTAGTTATCAATCTAAGTGAAACAATTGATAGTGGAACATGTTAGATGTTGTCCTTTAGTTGTATTATATGTTCCTCCTTTGCTCCCTATACTGCAGAAGGCATCAAGTGCTTTTTCAGCAAGTAGCTAAGGAGCCTCATGCCAATACAAAGATATAAAGCAGAAAACAGTGGCACAATGGCTGTACCTATCTGCAGGGTTTCCTCCCACCACAAAGCAAACTCAAAAACACTATCAAGAGAAGACGGAGTGAAATTTTCAAGTGTTTGTAGAATGAGGTTACCCAAAAAAAAACCCACCCTTCTTTTTTTAAGAGGAAGAGAACTTTTGAGACGAGAATAGTACAAGGGGCTCAGTGGCTAAGACGCTGAGCTTGTCGATCAGAGAAGTCAGCAGTTCGGCGGTTCGAATCCCTAGCGCCATGTAACGGAATGAGCTCCTGTTACTTGTCCCAGCTTCTGCCAACCTAGCAGTTCGAAAGCATGTAAAAAATGCAAGTAGAAAAATAGGGAGCACTTTTGGTCGGAAGGTAACAGTGTTCCATGCACCTTTGGCATTGAGTCATACCGGCCACATGACCATGGAGACATCTTTGGACAGCGCTGGCTCTTTGGCTTTGAAACAGAGATGAGCACCGCTCCCTAGAGTCAGGAACAATTAGCACATATGTGCGAGGGGAACCTTTACCTTTACCTTAAGAAGTGCTCTTTAACAAGAAGCAAAACAAACACCAGGACTGTCGCTTCTGTTCATTGTTGGAGTGCTTGTTGAAGTCCCTACTTTGGTTGACAATTTTAAAGGCACAAGTGATGTGGGCAGAATGGTAGTATAATCACAGAAGGACATGTGGGTGACACTGCATTTTAGAGCCCTCTTCCGCCTTCAAAACCGTTGACCGTCTTCTCCTGTAACCCTGGAAAGGGGCCCTTACGAGGTGCTCCCAGCCGGGCCAGCTGGACCAAGGTTTTTTAAGGAGGTGTTACTCCTCCATCACTCGCCCTTTGTCCTGGCTTGTGACAGGCAGAGCCTTGCGTCCCAAACGTTGGGCCCAGGATGGAGGGTTTAATCAACCGAATAGACTCTAACCTGGGTGATTGTGTAGCTTAAAAAAAGAACAAGCACATGTGTAAGCAAACAATAGCAGCAGTTCAACATAGCCACGGTTGCGTTACTGCTGGCCGTCATATTTAAGTGCCATGAAAATACCACAATTGACCTTGTGTATAGTCCATTTTTCAGAAAGAACTATGACTGACGGCCTTGACAATTTTTTAAATTGGATTCTGACTTTACGTATCGGCCAATGTTTTGTCACCATAGCTGAGCAATAGCAGCTTGCATTAAGGGAGGGGACAAGGGAGGCCAACTTCTGACTGAGAAAATTGTGTTTATTTGTGCGTAGGTGTGCATACAGATGTGTGGGTGTACAAAAAAACAATTACTAAGAGAATGCATGAAAAATCCAAGGCAAAGAACAGGATGATGCTCGTAAAAGGTTGTTGAAAAGATACTGTACATTAGGATGAAAGCTTTCAGATGTGGTGTTTTGACCTAAGCTTCCTGATGCAGTAAAGTGTAGTCCCAAAAACCCTCTTTTTATTTCAAAGGCTGTGAATTATGTTCATTCACAGCCCGTTATGAGTCCCAAACAGTTTGTAAATAGTCCGACAGTAGGCTGCCAAAGTCCTTCGGGATAAGACTGATAAGCACCCACCTTTACCTTCCTTGAAACGCTACCAAAGACCTAATTGGCAATTAGCTTGGCAAGGCCACATGGAGCAAAGAGTCAAAAACAGAGCTTTAGAATGTAAACCGACCAACATGAACAAAGTTGCTTCCTGCAAAGGCTTATGTGCCTTTATTCCTCCTTTATGTCCTATGGCCAATCACCTCCAAGCCTTACTCCCAAGTCGCCCCTTTTGTCTTAACTGTTCTTGCCTTCTGGCAACTCTGTGCATGTGTGCACAGGGAACAGGCTCCCCCTGTTCCTCTGCCTCATTGATGTCCGACTCTGGAAGCTCTGGAGGCAACACATAATTCCCAGATGGCCCTGGCCCCCCTCTCTGCCTCTGATGCAGAGCCCTCATCTGAGCCTTCCCCAGACTCCAGGACTGGCCCATGTTCCTCCCCAACCTCCTTGCTGTCCAACTCTGCTGCCAGCTCCACAGGCCACCGGTTTACCACAACATGTGGTTGGACTCTAACTACCATTTATCACAGCCCTTGTGAAGTGATGGATTCAGGAGTCTTCTTATCATAACAGATATCTCTGTTCTAAGAACTGTAGGCTTTTCTGTTGTGCTTCCATTCTCTGGTTTACTTCATTTCCATCAGATTATTTTGTTTTATTCGGGTCTCACAAGAGGCGTTGTTTCAATGAACTTTGATTACGAGCTCTGTTTCTGCAACTCACCTTAACCCCAGATCAGGTTCTGAAGGTCCCAACAGCAGCTTCCACACATCTTTCCTGGCAGTTAAATCTCTTCTCCCCAACCAGATGTTTTCCAGATGCGTTGGATTGCATCTGTGATCATTTCCATTTAGCCTGCCCTTGCTTGCTAGTGTTCGATGCCTCTGCAAGACTCCGGGCTGAAGTGAGCTATGCTTCCTTAGCCAAAATAAAAATGTATGTTTTTGGAAATTCATTTAAAGCCATTTTTTTTCTTGCAGCTAGTCTGTTCAGTGTCTCTCGCAGACACCTGGATTCTGGATTGAATTTTTAAAAGTGCCTTGCATAATCTGCTTTATTTGTTAAAAAAAAATCAGGTGCATGCTAGATTTAACAAGCAAATGTGTTACTTTTTCCCCTCCTTCAAGCCTGAGAAAATTGTCTTTCTTTAACAACATCCATTGTGCATTGTACACAAGCTAAGAACGTGTTTAATTACTGCAAAATTCAATACCAAAGTATTTTATTTACCTAACTTTTTTATGGGGGCGTATTTCGGTTTGGGGAGGGACACAGTGGCTCAGTGGCTACGATGCTGAGCTTGTTGATCAGAAAGATTGGCAGTTTGATGGTTCAAATCCAGGGATGGGTTGCTGCTGGCATTACTCCTGGTTCGGCAAGCAAAGAAGTTTTTCAATTCAATGAGTACCAAATTCAATGAATGTCAAAGCAGTTGAATACAAAGGTACCACTGTATATCACTCTGCAATGCTTTACAACACTCTCTAAGCTGTTTACAGAGTCAGTCTATTGCCCCTAACAATCTGGGTCCTCATTTTATCGACCTTAGAAGGATGGAAAGCTCAGTCAACCTGGAGCCGGTCAGGATCGAACTCCTGACAGTGGGCAGAATTCGCCTGCAATACTGCACTCTAACCACTCCGTCACCACAGCTCCTAACTCACATAAGATCTGAGCTAGGGCCCATTAGGACTGTTGCTACATGTTGCTACATAAAATATAATTTCAATATTTTTCAATATTGGCTTTCCAACTAGTGGTTTGAAGAGAGCACTAAGAAATACAGTAGAAATCCCGTAGAAATGCTCAGCAGTGGATTTTACATCTACTACTCTGTCCCCACTTTCCTTCTGTGGTCCCATTCAAGGCTTTCTCATCATTAGCCATTTCTAGCAAGTTGTACTTCACCCTTATGAAAGGCCGCATATATTTCTTTCATCTGCTCCAGAAGCAGAAAATGTGTACTTGATGAGTCAGGATTAGACAATGTGCCCTTATATTTCCGAGTAAAGGTCTTTTGTTTTTCTATATTTCCTTCCCTATAATCATCCTCTTTTCTTCATCTGGCAAAAAAATATATATATTTTCCTTTCCTTTCTCCTCCTCTTCTTTATTTGCAGCTCCATATAACAAATCCCCTTCTGTGGCTCTGTCATGTCCCAGGTGTGCTGTTGTGTCAATGAGATTGTCCCTCTACAAAAGTGATGACTTGCTGCTTTAAGATGTAAAGGTGGAAGTGAAAAACCAGTGGGTCTTAGTTACTAATTCAACACAAACTCTTGCTGATAGGAAGATCAGTAAATAACTACTCACAATGACATCTCTATCACCCATCCATCTCTATCAGAAGGTGTTTGTGTGTGAGTTCCAGCATACCTCTCTGGAATATCTTGAAACAATTTCAACCTGTTACTAAGGATCAAACTCACAGCCTCCTGTGGTCAGCTGCCCAGAAAACCACCCATGTGCTTCTGCTTCACCATTAAACCATCTTTCCAATCAGCCTCCAAGTTTCCAGTGTCTTTTTCCTGGCTTGGAAGGAAACCAGATGGATATTTATTTCTTCCTACCAAGACATAAGGCATGAAATGGACCTGAGCAGAAATGTTCATATATCAGGTCCTGCCAACTATGAAGTTCTTTTCTGATCATCTATATCTTCTCCTGGCCTGCCAGAGCAGGGACTGAAGGATGTCAGACCAATGGTGAGTAGTGATTAGGGGTGTTTCTATTTTTTCCCCCAATGACATTCATCCAGTGGTGGGATTCAGCCAGTTCACACCTATTTGGGAGAACCGGTTGTTAACTTTCTAAGCAGTTCGGAGAACCGGTTGTTGGAAGAAATCTCCTTTTGTTTTTTCTACTTTACAGGGCTAATCCTGTAAGGAAGGCAGGAAGGAGACATTCTGGTGTTGTTTCTAGCCTAATCTTTATTGCCCTGCTTACAGAAACTGCCTCTCCCGTTAACCCCTTATTACATTGTAACAGCTAAGGCGAAGCGCCCATCGACGTGAGTGACGCTGAGTTGGCCACACCCACACGGTCACCTGACCACCGAGCCCCACCTACCTAGCTGGTCATTAGGGCAGAGAACTGGTTGTTCAATTATTTGAATCCTGCCACTGTGTCAGATGCACAAGAGTTCCTGAGATCATTAAAAGCATCCCCAGCCAGCGAGAATGTGGAAATCAGGTCTCTTCGATTGCGACCTTACGGAGAAATTGATAACCGAAGCCTAAAGTTAACAGCACCAGAGACTGTTTCACCATCATTATGAGACAAATACTCCTTGAAAGGTGCTTTGGCCTTTTGTGTGTCAACCTCCGGCGGACAAAATTTGGGCCTGCTCAGTTAGTGGCTGCCATGCCGGGGTCGAACAGGAGATGGCGATCATGCTATTAAAAAAAAAGGCGAGACTTTGCAGGCCCCGCTAAAGAAGAAGAAGAAAAGAATAGATAAAAAAGGGATATGCAATTTTTTAAAAAAAATAAAATAAATTGTTCCTTTCAATCAAGCCATTGTTTAAAAGCTTCAGGGTCATTCCTTTTCTGGTTTACGGAATGAGAGAGATCCGAATGGGGAAGCATAGCTCAAGCACATATGTGTGTCCCACACCCTACCCAATTGGCTTGTTAATTCCAACAGTCCATTTCTGTGGGATTTTTTTTTTATTATTCTGGAAAACAGCCAGTTGAAAAAGAGAAGAGGACACATACATTATTTTGCTTTCTTATCTACACTGTATCCATGCCTACGATCTTTAGAATGTTAAGCATTTTATTTTTTATTTAATGAGTGTATATACCCCCCCTTTACTACTTTTATAAATAACTCAAGCCGGCTAACATATCTAATTCATGATGCATATCTAATGCCCCCTATTGTCCACACAACAACCCTCAATTGGGATGAGAGAGTATGAGTAGGCCAAGGCCACCCAGCCGATTTTCATGGCTAACACAGGACTAGATCTCACCATCTCCTGGTGATTGGCCCAAGTCACCCAGCTGGCTTTCATGTCTAAGTTGGAACTAGAATTCACCATCTCCTGGTGATTGGATCAAGTCATCCAGTTGATTTTCATGGCTAACACAGGACTAGATCTCACCATCTCCTGGTGATTGGCCCAAGTCACCCAGCTGGCTTTCATGTCTAAGTTGGAACTAGAATTCACCATCTCCTGGTGATTGGACCAAGTCATCCAGTTGATTTTCATGGCTAACACAGGACTAGAACTCACAATCTGCTGGTGATTGGACCAAGTCACCCAGTTAACTTTCATGGCTAACACATGACTAGAACTCATCATCTCCTGGACATTGGGCCAAGTCACTCCATTGGCTTTCATGCCTAAGGTGGGACTAGAACTCACCCTCTCCCGCTTTGTAGCCGTTGCCTTAACCACTAGACCAAACTGTCTCTAGTAACCTGCAAAGTGAACTGGTATTGTGAACATACATGTTAGCTACAAGGTAACCCCGCTTGATCATGCTAAGTTGTAACATGCAGCGATCATGATGAACAAAGCAGGACTTTTACCAGAATCAAACGAGGTGTCGCCTGGCTTGGTGTAGCTTTGTCTATTCCCCACTAAGGTCCACCAAAGAGTCCATAAAAACGAAGAGTGCAAACGCACATTATTATTATTATTATTATTATTATTATTATTATTATTATTATTATTATTATTATTATTATTATTATTATTATTATTATTATTATTACTGAAGTGGCAGCTTTTAGAAAGCAAGGCCAATCGGAAGAACGTGCTGTACTCAATGTACAGCCGATGGTGGACTTCAAGAGAGAGAGTCCAATTTGCTAATTTTCCCCAACCTGCACTTCAAGAAGTCGCTGATGGGTGCCGGCATAAAGCTATGCTTGAGCACCACGCAACGTATAAGTGCCCATTAACAACAGCTCCGAAGAATAAACCACCACTTTTTATCTAGCTTTTGATGAGATTCCACCAATCTACTCAAGGTCATTGTGAGAAGGAGTTTGTTTCTAGGAGACCGAATGCTCCTGGATCCCACAGTCCTTGTTTTTTTAAACCAACGACTCTGCTTTACTTTGTGAAGGTGATAAATATGACCTTGACTGGAGGCAACCCATTCAGTGCTTTGTCTTGTTTTCCTGGTTGGTTGAGTGCCTGCTGAGAAGGGAAGAACGGAAGTATTCCCCTATGCTTTTGTTTTCAATCCACACTGTTGTTTCGGGTGGAAAAACCAACACACCATGATCGTAACAGCAAGAAACCCAATAATAATAGAACAACAGAATATCCGAGAGTTGGAAGGGGTCTTGGAGGTCTTCTATTCTAACCCCCTGCTCAAGCAAGAAAGCCTATATCATTTCAGACAAATGATTGTCCAATCTCTTCTTAAAAGCCTCCAGTGTTAGAGCACACACAACTTCTGGAGGCAAGTCATTGCATTGGTTAATTGTTCTCATTGTTCAGAAGTTTCTCCTTAATTCCAGGTTGCTTCTCTCCTTGATTGGTTTCCACCCATTGCTTCTTGTCCTGCCTTCAGGTTGACCCCCTCTTCTTTATGGCAGCCCTTTAGACATCCTAATAGGGTCTCCTGCTCGAGCAGGGAGTTGGTCTACATAACCTCCACAGTCCCATCCAATAAAGGAGGAGGAGGAAGAAGAGAAGGAGAAGGAGAAGAGGAGAAGAAGGAGAAGATGAGGAGGAGGAGAAGAGGAGGAGGAGGAGGGGGGGTGGAGGAGGAGGAGGAGGAGGAGGAGGAGGAGGAGGAGGAGGAGGAGGAGGAGAAAAAGAGGAGTAGAAGAAGGAGAAGTAGAGGAGGAGGAGGTGGTGGTCTGAAGTTCCTAGAATATTGGTGCTTATCCAGTATTGACTGTAGTGATTAGTCAGGAATTTGGGCATGAATTTGCTAGCATTATGGAAGATTCAGTTAGACATCTTGGCCATGGAAAACTGATGCATGTTCTCTACTGACGATTGTATAATGACCATTCAGAGTTATGACGGCCTTGGAAAAAGTGACTCACAACTCATCCTCAACATTGCAACAGTTGTACTCTCTGCACAGTCACAGGAGAGTATTTCCAACGTTTGGTGACTGGCTACACATTTACAAAACTTGCAGCGTTTTGTTATCACAATTTGTGACCCGGCAAGCAAGCTCAGTTGGGGAAGCTGTATGTGCTTAACCAACTGATCACAGTAAAAATGGTCCTAAAATCGGTCCTGGGATGACTCTATTAATGACCACTAATGCTTTAGTGCAGGAGTCAGCAAGCCACGGCTCTGCAGCCACACGTGGCTCTTTCATCCCCTGCTGTGGCTCCCTGTCGCCAGTCGCCTCCACAATTTTCAGATGGGCTTCAGGTTGGCGGGGAGAAGCACAGTGTGCCAGGAGGAGACTCTATGGCAAGGGACGGGTTTTCGGGTCAGCTCCACCACTGACAGGGCTTCCGGTTAGGAGAGGTAAAGGAAAAAGGACACCGCGCTAGGAGGAGACTTCCAGTGGGCTCCAGAATTGAATGGGGTGGGGGGGCTTCCTGTTAGGACCTTTGTGGCTCTTTGAGTGTTTAAGTTTGCTGACCTGGCTTAGAGAGAAAAATTCCGATTTAAATTGTGGTCATACGTCAACGACTATTTCTACTCAGTCCCTGAACAACCAGTCCCTTCTCGAGATATAATGCTCTTTGGAAATTCACCGTTGTGGAAACTTCAGAATAACTTTCTCATAATTTAGTGTTGGCAATTTAGATATAAGGATCCGTTGTAGGAATTGTGATGGGTGGAGGAAGAATGTTGAGATGTTTTAAAAGGATATTGAATGGCCAAAGCTGTCAGCTTTGAAATATATATATAGATGCTTTTCATACCCTGGTTGTTTCTGCTAGCA